>NC_051324.1:535589-828280 GCF_015220235.1 Choloepus didactylus | reverse complement strand
ATTTTCTTGAAATTAGTTTCAACAGTTGATTTTTTTTTTTTTTTTAAAGAAGAGCTTGAAGTTTACTTATAAACCAATCATCCTAAATGCCCTGATACTGGTAGTTCACATGATTTCTGGCCCCAGCCCTGTTTCCCACCCCCTCCCCGGTGTTTATCGTGGTAGGGGTGACCCCACCATCTGCCCAGGGCTCGGCTGGACCTCGGGGCCCTCCCTGTTCTCAGCCCACCCCACCCCTCCGGCCAGCTCGGCTTCTGTCTGTCTCTCCCACAGCATCCCGCGGCGTTGCCATGGTTGTGGCTGCAGCATCTGGAACCTGAACTGTTGCCACCACCTCCAGATCGATGAGTGAATTGTCCTGACCACGTCGCAGCTGAAAACAATGTTTTAAAAATGTTTGTTCCTTCAGGAGCACTGGATGACCTGGCACTTGGCCTCATTCAGTAGCATTGGTGCTTGCGAGAGGGTGCTTATTCTTGTTACCCCTCGTTGTGTTTGTTCTGGATTTTGATTGTGTAGAGATCCTATAGTAGTTACTTGGGGCATCCCAGAGGCCCTGGTGGACTCTGGTTCTTAATTTTTAAACAGACCGTTGCTCATTTAATTTAACCGAGCGCTGGAGAGAGGTGATAGGGCAGAAGGCAGGATGTGCTTCTGGCATAAGTTGCTTCTATGCTTTCCACCATGAAACATCAGGATAATTAGGTTATTTTCTCCTTGCCCCAGGTTTGTGAAGTTCTCTATGCCCAGTGTTCCTGACTTCGAGACGTTATTCTCGCAGGTTCAGCTTTTCATCAGTACTTGCAACGGGGAGCACATTCGATACGCGACAGACACTTGTAAGCGGAACGGCTCTTCGTCATTTCCCACTGAATGTGTTTGCCCTTGTAGTCATTTATATTTTCAATATTTTGTTGTTGTATCTAGTTGCTGGGCTTTGCCATCAGTTAACAAATGCACTTGTGGAAAGAAAACAGGTAAGATGTGTTATTCAAGTATTCATAATTATGATATATAAGCCTAATTTACAAAATGAACTAATCTGTTAAGATTCCAGGTTGGCACTAAGAATGCTAATAGCACTTAGATGTGTGTCGTCACTTCTGAGTACTCAAAGCATTTGACGTAGAGACAGCTAACCTCTCAGTCAGGTGAGCCACTCTCGGATACAGGGAGGTTACTGGATTTTTGTTTTTGTGGTTTTGGAACTATCGGTCTAGTGCCCTTTGTGTTGTACTACGCTGCTTTCTTGTTTGATTTTTGAATTTTAATATCATGACATAATTTTAGTTTTATAGAAGAGTAGCAAGCATGGTGTAAAGAATTCCCCTTTGCCCTTCACTTAGATTTTCCACATGTGCATCGCACTGCATTTGCTTTTCCTTCTCTGTCCACCTGCAGACTGGAGTTGTCTGAACTTGGGAAAGTAGTAAGTGGCAGACGCGATGCCCCCACCCCCTAGATGCTTCAGGGAGTGTTTCCTAAAAATCAGGACATTCTCTTACACAACCACCCCACAGTGATCAACATTAGGAAACCAACCTTGATAAAAAGCTGTAACAGATTTCCAGAGCTTATTCACATTTTGCCAGTCCTTCCACTAATATCCTTTGTGGCAAAAGACAACCCTAGATCACGGGTTCCATTGTCGTGTTGCTTGAGACGCCTTTAATCTGGAACAGTTCTTCAGTCTGTCTTTATCTTTTGTGAAATTGGCACAAGTTACAATTTGGGTGTTTATTTCTGATTTGAAAGAACTTCAAGACTGGTGGTTTGAAGGAGGCTGAAAAGAGAAAGAGCCAGTTGGTATTTTGTAGGAGTACTAACTAAACTGGTTTGAAAGAGATGATTAAAAACAAATCAACAAGTGTTTGTTGAGGAAACCTCTAAGCTGCCTTACAAACGGGTCTCCTGCCGAGAACCCTACGGTGCCTCCCTGGAAACTCAGTCTCATCATTTGTGATCGGGCAGGAGACTGCCGGTTTGTGAGCTGGTGGCGTTTGTTTCAGCACACTTCTCTGCGGAGTAAGCCATGTTACTCTTGGAGAGGATTTCCCAGTGGGGCTGGATTGCCTGTGGGGCTTGCTGACACCCTGTTCCCAGCTAATTTCCTCAGCATAGGCTCACCTTTATTGTAAATGATTTGGAAAATGTCTGTTTAGATGTAAATGTGATGAAATGTTAGGAAATGCTGCTTTTGAGTATTGATCTTCGTTGTTAAAAAAAAAAGCTTTATGATTTTCAAAAGGGTGCGGCAGCTTAATAAGAGATTTTCTGACTGAAGAGGGACAGACATTTCCTGAAAGAGTGTGGAAACCTCAGATTACTATTTAGTGTTATTTTTTATTTGTAAGTGACAACCTAAGACCCAATGTGCTGCCATCTTTGAGAACTTATCTGAAAGAGGTGTCGTTTCTGACAGCCCCTGCGAGGAATCGGTGTCCTTAAACAAGCCATAGACAAGATGCAGATGAACACAAACCAGCTGACCTCAATACACGCTGATCTCTGCCAGGTGAGCGGCCAGAGCGAGCGAGTCACACCAGGTTGCGGGGCACGGCGGGTTTGCTCAGCATTGGGTTAGATACTTAAGGGCAATTTGGTGATGACTATGATGGGTTGTAGAAGTTGGAAACGGTAGGTAGATCTGTTAGTAAGGGAGTTCTCAGCTGGGTACTGGATGCAAACTGTAGAATGGGGGCTCAGCTAGTAAGCTTGTGTTGTGAGTAGAACAGATGGGGTAATTAGCAGGCAAACACTACAGAAACCCCAAGAATTCATTTACATAGTTTTACATAGTTTAAAATCCCTGCCACCCTGTTTGCTAGCCACCCATTTCCTTCTCCCCAAAGGAAAGCAGTGTTATTAGTTTCTTGTGTATCCTTCCAACTATATTTTAGGTACATACAAGGAAATATATATATTTTTTCCTCTCCTTTCTTTTAACACAAATAGTAATAAATCTATGCAAACTCCATTCTTGCCTTGCTGGTTTCTGCTGAGTGTAGCTTGGAGATGAGGCCAGGTCAGAGCTCCACTGCTGCAGGGTGTTTCCTGACATGACTACACCTTGGTTTAACCAGCCCCTATTGCTGTTCCCGTTACTTCCTTAATGGATGCTATGATGCACGGATCATTTCAAACACACATTCTAATTTCACATAAGATGTGCCTTCTTCCCCCAACCCCAGCTTTTCATCTTTAACACTTTTTAGTTGAGGTACAACATACGTACAGCAATGCACTAATCAGTGAGTTTACACATATGTCTACACCCCTGTACGCCCCCATCCAGACAAGAACTTGCCCACCTGCCTGTGCTCACTTTCTTGAGCTGCACAATAACCTGCTCTTACCCAAAGAGTTCAGAAATGAAGAGGATTCATTTCAGACTCTGTTGTCTCTCTGTGCTGGTCCGTTTCTCTTCCATTAGTTCAGCAAAGAGGAAAAGGACACGTTTGTTGCCCCATCTGTCATCAGGTGGGTGGTGGGTGGGCTAAGCGGTAACCGAGCTTTCGTTCTTCTGGGAAGCGCTCCATCTCATAGCTGGTTAGTCTTCTGTAAAGAAATGCTGTTTTGTTTTTACTGGTTAGGAAAATGAAGCAGTGTGTTGACATTTAGACTATTGAATCAATAAAATGTAAGACCAAAATAGCACTTTCTTCAAACTTCTGAAATCTTTGAATTTTCTCCTTCTGCTAAAGCCTGCCAAAAGTATTTAAAATAATGATTTAATATGAATTTGTTCATAGCTTTGTTTGCTGGCAAAATGCTTTAAACCTGCCCTTCCATATCTCGATGTGGATATGATGGATATCTGTAAAGAGAACGGAGCCTATGATGCAAAGCACTTTCTATGTTACTATTATTATGGAGGGATGATCTATACCGGGCTGAAGAACTTCGAGAGAGCACTCTACTTTTTTGAACAGGTAACGTTTCCTCTCAGTATCTCTGAGGTTGATCTGCACTTTGGTGATCAGCAAGTGCTATCTCAGGTTTACAGTTGGAGCCCACTGACCCCGGGGCCCCTTCTCCTCTCCGAGACTGCTCCTTTGTGGTGGCGCAACCTGGGTGCGCTGCGAGGTTGAGCGGTTTCAGGTGGAACAGTCCCCACAGGACCACCCTCACTCCAGGCCCGCCGGCTGCAAATTCGGGGTCCCCTTGACCTCCACAGGCTCATTCATTCACTAGAACAACACGTAGAAAGTGCTATACTTTGGTTTACAGTTTTACCGTCATGAAAGGATAGAGATTGAAATCAGCTGAGGGAGGAGAGGCTTGGGCCGAGTCCAGGAGGGGCCGAGCAGGGAGCCCCGGCACCCTCTCCCTGTGCGGTCCTGCACGGCGCTGCTGGCTGTGGGGGTTTGCGAAGCTGCCAGCATGCAGTATGTCCGAGACGGGTTGGCTTTTACAGTGGGGATTTATTTACAAATTTACAGTTCACGGGCTGTGAAAACGTCCCACTCAAGGCATCAGCAGGACGATACTTGGATGCTGAAGAGAGGATGCCAGCATTTGGGACTCCTCTCTCACACGGGAAGGCACACGGTCAGCATCTGCTGGTCCTTCTCTCCTGGTCTCGTTGCCTTCAGCCGCTGGTTCCGGTGGCCTCTCTGAGCCTCTCTGGGTCCTCTCTTAGCATCTCCAGGGCGTTTCTCTCTGCGCTCTCTGGCGTTTTCCTGTCCTTTATTCTCTCTTAGAGGACTCCAGTAAAGGATTAAGAGCCACCTTGAATGAGATGGGTCACATTTCAGTTGAAACAACTGAATCAAAATGTCCCATCCAAAATAAGTCCACACCTACAGAAATGTACCAAAAGAACACGGCCTTTTCTGGGGCACGTAATAGCTTCAAACCAGCACAGCGCCTCTCAGCTGCGATATGCCCGGCATGCACAGGGTGTGGCCAAGCAGGGAGGCCCCCGAGCTTCTCTGGGGGCTCCATCACATGGCTGACGGTTCACCCCCAGCCCCTCCTGACCCCATACCCCCATCGTAAATCCCCTTGTTTGACCGTCAGGGCCTGAAGATCTCCTTCTTCCTCCCAGTAGCCGAGGGCAAAGGCCAGGCCTCTCTTCGGGCAAAGTTCACCCTTCCGCACATGGGATGGGGATTCTCTTCTCAAGCTGAAGAGCAGGAGCTGCACAGGGGAGCACCAGTGAGAGCATCCTAACCTCGGCTTTACCACTTACCCTCGATCTGTTTGGGGCAAGTGATGTGCATCTCTTGACAAGTTTTATTTATTTTGAGAAGTAAAACATTCTCATGGTTCAAAATTCAAAGGGTATTAAGTGACAGCTTCCTTCCACCCTTGTCCCCTGGCCATTGGTCTGCAGAGTGAGACGTATTCCAGAGTCTGTAGAATATTCTGGAGGTTTACTCTGGTCTGAAAAAAAGGCAATATTGATTAATACCCATGTTTTCAAGATAAATTAGCCAAGTGTTCATAAGTTGCTGTTTTATTCAGAACATGTATTAAGGCAATAATGGGCATTCTGAACCTCCAGGGGGCTCACATTTTAGCTGAAATGTGAACACGGAAACACATACGTCTGTGCTCTGGGCATTGCCAGCCTCCATGGAGGCTTGTGGTTCTTGGGTGATGGCACACAGCACCCCAGCCGGGGAGGCTTGCTGAGCCCCTCGGGACCAGGGTTCCTGCCTGGCTCTGCGGGGGGCCCGGGAGGGTCACCACCCAGTGGCGGCACTGACAGATGCCCTGGCAGGACGCTGGCTCCCTGCGGTGACCACAGGCAGATCTGCTGCTGGTCATGAAACTCTGGAAACATGCTCTGTAGCCCCTGAATCCTCGATCAGTTTTACAGCCCAGTGTAATAACGATCTGCAGATGTTGAGATCAGGGGGCGTTTCAAAGACAGGCAAGTAGGCCAGGGACTCAGACGTAGTTCCATTGTAATAGTTAAAATGTGTTCTAGAAAATGTTCTTGATGTTTATAGATATGAACCTTTTCTCTGAAAATTTGCTTATTCCTGATTTTGCCCTAATGACCAGCTTTGTCCAGTGTCAGTCTGCCGCATGCAGCTGTGTTTGAATGGCATGCATGCAGTTACAGATGGTATGACTCCCTAATTGCAAAAGGGGATCTTTTAGAAAACTTAAAAAAGAAGGATATGCTTATTGGAAAAACAATTAAGGGTACTCAATGTGGTATAAAGTAAAAAGTGAAAGTAATTTCATCTCTGCTCTGTGGATTGACCTAGTGAGTTTACTCGTCAGTCCCCTGTTGGTATAAATTTAGGTTGATTCTGGTATTTCACTATTAAAACAGTGTTGCAGTGGGAATTACTGTACTTGTGTCCTTAAGCAGTTACGTTTCTGTAAAATAATCTCAAAGAAATGGCCTCACAGGCTCAGTAGTTTGGGTTTTGATCTGGAAGATTTGGGCAGATTTGGGTTTGATGGTTTTCAATTCTTCATCATCCTCATAAATCAAAATGAAAGGACATGAAAAATTAACCCACAGAATGGGAGGAAATATTTGTGAATCCCATTTCTGATAAAGGGCTTATATGCAGAGGATATAAAGAACTCTTGCAACTCAACATAAAGACAGATAACCCAGTTAGAAGATGGGCAAAGGATTTGAATAGACATTTCTCCAATGGAGACAGACAGATGGCCTGTAAGCATGTGAGAAGATGCTCAGCCTCATGAACCATCAGGGAAATGCAAACCACACCCACGGAGATGGCTCTGATCAAAAAGACAGTAACAGGCATTGCAGATGTGGGGAAATTGGAACCTTCCTATGCATAGAATGTGCCGCCACTTTGGAAAATACTTTGGTGGTTCCCTAAAAAGTTAAACATTGTTACCATATGACCTGGCGATTCCACTCTTGGGTATACACACAGAGAATTGAAAGCAGGCATTTAAACAAAAACTCATACACGAATGTTCATAGCAGCTCTGTTCACAATAGCCAAAAAGTGGAAACAACGCAAATACCCACTAACTGATGAATGGCTGAGCAAAACGTGGTACCTCCGTACAGTGGAATGTTACTCGACCATAGAAACAACACGAATGAGCCTGTAAACCAGTGGCCTAGAGGAGAGGCCAGTCGCAAAGGGCCCCGAAGTTGATGGTGATTGCCGGGGAGAGGGGAGAATGGCAAGTGGCCTTTGTGTGTGTCGTCATTTCCTAATTCGAGCTACTGTCTGTGGTTAACTGCTCTCTCCTCCTGCGTCCGCTCTCTCTTCACACTAACGCATTTTTCTTCTGCACAGGCTATAACTACTCCTGCCATGGCAGTCAGCCACATCATGTTGGAATCATATAAAAAGTATATTCTAGTTTCTTTGATATTACTTGGCAAAGTACAACAGCTACCGAAATATACGTCTCAAATCGTGGGTAGATTCATAAAGGTGAGTTTTTAAAATGTTGACTGTTCTTAGGGGACATATAAAGTCCATAAAGAGATTGTACCGAGGTGGTTCTGAAATTTTACTTGACAGTGACTTAGCCTTCCGGAGGGCTTCCCGACTCTGCCCTGAGCTGTTCGTCGCGTCCCTGGTTCCATCCCGGCTGTAGACCCACTGGCCACCCCGATTGAAGTCGAGTGTTTCTCAGCAAACTTGTTTTCAAACCTTTGCCCTGAGTACTTATAGCTGTAAGGGTTGATTGCTTTCGTATTTCTTCATCACATTGTAGCCAAAACCCTGAAAAGGCAGCGCTGATTCTGGTTAATTCTCAATTTGCCCAAATGTTGGGAGGGTCTTACTCCAGCCCCACCTGAAGACCATGAGCTACTCACCGAGCTGCTGATTCAGTTCTAATTGATGAACTCCGGTGTTGGGACCACATTTTGTTTATTTTTACTTAGTTAACTGTTTAATTTTGAAGTTCCTGTTAATAGTTTGAAAAAAATGGAGCAGAGCGAATGGTGTATGAGGGTCACAGTCACTTTGATGGCCCTGTCCCCCTGGCCCTCCGGGTACCGAGCTCAGGATCTCAGGAGGCAGCATTCCTGACGACAGGGTTTTCCCCTGGCTTGGCAAACGCAGCCTGTGCGCACAGGCTCCAGCTGCCTCCTCGCAGGCGAGCAGGACGGTGGCTGAGCGAGTTCTCAGGGCCGCCTTCAGAGCAGTGACCGCAGGCCGTCCTGGGGAACCCTGGGGGTCCTTTAGTGGCCCCCACAAGCCTGCTTTAGAATGAAGGCTGTGTAAAGTGACAACTTTGTGACTTGAGGACAGCGTTCCTGAGGATTAGGAATTGGTTTATGGTTAAAAAATTAAGAAGCACAGACTTCAGAATCCAGTTTCTTCCTGTCAGTAGTATCCCTCGTTCCCACGCCACTTCATCTGGGACCCCTGCCTCAACTTCTTACTGCATAGAGTACGGAATAATGGGCACGACATGCCATGCGCTCAGGCCCTTGGCAGCCCTCAGCCGGTCTGTGGACTTGTTCCTGCTTTCCTTCTCAGCAGCGTTCCCCGTTGGATCTGGTCAGGTGTACACTTGTGTGTGAGCTGGAGCTTTGGGAAAGATGGAAGTTGTGCCTTCTTTCTTCCCAGTGCAATCTATCTAGGAAAAAAAGAGCCGCTGACAGGAAAACGGACGTGCTCACCTTTCCTGAAATCAGCACCTTCTCCCTGCTGTGCCAGGCATTTGCTCTGCACCACTGCCTTTTATTGGCAGTGCATTGCTCCATAATGCATTTCAATCCGTGGCCTTAAAAACTTGGCATTGGCTTTGGGTAAATTAGTTTGTTAGGAAACACTAAAGGGGATTGAGTTAGACTCCTATTCTCTTGCTTTATTTGATGGGTTCCTTGAGGTTTTGTTTTTAACATTCCTGCGAAAACCACACAATCATAAATCTTTTTGCTTCCGATACTGATTTCCTTCCTCTTTATGTTTTTCCACCCTTAAACCTGTAGCCCCTTAGCAATGCATACCACGAGTTAGCGCAAGTTTATTCCACCAATAATCCCTCGGAACTCCGAAACCTGGTGAACAAGCACAGCGAGACGTTCACACGTGACAACAACATGGGGCTGGTGAAGCAGTGCCTGTCGTCTCTCTACAAGAAGAACATCCAGAGGCTGACCAAGGTGAGCTCATGCGGCCTTCCCCGGCCTGGCTCCCATTCCTCCTTTCGGTGCCGAGGACACGGGCTCAGAGAGGAAGGGCAGGATTCTCTAGCAAGAGAGAGCTCTCCACGATGGGGTGTGTGAGAAAGCATTTGAACGTGCCGTTTGGTCCTTTCGGGGCCGGTGCAGGGCGTTTGAGAAGAGGAAAGAAGGCGGCTCATCAGGAGGTAAACGGGACCACGTGGGGTGCTGCTGGCAATGCCGAGAGAAGCCCGTCATTGCCGGCTGCATGGACCCTCCTTAACGCGCTACTTGAACCAAGACTACTCTCTGGCGTTTCCGGGAAGGCCAGGGTTGTACAAACACTGTGCTGAGTGGTAGAGTGTAGACATGTTGTATACTTTTTCGTTTCAAAATGAAATGAACCTGATGGTTTTTGATTATAGAAAATAATGCCTGTTATCAAGCCTTCTAACAGTACAGAAAAGTGTAAAAAGAAAGATGCTATCCTACGGCGTTAGGAAGCATTTGCCGCAAGTGCTGGCAACCTGCTGAGAGCAGCTGAGCACTTGAGAAGCTGTCTGGGTGCAGGCCCCGCACCGCATTCCTAGCTGTCCGCACCCGGGGAACCTTCTCCGGCGTGCCCCCTTGGCACTGTGTCATCCGGGGTGGGCCTGGGGAAGGAGGGAAAGGTCGGGCAGATTTGCCGGGTGGGCCCCTGGGGGGGTGAGCCCCCGGGGAAGGTGACTTTCCCTAGTACCGGGAGAGGTTGGGAAGGAAAGCGAGTCTGGGGAGCAGCCGTGGATGTGGGCAGGCCGTCCAGACGGACGCCCCAAAGGAGAGGAAGCAAGGTGGGGAGACAGTCACTGAGTGACGGGGAAGGACATTCCTTCTGGATACTGGAGAGAGGGTACAGCTTCCTGACCAACGTAAAGAAGTCAACAGGTAAGTTTAAAACATTTTGTTCATTTGTAAGAGGAAAAGGAAGAGCCTGCGAGAGAGCAAAAACAAATGTAACCTGTCAGCAAGAATAAAACCAACTTGACCCACAAGTTGCAACAAAGAGCCTAATTCTCTTCACAAAAATTTTTATTTGGTTCAGATGCCAACAGAACCACTTAAGTAAATCCCCGTCTCTCGCCATCAGGAGTTAGTCGTTAAAAAAAAAGCTGTACCCGTTAGTGACTAGTCCTTAAGGTTCAGAAAACAGAATCAAAACGTCAGCAAGGGAAGAAGACAGTGTGTAGGAAGGCACAGCTGGGAAAAATCATCCATCTCCTTGTGGGCTTCTCGCCGCTGTCAGCACTGGGGAGTACCTTGGTAGCTAGTGCTTCGAGAAGTCAGTATACGACAAGGCGCTTTTCTGTTTTGGGTGGGATGAACCAGAACAAGGGTGTGATCAAGCACACAGACAAGGTGTGGAGGTGGTTGTTCCGGGCTGGGCGGGGGCTCAGCATGCGACCACTACACGCTGGGTGTCATGTCCTAGTGCCAGATGGTGGAAGGGGGAAATAAAGGGATTCTCTAGTCCCGTTAGGCTCTTTTTTATTTTTCATTTTATTATCAGAAAATCAGAAGGTGTTCCAGAAGTCCCAACAAGTCTTAAGTCTCGTTGACTGGGACAGTGTTCGCGGCGTTGCTTGCTGGAAGGCGACTGGGAGATGGGGGGCCTTTCCTGCACTGGGAGATGGCTCATTGCTGGCAGACCCTTTTCTGGTTGTCTGTCCGTATCCTCTCTGTGTGTCCGTGCACGCACTCCGGTTAGGTGCCATTGGACTCACCCTCCACGGGCCGCCCACACCCTGTGTCTGTCGCTCGGTGTGCCGTACCCCTCCTTCCAGACCTGTCCCACAGCGAGCCTGAGGTGGGGCTCTGTTGTGTGGATGGATCCGAAGGTATTTACCTCGATTGCTGGATATTCAGGTGGAAGTTTCCATTTATTTAGAAGTAGGAAAAATGGTAACTTTTATGAATTTAGAAGTGTTCACTTTCGATTCTTCATTTGTGTTAAACTATGCGTGCTTCTTAAAATTAACAATTCCACAAACACATTTGCATTATACCATCTAGAACTCTCAAGACCAGGGTTTTAACATGCCTGCCCTGAAAGTGCAGTTGTTGCAAATATTGCCAGCTGCCTGAAAAGAGGTATTTTCACCAAATCCCAAGGAGAGCAGTGGGAGGCCCTGGTTTCCTTTAACTTTGGTTTTTGAAGGATGGATACAGTTTTTACAGTTATTTTTATTTTATTGAGCAGGAGCTATATTTACAAAATTCAGGAAATATACAAAGCTCCATCCAGTTCCTGTACCACAGCCAACCTTTTTCTTTCCCCAGAGGCAAATAGTGCACATACATGCACTCGTACATATACTTGGCTATTTTGTTTTACATAAACGTTATATGTCGTACGTACTGTTCTGCACCCTCCTTTTTTATATTTAAAGATGTACATATCTTTTTTTTTAATTCAGTTTTATTGAGATATATTCACATGCCATACAGTCATCCATGGTGTACAATCAGCTGTTCACAGTACCCTCTTATAGTTGTGCGTTCATCACCCCAATCTATTTTTTTTTTCATTTTTATTGAGATTGTTCAGATACCATACAATTATCCAAAGATCTAAAGTGTACAATCACTTGCCCGTGGGTACCCTCATACAGCTGTGCATCCATCACACTTAATTTTTGTTCAATTTTTAGAAATTTTTCATTACTCCAGACAAGAAATAAAGTGAAAGATGAAAAAAGAAAAAAAGAAAAGGAAACTCTAATCCTCCCCTATCCCTAACCAACCCCCCTGAATTGTTGACTCGTAGTATTGATATAGTACATTTGTTACTGTTTATGAAAAAATGTTGAAATACTACTAACTGTAGTATATAGTTTGTAATAGGTATATAGTTCTTCCCCATATGCCCCTCTATTGTTAACTTCTAATTGTATTCTCATACATTTGTTCTGGTTCATGGAAGCGATTTCTAGTATTTGTACAGTTGATCATGGACATTGCCCACCATAGGATTCAGTTTTATACATTCCCATCTTTTGACCTCCAACTTTCCTTCTGGTGACATATATGACTCTGAGCTCCCCCTTTCCACCTCATTCACACACCATTCGGCACTGTTAGTTATTCTCACATCTTGCTACCGACACCCCTGTTCATTTCCAAACATTTAAGTTCATCCTAATTGAACATTCTGCTCATACTAAGCAACCACTCCCCATTCTTAAGCCTCGTCCTATATCTTGGTACCTTATATTTCATGTCTATGAGTTTACATATTATAATTCGTTCCTATCAGTGAGACCCTGCAATAATTGTCCTTATGTGTCTGGCTTATTTCACTCAGTATATTGCCCTCGAGGTTTTGTCATCAACCCCCTTTTTTTTTTAATATGGTTTTGTTCACTCACCGTACATTCCATCCCAAGTAAATAATCGATGGTTCTCTGCATGGTCATACATTTATGTGTTCACCACCTTCACCACTATCTATATAAGAGCATCTACATTTCTTCCACAAGGCAGGAGGGAGAGTCAAAGAAAGTAGAAAGGCAAAAGAAAGAGGAAAGAAAATGACAGCTAGGAAGCAGCAAAAGGAAAAATAACCTTAAATCAAAGCAGAATAAAGAATCAGACAATACCACCAATGTCAAGTGTCTTAACATGCCTCCCCTATCCCCCCCTCTTATGTGCATTCACCTTGGTATATCACCTTTGTTACATTAAAGGAAGCATAATACAATGATTGTGTTATAGTCTCTCGTTTACGTTGATTGCATCCCTCCCCCAATGCCTCCCCATTTTTAACACCTTGCAAGGTTGACATTTGCTTGTTCTCCCTCGTAAAAGACCTTATTTGTACATTTTATCACAATTGTTGAATACTCTAGATTTCACCAAGTTACATAGTCCCAGTTAAAGATGTACATATCTTGGATTCCTTTTCAGTTTATAAAGAACTTCCTCACTTTTTTGTTTGTTTTGTTTTTTACAAATGCAGAGTGTGTTCCCTTTTGCCCTTTTATGGCTGTGTTAGAATTCACTTCACCAGGCCCCTGCTGATGGCATTTAGGTGGTTTTCATCATTTGCTGATTGAACAGTGCTCCAGAGAAGAGTCTGGCCCACCTGTCATTTCATGCATAAATGTGGATGTGCGGGACGGGGGGGGGGCCTTTCCAGAGGTGGCGGCACATTGGTGATTCATGGCTGTGGATGCGTGTGTCCACGTACCCTAACTAAGTAGCATGTCATCAGACCTCTAGATCTTCAGCAAACGGATAGGTGAAAAGCAGAATCTTGATGTTTTGTTTCAAGTTCTTCTAACTATAGGGTCGAGAGCCCTTTGGTTTCGTTTCCTGTGTGCTTCAGGTCTTTGGAGGAGGTGGCCCTTTGCTTGCTGTGTTGGAAGAGTGCGGAGTGCACCGGCAAAGTTCACTTCTGTCAGTTCTCCTAGGAAACTGGTGGCTCAGACCGCTGGGTTCAGTGACACAACGAGAACGCTATCCTATTTAATAAAATGTCTTTCCTCGGTTGTTTCTACCTGTAACAAATTCTCCTTCTGAATTTCAGACATTTTTAACACTATCATTACAAGACATGGCGAGTCGTGTGCAGTTGTCTGGACCTCAGGAGGCAGAAAAATATGTCCTACACATGGTAAGTGTGTTTTCTTTTCTTTTCTTTGAATTAAATAATTAATGGATTTTGTCTGTATCAAAGTAGCACATGTTCATTATGGGAAACAGAGAAAAGGAACAAGGAGGGGAAACAGCCAAAGCAAACCACTGTGCTCTGTTTCCTGCAGTCTGTGGGTTTTTCCCATCACTATGTGCTCGGAAGATATACACAGTTAGGTACTGGTTGGTTTCCTTATTTCTTATATTTACACGTTTTCATTATCAGAGCTTTGGTAAACATCATTTAAAGACTCACAGATACACAAAGGAGTGCTACTCAGCTTGCAGCCCAGGAGGAGATACAAGCTTGTGCCGTATGTACTTCACGGCACTGCTTCCTTTGTCAACAAAGTCTTCCTTAAAAAGTGTCTGCTGAATTAACAGCATGCTTGGTGGTGTGGTTGGTTTCTGTTCTGGCATGCGTCCCTGACCTCGTGGTAGGCCGGTGTCAGTCTCCGACTCCGCGTGAGTAGCACCGACATAAAGGGGGCTGCAAGAAGCACCTGTGTCCTCACAGCCCAGCTTGAGAAATGAAACGTCACCATCCACCAAAAATTCCCCGTTGATTGTGCCACCAGCCCCCATCAAGAAACGGCATGTGGCCAGCACCCTAGAAGCAGCTCTAGCCTCCACCTCCAGTCACGACCCCTGGCTGAAAGGTCTTTTTTTTTTTTTAATTGATTTTTTTAATATTCATTTTATTGAGATATATTCACATACCACGCAGTCATACAAAACAAGTCATACATTTGATTGTTCACAGTATTATTACATAGTTGTACATTCATCACCAAAATCAATCCCCGACACCCTCATTACCACACACACAAAAATAACCAGAATAATAATTAAAGCGAAAAAGAACAACTAAAGTAAAAAAGAGCACTGGGCGCCCTTGTCTGTCTGTCTGTTTTTTTCCTTCCCCCATTTTTCTACTCATCCATCCATACACTAGACAAAGGGGAGTGTGGTCCTTATGGCTTTCCCAGTCCCATTGTTACCCCTCATAAGCTACATTTTTATACAATCGTCTTCAAGATTCATGGGTTCTGGGTTGTAGTTTGATAGTTTCAGGTATCTACCACCAGCTACCCCAATTCTTTAGAACCTAAAAAGGGTTGTCTATATTGTGCGTAAGAGTGCCCACCAGAGTGACCTCTCGGCTCCTTTTGGAATCTCTCTGCCACTGAAGCTTATTTCATTTCCTTTCACATCCCCCTTTTGGTCAAGAAGATGTTCTCCGTCCCACGATGCCAGGTCTACATTCCTCCCCGGGAGTCATATTCCACGTTGCCAGGGAGAGTCACTCCCCTGGGTGTCTGATCCCACGTAGTGGGGAGGGCAGTGATTTCACCTGCCAAGTTGGCTTAGCTTGAGAGAGAGGGCCACATCTGAGCAACAGACAGGCATTCGGGAGGAGGCTCTTAGGCACAATTATAGGGAGGCCCAGCCTCTCCTTTGCAGCAACCGTCTTCCCAAGGGCAAATTGAAAAGTCTTATCCTGACTTCCCATAGCCTGTTTGGGTTGTGTTTGTTGTTGAGCTTTATAAGAAGAGACAGGAAGTGTGTCCTTTTGAGATTTAACATGTGAGATTTATACCTGATGTTGGATAGCTGCATGTGTTAGTCAGGGTTCTCTAGGGAAACAGAAACAACAGGAGATATGTGTAAATCAGAGATTTTATAAAAGTGTCTCACACAATTTTAGGGGTGCACAAGTCCAGATTCCATAGGGCAGGAAGCAAGCTGGCAACTCCTGTGAAGGTCTTCAATGAACTCCTCAGGAGAGGCTGGCTAGCTGAAGGACAGATGAAAGTTCTCTCTTTTCCCTTAAAAGTCTTCAACCGATTGAATTAAATCCAACTGACTGGATTCTCTCATTGTGGAAGACACTCCCTTAGTTGATCATAGATGTAATCAGCCACAGATGCAATCAGTCGACTGATGATTTAATAAACCAGCCTCTGCTTTACTAACCAGCCCCAAATGTCCTTGCAGTAACGGCTAGGCCAGGGCTTGCTTGACCAGACACCTGGGCACCGTCACCTGGCCAAGGTGACACATGAACCCACCCTCACGCTGCAGTTTGTTCACTTTCAGGCTACGGGGTCCTGTTCTGGGACGGTTTTTGGTTATCACGCTGCGGCGAGCCTAGGATCATGTTTCCGCTGGGTGTTTTCCATCCGCTCTTTAAAGGGGTGGCTCTCAGTGCTCACCAGGTTAGAGAACCACACCTTCCATTTTACATGTGCTGTAGGTCGCTCTTTCATCAAAACAAGTCCTCTTCCAAGGCCGGTAGGGAGTAAGGCAGCTTAGGCAACGCGGCGCCACTGCTGATGGATAGAATGACTGTTTTCACCCCTGGGGTGTTGTGTTAGGGAGAACGATAACTGTGTGGGAGTTTCATTGACTTTTCACTTTTTAGTTTCACAGACAGGATTCAGGTATAAGGGTCAATCAGATAAATCTCAGTCATTGATGCAGATAAAAAGCATAGACCTTAAAACTACTTTGGAGTCAGCATTGGCAGAAGAGTTTTCTTGTAGTATTCGAAAATAATTTCTATTGGGGTGAAACAAAAATGAGTTAGGACTTGACTTTTTAAAATGCAAAAGCAGTGTAAATTCTATCAGTGAAACTGATGTTTAAAAATGCAAGGGCAGGGGTTTTTCGGGGGTCAGTTATGTACCCTTATTGACTAAAGTGTGAGGCACAGAGTAGGTGTTGGTTAAGTCCTTGTTGAGTAAACCCTTGGTATTTAACGGCACACATGCAGATTTACATGTGTTGCTTCCGGTGCTTCCCCACAGCATGTTTAATCACTGTGTTCACACAGTGCTCAGGTCTGAACTGCTTTCCGGATTTTTTGTTACAGATAGAAGATGGCGAAATTTTTGCAAGTATTAATCAGAAGGATGGTATGGTCAGTTTTCATGATAACCCTGAAAAATATAATAACCCAGCCATGCTTCATAACATTGACCAGGAGGTGAGGACGAGTGGGGGTCTGGTTGATGTTTGAGAAGTTGTGTGTGAAATTCTTCCCCAGTCCTGTGGGGTCATTTTAGTGTGTGTAGTCCCCAAACTGTGAACATCTTAGGTGTCAGAAAGTTAAATTCAAATTATGCTGCTTAAAACTTCCAGAAGAGTCTTCCACCTGGTACAGCGTTCTCCCCACCCACCCGCCACGTATATGATGGAGCATTGTTCCCGGGGAGTTCTGGGTCTCAGGAAGCCTCTCCTGGGTGCGGTCAGGGGCAGGGTTAGCGGTGCGGCTGAAGGAGAGGGCAGGAAGGCCTGTCCCCTGCAGCCCCCGCGCAGCAGCAGTGCCACAGCAGGGCAGCGTGTGCTCTGCACGCCTGAGGCTGTGCCGCCCCAAGTGCCACTCGGGGTCCCGGCTGGGGAGTGCGGGGCGTGACCCCTGCTGTGGGACGTCATGACGACGGAAATTAACTCTCAGACACCTCGTGGCATAGTGCCCCTCAGATAGATCCCTTTTTCACAATTCTAAAATCCACAAAACCTGAAAACTGGAACTCATCTGATGGTAAAATGTTCCCTGAACTGCCGTGTCACCTTTCTCTTTCCCACTTGGTGTGCCTAGTTTTTGGTTTCTCGGCAGAGGTGGCCCCGTGTTGGTGGTGGGTGCTGCCCTAGACCCAGCTGGGGGTGTTGGGGGACAGCACTTGGACTGTGCTAACTTCGTGTAATCCAGAAAACTCTCAGTTGAAGTTCCATCCAGCCCCGCAGATTAAGGGATTGTGGGTCTACAGAGCCTGTACTAACAGCCTGGGTGGAAACGAATGAAATTGACTAATCCTGTGCACTAATTATGCTCAAACACATCCATCCCAGATGCTGAAGTGCATCGAGCTTGATGAGCGGCTGAAGGCCATGGATCAGGAGATTACCGTGAACCCCCAGTTCGTGCAAAAGGTGATTCCATTTTTCTCTCATTAACTGGAAGTGGGCTTGATGGGGAAGGAATGTGGGATTGACTTCAGTGTCCTTGAAAACCTTTATCAATAAGTTCACTGAGAAATATTCATTGAGAGCATTTTCAAACTAATGAGAGTGTGTTTAGATGCTTACGGGGCTCCTAGAACTGACTGCTCTCCATGGTAAGAAGGGCGACTTCCGTCTGGAGGGCCGGGCCGGGCGCCGTGGTGGGTTGTTTGGGGCTGGTGGGAAAGCCTTGCCGTGGCAAACACGAACACACTGCCTCGCTCTCCTCTTGTACAGAGTATGGGGTCACAAGAAGACGATTCAGGAAACAAACCATCCAGTTACTCTTGAAACTAATATCCATCCTGAGATAAACACAAGAGACCGTTACCCTGGCCAGTGACAGGTGTTAGGAGAGCAGCAGAGAGGACCGAGACTGTTTCACCTGGACGTTGAGAAATGCGTTTGCTTTGTCATCTCCAGTCCTGTATGCTTTCAGAAAACCATTCTCTCTGCAAAGAAAGGGAAAAAAAATCTCAAACTTTAAACTCTGTTGTGGATTTATTTATCCTCAGATTAATGTTGTTATTGCATTAAATCTACCTTTTTGTTTTAAATTACTTGAACGTTGATGTGTTTTCTATATCACTTATTCCCCCCTCCAGAAAGTTTTTAAAGATCACTTTCAGTATGAACAGACATAGGTGAATTATAGCAATTTTTAATAGCTTGGAATCTAAAAGTTGATATGTTTCCTTTAAAAAATAAACTGAGAAGAGCCCATGAGGCAGAAGCTAATTTTTTATAATTCATGTGCACTTCAGTGGGAGTGTGATTGCAGATTAAAGGGATGCTCTTGCATTCTTAAACGTGTCTAAACCGCACAGGGGCTGACTTCTGGTCCTGAGAAAGCCTTTTTCCCTCTCTCTTTACACTGTAGTTTCCATTAGGCAGATACCAGGCTTCCCCACTTTTCTAGGAACGTTTTTGGTTAAGTTGCACAGTTGTATTTTGATTGTGTTCAGGGGCCCTCTTTCCACAGAACCCTAAAATTCATCTGACTAGGGTTCTCTGATGTAGCCTGAGAAAGATGTGAAGCCAGATGGAAACACAGCAAATCTGGTCCTTAAAAAATACTTCTCTCTCACTTTTTTTTTTTTCTTTAACTTTAAACTATTTTATTTTGGAAAACTTTCAAACTTACAGGACAGTTACAAAAATAATATAAACCCCATACAGAGAACCACAGCATCCTCCTACCCCCTCACCTCCAAATACCAGGATTCTCCATTTTTAACATTTTGCCACATTTTGCAACTTGAACACTTAATTCTGCCATGTACATTTCCTAAGGACAAGGATATTCACTTATGCCTCCACCACAAGTGCAGTTATCAAGTTCAAGAAATTTAACACTGATTAAGAGCTTATAGTCTATATTCCAATTTTTTCATATGTCCCAATAATGCCCTTTTGGGCCTTCTCCATTATTAGATCCAAGTCCTTATTAAGTCTTGCATGTAATTGTCTCTTTAGTGGCTCTTTCTTTTGCAGGAACATATGCACAACATAAACTTCCCCGTCTCTACCCCTCCCACACATGCCACTTGGTGGGATTCATCACATTCCCTATGCCAAGGTGCCCTCCCCACCTTCCATTACTAGAACTTTCCATCTCCTCAAACAGAAACCCTACACCCATATGCAGACTCCCCATTGCCCCTGGCAATCTGTGCTCCAATTTCTGTCCCTTGGAGCTTGCTTAGTCTCTGATATTTTCTTTATATTACCATGGAGCATAAATTTAACAATCTTGTTTGCTTTGGTGCCAATTTAACTTTTGGTAGTCTACATAAACTATATTCCTCTGCTCCTCCATCTGCCCACCTTTATGTAGTTGTCACAATTACATGTTTACACATTATGAGTCCAAAACCATTGATTATCAACTACATTTTATGCATTTGCCTTTTAGATCCTGCAGAAAGTAAAAAGTGGAGTTACAAACCAAAACACATTGTTACTGGCATTTGTATTTACCCCTGTCATTACTCCTTGTCTTTACCAGAGATCTTTCTTTCTTCCTGAGGCTTTGATCTACTGTCTGGTGTCCTTTACTTTCAATCTCCAGAACTCTCTTTACCATGTCTTGTAGGGTCAGCCTAGTGCTGGTGAGCGTCCTTAGCTTTTACCTGAGAATGTCTTACTCTCCCTCATTTTTGAAGGACAATTTTGCCAGATACAGAACTCTTGTTTAGTTTTTTTGTGTTTGTTTTTGTTTTTATTTTGCTTTCAGCTCTTTAAATGTCTTCCCACTGCTTTCCTGCCTCCATGATTTCTGATGAGAAATCAGCTCTTAATCTTACTGAAGCTCCTTTGTACATGACATCACTTCTGTCTTGCAGCTTTCAGAATTCACTCCCTGTGTTTGTGTTCTGATGGTTTGATTATACTATGCTGCAGCATGGGTCTATTTAGGCTTATACAGTGTGCAGTTCTTTGAGCATCTTGGATGTGTAGTCATGTCTCATTAGATTTAGGAAGTTTTCAGCTATTATTTCTTTGAATATTCTCTCTCTTCTCCTGGGATTTCCACAGTGCCTGGATTGGTACACTTGATAGTCTCCCATGGGTTCCTCAGACTTGTTCACTTTTCTTCATTCTTTCTTCCTTCTGCTCCTCAACTGGATGATTTCCATTGTCTTTATCTTCAAGTTCACTGATTCTTTCTTCTGCCAGCTCCACTCTGCTGTTCAACCCCTCCAAGGAATTTTAAATTTCTGGTACCATGGTCTTCAGCTCTCGTTGGTGCCTTTTCATTATTTCCATCTTTCTACTGTTATTCTCTTTGTTTTCATCTGTTGTTTAGTTCTTTGTCCAGTTTTCCTTTAGCTCTTTGAGCATACTTAGGACCAGTTTTAAAAATCTGTGTCTGGTATGTCCCAGGTTGGGTCCTCCTCATTGACAGCGTTTGATGCTTTAATCTTCTCCTTTGTCTGAACCATCACTTCCTGTTTCTTTGTATGTTGTTTCTTTTGTTGAAACCTGGACATTTTGATATTTTAATGTGTTGCTGGAATTTAGGCCGAGGTGCCTGTTTCTTAAGTTTATATCTGGCATTTCCTTGAATGCCAGGAGCTAACAGAAAAAAAAAGCAAGAAAAAAGAAGATTGGCCCGTGGGACTGCTTTCCTTCAGGGCTTCTCCAAAGTGTGGGAGCCCCCGATGCTTTCTGCACATGCTTCTTGTCTTGTTTACTTGGTCACGAATGTCCCCCCTTCTCTTGGAATAGTGTCTTCACAGCCCCGGGCACTGCACTGCATGTCCAGCAATCCCAGCCTCAGGAGCCACTCGGCTGCTCTCCCAGAACATTCTTTGGGAGAGCTCTGCAAGCTGCAGTCTACAAACAGGGAAAGATCTGGGACAGCGAGTCCCTGAGGTCACCACCAGGCAGATGGGGCCAGACATACACTCCCGGCTTGGGAGAGCCACTCTGCTCCCTCTGGCACCAGGACCAGAGCCCACGAGACCCTAGCACCCTCGCCCTGTCCCTGCTGCCCTTTGACTGTTTTCTGGAGCTTTGAGAAGATGTGTCTGCAGTTCTGGCTGGATGTTCAGGGTTGTGGGGGGACAGGGCCCTGATGCCCCTTACTCCACCATCCTCATCCGTCAGAGCTAGCAACATTCACTCTCTTTTTTAATGTCTCAATTGTATTTTTACACTCCCCAGTTTATTTTGAAAACAACTTTTTCTGATATATATCCAAATGAATTTGAAATTATAGTTCTCTCAAAGCACACAGGAATTACCTATAGTCTCCTGTAAATGAAACATTGATAACACTTAATTATTTAAGGACTTCAACATAGAATTCTCTTTTCCCAGCTTTTTAGACTATTTTTTCCCCCATCTAAGCCAAGATAAAATATTTGACATTTGGGTTATCTGTGCATATAAGACACACATTTGTCAAAGTGAGCATAAGAGGAATTATATCCTTTCTTGGTATAATTAAATTTTTAGAGGCAAACTGGTCCAAATGGGAGCAAAAAGCTGATTTCTTCATGAAATGAACTAGATAAAAATTAAGAATAATGCTAAAGATTTATCCCATAAATAATTCTTTTTCCTATCCTTTTAATATGCAACTGTGCGCTCTGGGTAAGTGTGAATGAAAATACTTCCAAGCAAGATTGTGAACTCCTGTGACTGGGGTGTGTAATTCACTAAAAGGCCCTGGGGTAACACGATGAGAGATGGTGCAGGTGAACAGAGGACATTTGTCCATCAAGTTACACATCTCCACTTAAAGAGGAAGATTATTTAAAAGTCTCAATGAGCTCAGATATTGATTTGAGCCTTAAAGTGATTTTTTTTCATTATTTAGTAAGCTCATAATTAAGCATATGAGAAGGCTAGCTGTCACTGGATTAGTACGTTAAGGTTAAATATTGGAAAGTGTGGTTGCTGTGAAACACACAAAACCTTATATTTTGTGGTTCTACTATTTTGTTTGTTCCACTGTTTTTGTAATTGGGGCAGGATAAGAGGTCCAATTTCTTTAAGAACATTTAATGCACCCCAAAAACTGTCTGAATCAAAGATTTTTATTAATTCTTCTGCCAAACAACATTATCATTGATTTCCGTCTACAATTATTTTTTAAGATAAGAAACAGTAAGTCAGTTGGAAAAAAAGGTTGTGGCCCTGAGATGTGAAATGTTACACTTGAACACACTGACTGAAAACCCTAGAGCATCACTGTGAAGATGCTGATCGTGGTGGGCCCTCAGCAGAGAGCGGGTGCAGCTTGACTGACTTCTCCAAGTGCTTTGCAGCACCCGATCCACAGGCTCCAAGTCGGAGTTATCCCCGTATTAGGGATCCTCAGTGCTATGCTGTACTTGTGAACAGCAGCTCCAAGTAGTTCAATTTTAGCTTTGTGGTTTTTAACTTTATTACCTTTTCTTTTCAAATCTCAGATTGCTTTCATCCATACATCGTACGTAATCAACCATGGGCTGTCTCAACGTCATGATTTTTTAGGCAGTGTCATGGTTGGGTTCACGTGTCAGCTTGGCCAGGTGACAGTGCCCAGGTGTCTGGTCAAGCAAGCACTGACCTAACTGTTACAGCAAGGACAATTGTGGCTGGTTAATAAACCAGAAGTCTGGTTTATTAAATCATTGGTCAATCGACTGCATCTGTGGCTGATTACATCAACAAAGGGTGTCTTCCACAATGAGAGAATCAACCAGCTGCATTTAATCCAATCAGTTGAGGACTCTTAATGGAGAAAGAGAGAACCTTCACTTCTTTGGCTGGCCAGCAAAGCGTTTCCTGAGGAATTCACTGAACACCTTCATTGGAGTCGCCAGTTCGCTGCCTGCCCTATGGAATTTGGACTTGTGCACACCCACAGTAGCGTGAGATACTTTTATAAAGACTTGTATTTACAAATATCTCCTGTTGGTTCTGTTTTCCTAAAGAACCCTGACTAATACAGCTTAGTACCAGGAGTGGTTCTTGAGAAACAGAACTTAAAAATGGGCTTTTACAATTGGTTTTCTACTTTGATTAGATTCAAAGGCACTAACGACTCCATTTCCAATAATCAAGAGGCACAGACAGTCCATGGCGTGAGTTGGCAATGGAAATACGCAAAATATCACCATTTGATTCTCCTAATAATACTCTTGTATGAAGAAACGCTCTGGGTGACAGTGTTTTTGACACCTTAGCAGAGTTTTGCGGCGTTAAGACGTATAATGATGTTGGTTGGTTGCCACGGGGATGGGAGGTAGGCACTGGGCACCCCAGCACGTTCACTGTGTGCGGTAATGTAGATCTGCTGGCTTCTGGGGTGCTCCGTTTTCCAACTGACAGTTGAGTTGTCCATATTTCTCAGCCAAAACTGGGCTGGGTTTCTGTGTAGAGCGTTTAGACCAGCTCCTGTGGTCTTAAAAAGGGTCTGGAGCATCTTTTTAAAGGGATTTTATTCCCGTGCACTTTCCGGACTGTCCAGCAGATGATGCTGTTCGGTAACTTAATCGTCCTCAGAGGCTGCTTTGCCTCGGAGCACAGGCTGTGTCCACACAGTTGAGCTGAAACTATGGGATTCCTATGCCCTCACTTCGCCGGCCAAAATCGGGCTCGATGTGGGGCTCCACCTGTGGCAGAGGCCTTCCCCTGACCCCGTACTCCAGCCATCCGCAAGGCAAGAAAATGGTTGCCGGCTGCTGCTTCCCTGAAGGCTTGGGGAAGGGTCACAGACCCGGGGCTGGAAACAGTCTCTGTCCACGATTTCTCAGTCTCTTTGACCCTCACTGACCTGGGCCTTGAGATGTCCTCCTGTCCCCCAAATCTTCACACAGTGGGGGTATGTCTCACTGCTGTGAGAGATTCTTAAGTCTGTGTCCCTGGTGGGAGGGTCCAGCCTGCTGATTCTGTGCCTTTCCATGCTGAGACCCAGTGATGGGGAGGGGAGAGGACCGGCTGGTCGGGACGGATGATTCCTGCCTGATGTTTCTTCTCTTTCTTCAGTTCAGCATCTGCAGGGTCCTTCTCCAGTCCATGCCCTCCTCCAGAGTTTCAAACAATTCAGAATTGTCCTTTTTCTCGTTGAATCCCTGGAGAGGAGTTTTCAGCAGCTGTTCACATTGCCGTGTTGACGACGTCACCCCTGCCGTGCTGGACGTGGCCTGAGTAGTCCCAGAGCCGTGGGCGCCTCCTCCGTGGGTCCCGCGGGAATCACGATAGTTCTTAATGTGTGAGTTCCATCGTGGAAAGATGACTGCAAACAGTTCAATGATGCTAGATCTAAATTGATATCATTAGATGATTTTTTTTTTTAATCAGTAATTCTAATTTTTTTTTTTTTAATCCAATTCATGGAATCAGAGAAAAGCCTTTGGAGGTTCATTCTGGTTCAGGAGTCGAAGCTGAAGGAGGAGTCAGGGTGGAGCAGTGGCAGGTGCGGCTTCTGCCCCACAGCAGACAGGTGAGACGGCAGCCGCTTTCACTTCTTGAATGTGTCGGCTTGTGTGGCAACTCATTTCCTTATTTGAAGAAAAGAAACCTCATTAGTCGCATAAAATATTACCCATAATAGATACCACACTTGGGTGCTGTGGGTCATACGGCCTCCTGTTGGAACGGTTCTGCGTTGTCACAGGAAGACGTTCACAGGCCACGCGTAATCGAGTGGGTGTGGCTGCGTTACAATAAAAGAATGAAGCCAGACCCCTGCTTCACACCAGATACTCAAATGAGCATGGATTAAGGTCCTCAACATGAGAGCTGATTCCATAAGGCCCTTAGAAGAAAACATAAGGGAAAACCTTCATGATCTTGTATTTGGCAGTGATTTCTTAGATACGGCACCAAAGCATGAGCCACAAAAGAAAAAACTAGATAAATGGACTTCAGAAAAATGAAAAACTTTTGTACATCAAAGGACATTATCAAGCAAGCGAAAAGACAACCTCCAGAATGGGAAGAAATAGTTGCAAACCATATGCTTGATAAGGGTTTAATATCCAGAATATACAAAGAACCCCTACAACTCAACAGCAAAGTGATAGGACTTAGAAGATCAAGGGGATGAACTCTATGGTAAAGCCCTATGTAAATATAAGCCATGTGTATCATATGCTTTCTCCGAGTGCTGAGCACATCGTTGGATCTCTGCCCCAAAGTCAGGTGGAGTCTACAGGAAGTCTCTGAAAGTGGAAGGCAAAGACTACTTCTGAGGGTCAGGCCGGTAGGAAGTGGCACGGTAGTGGACGAGATTTCCTGTTCTTGGGCGGCGATCTCGCGGGCACATTGTCCTTGGACCTCAGACTTCCCATGCTTTGAATCTCCCCAGTTCTTTCAGAGGTAAAATCCCAGGCAGCAGCTCTCCCAGATGACTTCGGGTGGCCATTCTGGACATTCACAGAGCAGCACTGCAGCCCAGGCAAGGTGAACGCTGCAAGCCTTTCTCCTATTTCTCTTGCACGCTTGCTTCTTCTCATGCCATTCCCCAGTGGGACAAATAAATGTGGGCAGAGACCTTAGAAGATTAAACAACAACAAAGACAACAACAGGTGGAGGGCTGGATTTGACCTGAGACCTGTGGTTTGCTGTCCCTCATCTAAACTCTCAAATTCTCCACCCCTTGGGTCTCTGCCTACTTGGTTGCCTCACCTTTGTTCACGCTGACACCCGCCTACACTTAGGAAAGAGACTCTGTAAGTTGAGAGAAACTCCCTGTGGGCCTCTAAAGCAAGGGACACGGCTCATTCTGGCCACAGTGGACTCACAGACACCACATGATTTTTCAAACTTTGCACTGGAAAGGAGCACGGTCCTACTATCTGCAAACCACTCATCCTCTCCTCTCCGGAGTCAATGTTGGAGGGAAGTGGTTATTATTTCTTATCTTTCAGGCCACCTTTCTGTATTCTGCTTTGTGGATTCTCAAGCTAGAACTTTGAAACCACATTTCTGTTCTGCCAGCAGAAGGTGCTGGAGGGATTTTTTTTTTTTTTCTATTTTTCTACTGTCTATCTCACTTGTTCTCCACTCTAAACATTATTATTTCCCTTCTTGTGCTCACTTTGGGTTTAGTTTGTTCTTTTTCTAGGTCCTCCAGGTGGAGATTAGGTTACTTCTCTCTTTTGACGTGAGCATTCGTAGCTATGGATTTCCGAGCACTGCCTCTGCTGCATCCCGTAAGTCTGGGTATGTTCTGTTTTCATTTTCATTTGCCTCAAGATATTTCTTAATATCCGTTGTGATTTCTTCTTTGACCCACTGGAATTTTTTTTTTTTATTAGAAAATTACTGATTTCTGCTCCCTTTTTGTTCAGGAAACAATCTTACACACAAACCTGAAATAATGTCCTATTGCACTCTCTGTTTAAAGGCAAAGTACCACAGGTAAAGCTAATCAGACATCCAGGTTACGGGATCTTGCTTCTTGATTTTACATTAATTTCTGAAAATCAGAACTTCCATCTCCAAAAAATGTTAAGGGAGTTGTAAAAAAAATCACTTTGTTCAATATTATAGGTATAGAAAGGGAGTTTGATTCCTTCTAGAAATAAGAAACTGAAAAGAAAATGCCATTTCACATCATTGCTATGCTAGCATAGGTCAGCAGGAAAAAATACCATCATAAGATTGTCTCTCTGATACTATCAAGAAGAAATTCTAGTCCAAGCTTTAATAAGCCTTCTGTTTTCACTGCATGCGTCTTCCTCTGCTGCTTTTCATCCTCTTTTTTTTTCTTCCACATTTCATATTAGAGGATTGGTGCAGCCTTTAAAACTTCATTAACAGGAGCAAATCCAGTATCCACTAATTTCTCCTCAAATGTGCCCTAACCCAACAGACAGCCTGGCCGTCTCATTCTCACCAACACTCGAGCCATGAAGACGCTTGATGGGACAAAGACGGATCCAATGAGCAGCAGGAGACGTCTATTGAGTTTTGGAATGTTTGGTACATTGGATCAATCCAGGATTGTGACTCCTAAACCTCCCATTGTAAACTGAAAGCTGGAGGCAAATCCTGCCGTAATGCGTCGTCCACTTACTCTGCAGGCAGGGAAGGCCACTGGCCACTGATGCCCGTGTTCACCAGCCACGGAGCCGACACCTGGAGGCTCCACAGAGGCACCATCAGTTACTCCTCCGGTGGTGGGGAAGGAGGACACCACCTCCAGGGCGTCCACTGTCACAGCTGCTGGAAGTGCACCCAGGGGGGCTTCTTCAGCCTCAGGTTGGGACATTAGAGCACTAAAAACGGGACTCGGAACAAGGTCTCCCTGTCGGTGGTGGCAGGGGCAGCTCTCTGTCTCCAGCCCCACCGATCCGTCGGGTTTTAAAGAGTGTATTGTTTAATTTCCACATATTTGTCAGTTTTCAGGTTTCCCTCTGTCATTGATTTCTAGCTTCTTTCCATTATAGTCACAGAAGATTCTTTTTATGATTTCACTTTTTTAACTCTATTGAGACTGATCTTGTGTCCTAACATGTGGTCTGTTCCTGGAGAACGATCCATGTACACTTGAGAAGAACGTGTATTTTGCTGTTGTTGAGTGGAGAGTTCTGTAAATGTCTGTTACGTCCAGTTGATTTATCATATTGTTCAAGTAAACTCTCTTTCCTTACTAATCTTCTGTTAGATGGTCCATCTGTTACTGACAGTGCAGTATTGCAGTCTCCTGCTAAGAATATAGAGTTGTCTATTTCTCCCTTCAATTCTGTCAATGTTTTCTTCATATATTTGGGAGCTCTGTTGTTAGGGGCTATTCCGGTTTGCTAATGCTGCCATTATGCAAAATATTAGAAATGGATTGGCTTTTATAAAGGGGGCTTATTTGGTGACAAATTTACAGTCTGAAGGCCATGAAAATGTCCAAACTAAGGCATCAACACAAGTATACCTTCACCGAAGGAAGGCCAATGGCATCCGGAAAGCCTCTGTCAGCTGGGAAGGCATGGGGCTGGCGTCCGCTGATCCTGGGTTGTGTTCCAGCTCCTCTCTCAGGTCCTGTGCATTCTTCAAAATGTTGCTCTTGGGACATTTGTCCTCTCTTAGCTTCTCTGGGACAAAGTGTCAGCAAAAGTCTGCTTTCAATGGCTGTCTCCTAAATGCCTGTCCTGGCTGCAGCAGCACTGGGCTCCTTCTGTCTGAGCTGTTACAGGGCCCCAGTAAACTAATCAAGACCCATGCTGAATGGGGGGGGGGGGCACACCTCCATGAAAGTATCTAATCAAAGGTATTACCCACAGTTGGGTGGGTCACATCGGCATGGAAACAACCTAATCCAAAGGTTCCAACCTAATCAACACTAATACATCGACCCCCACAAGATGGCACCAAAGAACATGGCATTTTGGGGACGTAATACAGCCAAACTGGCACAGGGGCATATATGTTTATAATTGTTAAATCTTCATGTTGAATTGACTCTTTTTAAATATTTAGTGTTCTTCTTTGTCTTTTATGACAGTTTTTTACTTAAAGCTATTTTTTAATACATCTTTTATTGTGAAATTTAACATATGTTCAAAACAGTGATAACTTTCAAAGTACAATTTAACAAGTAGTTACAGAGCAAATTTCAAAGAATGTTATGGGTTACAGTTCCACCATTTCAGTTATTTCCTTCTAGCTATTCTAATACCTTAGCATCTATCTATATATATTTATTTATATAAAGTTTCAATATTCATAATCCTTTGTTAAGTCCTATCTCGTCAGTTGCTTCTCCTCTTGCTCATTTGATCAATTTCTCAGTCTTAAGGGATATCTGGGCAGTGACCACCCTAACTTGTTCATATTGAAAAGGGGTGTCACATTATGAGGAAGGGGGCTGCATCATATTGATGTTCAACTTAAGGCTATTTTATCTAATATTAATGTAGCTTCTCAGCTCTCTTTTGGTTACTATTTGCACGGGATATTTTTCCATATTTTCACTTTCAACCTATTTGTATCAGAATTTAAGTTGAATCTCATAAAAACAGGAAATTGTTGGTCATTTTTTTTTATCCATTCTGCCAATTTCTGTCTTTATCTTTTTCCACTTTCAAAGTTATAATGCATGGCTTAAAAGACAGGAAAGAAGAAAAACAGAAAGCTGGTTATAGGTTTGAGAGAGTCTAGGAAGAGAGGAAAATAGAGGGAAAGAAAAAGCAGGAATAAGCTTTTAGTCTTTCAGTCACCATACATTGAGTATGATGTTAGGTGTGGGTTTTTCACATATGTTCATTATCATGTTCAGAAAGTTCCCTTCTATTCCTGTCTTTTGAAGTGTTTTTATCAGGAAAGGGTGCTGGAATTGTCAAATGACTTTTCTGCATCAACTGAGATGACACCTAAGAGGCACCTCCAGGGAACCTCTTTGGTCACTCAGATGTGGCCTTTCTCTCTCTAAGCCCAACTCTGCAGATAAATTCATTGACCTGTCCCTCTATGAGGGACATGACTCCAAGGGGAGTGAATCTCCCTGGCCACATGGGACATGACTCCCAGGAATGAGCCTGGCCCTGGCTTCGAGGGAGTGAGAATGACTTTTTGACCAAAAGGGGGAAAAGAAAGGTAACAAAATAAGGTTTCAGTGGCTAAGCGATTTCAAGTGGAGTCGAGAGGCTATCCTGCAGGTTTCTTCATATGCAAGCTCCAGCCAAGTGCCCACAGTAAGCCAAGCCCTTACCAACAGTAGTTCCCAAAATACTAAAGAATACCCAGGTCCCTATCTGAGACTGTATAAAAGTTTCTCTCACTGAGTTTACTTTTCAGAAACTTAAATCCCCCAGAGTGTTCCTATGCCATATAAGTCCCAAAACCCTGAAGCAACAACCTTTCCAAGAACATCAGCCAGATGCAGCCCCCTTCCCCATAATATCAAACACACTTTTCAATATGATTAAGTTAGAGTGGTGTTCTGGTTTGCTAATGCTGACATTATGCAAAATACCAGAAATGGATTGGCTCTTATAAAGGGGGTTTATTTGGTTACAGAGTTATAGTCTGAAGGCCATTAAGTGTCCAAGGTAAGGCATCAACAACAGGTTACCTTCACTGATGGATGGCCATTGGTGACTGGAAAACCTCTGTTAGTTCGGAAGGCACGTGGCTGGCATCTGCTTGCTCCCAGGTTGCCTTTCAAAATGGCGTTCTCCAAAGTGTTGCTCTTGGGGTGTTTTGTCCTCTCTTAGCTGCAGCTGCTCTGCTTCTGGGCCTGTGTAGCTCTTTTTAAAGTACTCCAGTGATCCAATAAAGACCCACCCTGAATGGGTGGGGCAGCACTTCCATGGAAATAATGCAATGAAAGGTTTCGCCCACCATTGATTGAGTCACATTTCCGTAGAAACACTGAACCAATAGGTTCCAACCTAATGAACACTAATGCATCTGCCCCCACAGGACTGCCTCAAAGAACATGGTGTTTTGGGGGACATAGTACATTCAAACCAGCACACATTGTTACTGCCCAGATATCCGTGAGAATTGAGACAGTGATCAAATGAAAGAGAGGGGTAGCAACTGACAAGATAGGATTTAACAAAGGATTACAAATACTGAATCTTTAAATAAATAAATAAATATATATTTTAGTCTCTGGGGTACTAGAATAGCTAGAAGGAAATAACTGACATGGGACTGTAACATATAGCATCCTTCAAAATTTGTTTTATAACTACTGGTTAAATTATACTTTGAAAGTTACGACATTTCTGTAAATATGTTATATTTCACAATAAGGAAATGAGTGAAATTGTGGAACCACAACCCATAACATTCTTGGAAATTTGCTCTATAATTACTTGTTCAGTCGTACTTTGGAAGTTATCACCTTTTGGTATATATGTTATACTTCACAAGAAGGAAATAACTGAAAAGATGGAACTGTAACTCATAACATTCTTTGAAATTTGCTCTATAACTACTCCTTAAATCCTACTTTGAATGTTATAACTTTTTGGTACATATGTTATATTTCACAATAAAAATAAGTTAAAAAAAACCACAAACATATATGTACCTCACAACAGAGCCCCCAAAATACATGAAGCAAAAATGGACAGAATCTAAGGAAGAAAAATATAGTACTATAATAATAATTGGAAACTTCCATACACTTTCAATAATTGATAGAACATCTAAGCACAACATCAATAAGGAAACAGAGGACTTGAACAACACTATTAACCAATTAGATCTAATGGCCAAATATGGAACACTCCACCCAACAACAGCAGAACACACACTCTTCTCAAGTGCACATGGAACATTTTCCAGGATAGACCACATGTTAGTTGATAAATCAAATCTTAATACATTTAAAAAGATCGAAATCATAGAAAATATCTTCTCGGAACACAATGGACTAAAGCCAGAAATCAATAATAGAAGAAAAAGTGGAGAATTTACAAATTTGTGGAAATTAAACAACACACTATGAAACAATCAATAGTCAAAGCAGAAATCACAAGGGAAATTAGAAACTATCTTGAGAGGAACACAAACAAAAGCACAACACACCAAAATGAATGGGACGCAGCAGACACAGTGCTCAGAGAATAAGTTACAGCTCCGAATGCCTATGTTAAAAAAGAAGAAAGATCAAAAATCAATAACCTAACTTCACACATAAAGAGATTGGAACAAGAAGAGCAAACTGCACCCAAAATTAGTAGCATGAAGGAAATAGTAAAAATTAGAGCAGAGATACAGGAAATAGAGAGTAAAGAATCAACAGAAGCAAAAGTTGGTTTTTTGAAAAGATCAATAAAATTGACAAACCTTAGCCAGAGCAATGAAGAAAAAGAGAGAGAAGACATAAATACCTGAAGTCAGGAGTGAAAGTGGGGACATTATTACCAACCTTACAGAAATAAAAAGGATTCTAAGGGGGTTCTATGAAAAATTATATGCCAACAAATTAGAAAACCTAGATGAAATGGGCAAAATCTTAGAAACATACAAATCACCTAATCTGATGCACATCGAATTAGAAAATCTCAACAGGCCTATAACAAATAAAGAGATTGAATCAGTGATCAAAAGCCTCCCAAAAAAGAAAAATTCAGGACCAGATGTTTTAACTGCTGAATTCAACAAAACATTGAGGAATATTTAACACCAATCCTTCTCACACTTTTCCAAAAAATATGAGAGGAGGGATTACATCCTAACTCATTCTATGAGGCCATTACCCTGATACCCTGATCCATTTAAAGATATGACAACTTAAAATATTGCACACCAGTATCCCTTATGAATATAGATGCAAAAATCTTCAACAAAATTCTTGCAACCAAATCCAGTAGTATAGTAAATGGATTAAACATCATGAATAAGTGGGATTTATCTCAGGGATGCAAGAGTGGTTCACCATAAGAAAACGAATCAATGTAATGCAACATGCTGATAGAACAAAGGGGGAAAATATGTGATTATCTCAGTTGACAGAGAATGGGCATTTGACAAAATCCAGCACTCTTTCATGGTAATAGCCCTCAGACTCTAGGACTAGGAGTGAACTTCCTCAACTTGGTAAAGGGCATTTATGAAAAACCCAAGCTAACAGCATACTATACGGTGAATAACTTAAAACTTTTCCCCTAACATCAGGAAAACTTTCACCACTGCTGTTCAACCCCATATTGGAAGTTCTAGCGAGCGCAATTAGGCAAGAAAAAGAAGTAAAAGGCAATCAAATTGGAAAGGAAGAAGGAAACCATCTTTATTCACAGACAACATGATCCTACATACAGACAATCAAGAAGAATCAACAGGAAAGCTAACAGAGCTAATAAACAAATTTGGCAAAGTTACAGGGTACAAGACAAGCACCCAAAAATCAGTTGTGTTTCTACACACCAGCAATGAACAAACAAAGAAAATTAGGAAAACAGTTTCATCTATAATAGCATTTAAAAGAATAAAATATCTAAGAATATATTTAACCAAGGATGCAAAAGATTTGTGCACAGAAAACTACAAAACATTGCTGAAAGAAGTAAAAGAAGGCCTCCAAGAATGGAAAGACATCCTGTGTTCATGGATTGGAAGATTACTATTATTAAGGTATCAGTATTACTCTAAGTGGATTCAATGCAATCCCTACCAAAATTCTGCAGGCTTTTTTTTTTTTTTTTTTTGTAGAGATGGAAAAGCCAATCCTCAAATTCACGTGGAATTGCAAGGGCCCCCACAAAGCTAAAACCATCTTGGAAAAGAAAAACAAAGTTGAAGGACTCACACTTCCCAATTTCAAAACTTACTATAAAGCAATAGTAATCAAAACTGTGTGGTATTGGCATAAAGATAGATATATAGATGAATGGAATAGAACGGAGAGTCGAGGAATAAACCTGCACTTCTATGACCAATTGCTTTTTGACAAGCGTGCCAAGTCCATTCAATGAGGAAAGAATAGACTCTTCAAGGAATGCTACTGGGAAAACATCTACTTGCAAAAGTTGTACTCCTACCTCACATCATATACAAAAATTAACATAAAATGGATCAATGACGTAAACACAAGACCTGAAAGAAGAAAACACAGGGGGGAAATCTTCAGGACCTTGGATTTGGGAATGGATTCTTAAATATGATGTCCAAAGCATGAGAAGCAAAAGAAGAAATAGGTAAGTTGGACTTCATCAAAATTAAAAACTTTTGTGCATCAAAAGATACGATCACAAAAGTGAAAAGACAATCCACAGAATGGGAGAAAACATTTGGAAATAATATATGAGAAGGGTTTAATATCAAGAAAATACATACAACTTTTACACCTCAACAACAAAATGACAAACGACCCAAAATAAAAAGGGGGCAAATGACTTGAATAGATATTTCTCCAAGAAAAATATGCAAATTGCCAATAAGCACATGAAAAGATGCTCAACATCATTAGTCAATAAGGAAATGCAAATCAAAACCACAATGAGATACCATTTCACATCCACTAGGATGGCTATTATTTTAAAAATAAGAAGTGTGGGTTAGGATGGGGAGAAATTGGAACCCTTATACACTTCCGGTGGGAATGCAAAATAGTGTAGCCTCTGGCAAATGGTTTGGCTATTACCATGTGACCCAGTAATTCCACTCCTAGGTCTGTATCCAAAAGAACTGAAAACCAGGACTCAAACTGACACACGTACATGTATTTGTAGCAGCATTATTCCCAATACCAACAAACGGAACCAATCCAAGTGTCCAGCAACAAATGAACGGATGAACAACACGTGGCCTGCATGCTGACTGGAGTATCATTCACCCGTAACAACGAAGTGCTGATACATGCTACAGTAGGCACCGACCTTGAGAACATTACGCTAAGTGAAATAAGCCACATAGAAAGAGAGGAATGTCATATGATTCTATGTGAAATATCTAGAACGGGCATATGCATCGAGACAGAAAACGGATTAGCAGTTACCAGGGAAGGCGATGGTGGGGAGTTCTTGTTTAACGGGCACAGAATTTATTTGGGGTGATGGAGAAGACTGGGTAACGGATGATATTGATGGTATCACAACATTATAAAAATACTGAATGCCACAGAATTGCACCCTTAAAAATGGTTAAAACGGCAAATTTTATATACGTTACTACAACGAAATTAAAGAACACCAAAAGCAATGCCTAACTTCGTGCCGCTCTTCTCTCCGGCCCATACTCCTTCATCTTGCACCAGACCAGTGGACATGAAGGCTGCAACCCAAGCGGCGATTTCTTTCTTTTCTCATGTCTCCCTTTCACAAAGGGAGAGACAGTAACTGATCAGCAAGAGCGTTACGGCTGTTTCCCGGAATTTCCAGGCGTTCCTTCCTCCGCGCAGCAGCTCCGGGTGAAGCGGCTCCGGTATTCTCGGTTTCGGAGGCCGCTAACCCCGCACCCGCCGGGCCCCACAGCCGTCAGCGGCCTGGAGCCCGGGGTCCGGCACGGCTCTCGGGACCACCGGGAGGACCCGCGCTACGTCATGCACTACCGGCTTTAAAGTTGAGTATTACGCAGCCAAAGTGAAGAACAAGCGCCTAGATTTTTATTTTTATTTTTAAATAATTGACTTGTTTTTTGAAAATTCGGATGTTCTCAGGTGACTGCGAGAGGGACGCGTGCGCGTGCGCGTAGAGCATGGCCGCTCGCCACTCCTCAGCAGGCCCGAACAGGGCGGCGTCTGTGCAGCACGCACATGCGCACTCCCGCCCCGCTCCGCAGCCTCCGACGCCTCACGTGACGGCGCGTCCCACCCTACCAATGGGGGGGGACAAGATGGCTTCCCAGGCGGTGGACTAAGCCAGCAGTGAGGACAAAGGTAAGGACAGTGACGTTATCATGTTGATACTTTCTCCTGCTTCTCTTTCTCTTCTGTGCGAATCTGGTTATAATTTTACCTCAGATCTCTTAAAAAATTGCTTCTACACTTACGCCTCCCCCCACCCCTCTTGTACTGGTTTCCCCCAGCAGCCGGCGGCCCCGGCGGCGAGGTTCAAACCATTCTCTGCCTCTCGGAGGGGGAGTCGGATGGCGGGCGGGGAAGGGTCGGGCAGCTGCGGCGGGCTTCCCCGCGGGGGTTCGGGGGCCAGAGCCCAGGCGCTCTCTGAAGGGTGTGCGGTACCTGGCGCGGCCGGGCTCGCCTCGAGGTAGCGGGGCGCGCTCGGGCTTCCTCCTGTGCCCCCCCGAGGGCTCGACGGGTGGTACGGCCGGCCGGTCAGGCGCCGCGGGGGTCGCGCGGGGCGGCTCGAGGTGTGCGGCCGGGGAGGGTCGGAGCCGCAGCCGCTGCCGGCCGGGGTGAGCGCGGGCCCGGCCTGGGGTGGGCGCGGGGGCGCCAGGGAGGCGGAGAGGGGCGTCTGGGGGCGCGCGGGAGGCCGCCCGCCTCGCCCTCCTGGAGCCCCGGCTCCCGGCCGCGAGCTCCCGTGTCCGGCCGTTCCCTGGTCCCGGCCGCTGGGCTGCGGGGAGAGGAGTGGGGTCGAGGGGCCGCCGGGGGCCGGGGCCGGCGCTGGGAGCGAGCCCCGGTGGAGAGCGAAGAGGCCGGCCGTGGAAAGGGGGGCCCGGGCGTTTCGGGGATGCGCTGAGGGGCGTCACTGGGCTTTGCGTGGGTCTGCGATTGGGGTCTCCAGGGGCCGGAGCAGGAAGGCGGAGCCCGGGACGCGGCGGGGATGGGAAACGGGCCCTGACGCGGGGCCCCGGTGTGGCCGTCCCTCTGGCCTCGGCTGGCGCTGTGACGCGGCCTGGAGAGGGCCCCTCCCGAGCGGGTGGACGAGCACCCGTCCTCCCCGTCGGGTGGGTGGGTCAGAGGCTCCCCGACCCCCTGGAGGGACCTTCGGTCCTGGGCTTGGCTCGTGGGCGAGGTCCCGCGTGCTCGCTGGCAGCCGGGGGGCAGAGGGGCTTGCTAGGGGATACCGGCTCCCGGGCACGGGACACCATCTGACGCCAGGAACCCCGTAAACAAATGGGGTGAATCAGTGGAGATGCAGAGCCGCGGTGAGCGGTGTGAGCTGGAATTCATTCCCCGTGGAACGTTCTCACCTTATTCTTGCTGGATTCCCAACCTCTGACTTATCAGGACCCCCGTGGGAGGTTACAAAAGCCGCAGGGAGTCCTGATACCCTGCACCGCCTGAGAACGTATTTATTTGTCGAGTGCCTGTGTTCAGTGTCCTCTTTAAATCTCCGTGGTCTACGGGGAAGCCCCGAGGAGTGGGTTGGGGTGGACCCGGGCAGGGAAGGGTTAACGCAGGTGTCACTGGTCCCTTGCTTGGTGGATCTGCCCCTTGGAAGGAGAGACCGAGGGGCGGGGAGACCACTGCCGTCTCCGTGGGTTCCGGAAAGTGCACCTGAAGGGGAGTCTTTAGGCCCGCTCAGGAGCCACTTGGCTTCCTTCAGGTGGAGCCAGGAATGGAAGAGGAATCGGGAGCCGACGGCCTGGCCCCCAGGGTGCTGGTTCCCCTGTGCTGGTCACCCAGAGTGGACGGGCCTCTCTCCTGGGCTTGAGGGTGGTGCTGGGTGTCACCTGACCCCTGAGTCCCAGTTTAGTCTGCTGCACCGCTGTGCTTTCCAGGGGCTGCCAGGCCGCCCCCTGCCTGGCCCGAGAAGTCAGACTCACACTTTCTGTCAAAAAAATTTGTAAGAAGAGCTCGTGTTCATCTCGGATGCTGGGGATTAGCTCAGCTGCATCCCCTGTGGCCCTTTCCTGTTGACTGACGTTCATTCAGCATTTGGGGAGAGAAGAGGGAAACTCCAGGCCCACGATCGCAGGATTAGATTGACATGATGCTGCCACCTCCTAACAGAAAGCACGAAGGATGGGGACTCCCATGTTTTTAAGAAAGGTGACAGAGATCCTTTCTCAGTGCATTAGAGGTGTAAGACTCGGGGAAAGCAGCGTCAGCCTCCATCAGCCACGCCCCAGAAGGAATCCCGTGTCTTCCTTTCTGAAGTTCTCATTTGAGCTTTTCCCCCTTGCCTAGAAACGACGTGTGGCTGCCGTGGCCCTGCCGACTCATCTGGCCCTGGCCTTGTCCTCCGGGGAGCCGGCGGGACGGTGGCCGTCAGTGCTGAAGACACAGGTTGGTGTCGGCACCGCAGTGGGGTGAGAACCGCCGTGGCCGCCCTCACGGGGACATCTTGCTGGAAGTTTTACTCTTCCCTCGGGGGGAGAGGTGCCTCCTTTTCCCATTCACTCTGCCCATTACCCCTTCCTCCTGGTTCTCGTCCTTCCGCTGGCCGCCTCATCTGCACTTCCGCAGCGGAGTTCCTGCTTAACTTTTTATTGTAGTAACATACGTACCACTCAGCGTTTCTCGTTTTAAACACTTCCAAGCGTGCGGTTCAGTGGTGTTAGTCACGTTCGTAATGACGTGCCACCATCACCTCCATCCGTTACCCAGACCTTCTCACCCGTTAAGCACTGACCCCGCTTCCCACACCCCCGGCCTCGGGTAACGTGTGGTCTCCTTTCGGTCTCTGTGAATTTGCTTATTCCAGGTATTGTGTATAAACGAGATCATACATTACCTGTCCTCTTGTGTCTGGCTTATTTCATGCAGTGTGACGTCCTTAGGGTTCCTCCCCTGGGGTCACGCATGTCAGGACTTCGCCCCTTCACACGGCTGAGCTGTTTCCTCTGACCCCATCCCCTGAGGCTCCGTCGCACTCTCCAGCAGTGTCTGGTCAGGGTCCCCGGTGACTCCGTTGTGTCTCAGGTGCCAGCTCCCTCCTCCTCGCAATGCTCTGCCCTCTGCCGTGGCCCTGTTCCCCTTCACCTTGCTGCCCGCTCCTCCGTCATCCCAGCCTCCTCCGTCATCCCAGCCGGCTTTTCGCCTTCTTCTCCAAGTGTTGGGGGCCCCTGGGCTCCTCTCTGTTCTTGGCCTCACGCCCTACTGCCCCCCACTCAGGTGCTTAACAGGCATCTCTCATTTAACCCTTGGCCTGGTCCCCCGAGTCTGCACCTCCTTCAGTCCTCCTCAGCTCAGAATGGCTGTCCTCGTCTTCCCTGGTTCTGCGTCCCCAGCGCCTTTCTTCAGACTCCATGCGTCTCCCCCCGCTTCTGCAGCCATGCCCTGGCCGTCGTCCCCACCTGCCAGCCCTCGCCTGGGCCCGGGCCACCAGCCTGGCTTACTTGGAGTGCTGTGGACCCCTTGGCGGTTTCCCTGCTCCACCCGGGCCCCTTGTAGTCTGCTTTCTGCACAGCAACCAGAATGCTGCTTCCAAAATATGATGCCAGTCTTCCCATGTCTCTATTCAGAGCCTCCCAGAGGTTCCCCAGTCTCCAAAAACATCCAGGGTCTTTTCTGTGGCCCGGAAGGAGCCATGAGAGAGCTGTGCCTTGGAGCCTCCTGCTCTCATCTCCCTCTCCTCTCCTCCAGACGCACTCATTCCCCCCGGAAACACTCACCGCCAGCCTGGCCTGCGCGCTCTCCTCCGCCTGCAGCCCGCCCTCCCGCCCCGGCCGCCCTCCGGCCCCAGCCCTGCCCAGGGCCCCTTCGAGGGAGTCCTTCCCCGCGGTGCTCTCCAGGGCCACCTGCTGCCTCTGCCGGCAGTGCTCGCTGTGCCCAGCTTGCTTTGTGTGTGGGCACCACCCCACAGGGCACAGAGCAGTGTTTCGTGTGTGCCCCTCCTAGAAGGGCGGCTGCGTGAGGGTGGCATCTTGTCACCCAAGACGTCCCCAACCCGTGTAGGCCGTCAGTGGAGACTTGGTGAATAGCAGAGCCCTCCTGGGACCTGGGCTGTCTCACTCGGGGCGCTCCCAGGGACTCGCCGTGGCTCCTTCACCGTCTTAGCATTGAGTTGTGTGTTCTCTTCTCTGTCACCTGCCTCATGCTCTGCTCGCGGCTTTGACTGAAGGGCTGGTGTGCGAGCTTAGGGACCGCCTCCCCCCCCTCTGCTGTGACTCCGTGTGGGCCGGGTCTGTCTGTCTTCCCTCGTGTCTCTGCTCCCCCCAGTCCTGGCACAGAGCTGCTCTTCGGCGAGTACCTGCCTGTAGGTGGGCCAGACTGGAGGCTCCTTGACGCTGGAGTTTTGAGTCTTCTGCTCTGCCCGTTGGAGCCCTGGAGGCCGGGAGTGGGGAGGTGCCTGTGGGTGAGCACGCTGGCCCCCCAGGCCCTCCCCCTGACGGTGCTCACCCTCCCACAGGCCCTCGCCATTTGCCCGGGCACCATGAACGCCATCGTCGCACTCTGCCACTTCTGTGAGCTGCACGGGCCCCGCACCCTCTTCTGCACGGAGGTCCTGCACGCCCCACTTCCCCAGGGGGCTGCGGGCGGGGCCAGCCCTGGCCAGGGCGGACCGGCCGAGGAGGAGGAGGGCGGCATCCAGATGAGCAGCCGGGCCCGCGCGCCGAGCCCTGCTGAGGGGGCCAGCGCTGAGTCCAGCAGTCCGGGGCCCAAGAAGTCGGACATGTGCGAGGCGAGTGTCTTGGGCTGGGGGGCACCCACTCTCATGGGAGTGTCGCCTGTGCTGCTCCTTTCGCCATCCTGGGAGGGGATGTGTAGTTGATGCCGCGGCAGCGGGAGATGCCAAGGAGCATGTGACAGACCCTGTGGTGCCAGGGCAGCCTCCTGAGTCTGTAGGGAGTCAGCTCGCGCCTTCTGGGTGCCGGTCTGCGGGAGGGGTGTGGGCTGCCAGCTGCTCACCAGCTCTCTCTTCCCACCTGTGGGCAGGGCTGTCGGTCGCTGGCCGCAGGGCACCCAGGGTACATCAGCCACGACAAGGAGACCTCCATCAAGTACGTCAGCCACCAGCACCCAAACCACCCCCAGCTCTTCAGCATCGTCCGCCAGGCTTGCGTGCGCAGCCTGAGCTGTGAGGTGAGCACGTGGCCTTCAAGCCCGGGTCCTGGGTGCAGTCAGCGTGTGGTTACCCTGGCAAGTCATCTCCATTTCTCCAGAACCCGAGGGGATAAATTGCCTTAGACTCACTCGTTTTCTGGGTAATTGCTGGTTTCTTGCTGTAAGCATCAGTCTTTGATTATTTGTCCATCGTGGAATGAAACGTTCCAGGGTGTGTGTGGCATGCATCAGACGTGAGCTTCCCACCATGAGTGTCGTTGATCTGCTCCTTACTGTATGTCTGCTGTGGTCGAGTGCACGTCTCAGTGTTTGTGGAGCGTGCTTGTCTCTGTACAGATAATTCTTGATTAAGTTGCTGGAATGTCCCGTTGCCAGCATTGTCTTAGTCGGACAGAGCCAGCTTCCTTGCCGTTTGTTATCCTGGACTTGGCTGCATCTGCTTTCAGCTGTGTGGTTTCCCCTGCTGATCTTCCGGAAGGCAGGTGGCTGCGTCTGTGGGATTGTGTGTAGACTAAATGTGTCACCAGGGCATACCCTCTCCTAAAGAATGTGAGGTCTGTCATGCAGATTCTGTAGTAGCTATTTTGACTGTCTTGCTGCTTCGTTATGGTTGAGATGAGTGAGGCTGACGAGTGTGGGTCTGGAGTGGATGTGATTCTTGTGTAGGAGTCATTTATGGCTCAGGTAGGAAGGAGTCACCATGCACTTTACCGGGCTTTGTGTTCCCCGGTAGATGCCTGATCTTCATGAAGTTGGGTTGGAGGGGCAGATGAACGCAGTTTCCCTCCCCCACTCTCCCTTAGAGCCAGCGCGGGCTTCTCAGCGCAGGAGAGAGGTCGGACTTGGGCCACTGGCGCGAGGAGAGGCTGCTTCCCCAAGGCTCGGTTGTTCTCCTCAGGTCTGCCCTGGCCGCGAAGGCCCCATCTTCTTTGGGGACGAGCAGCACGGCTTTGTGTTCAGCCACACCTTCTTCATCAAGGACAGCCTGGCCCGGGGCTTCCAGCGCTGGTACAGCATCATCGCCATCACGATGGACCGCATCTACCTCATCAACTCCTGGCCCTTCCTGCTGGGAAAGGTCCGCGGCATCATCGATGAGCTGCAGGGCAAGGCTCTCAAGGTGCTGGTGGCTGAGTGGGAGCCCGAGGGGTGGGGTGCACGTGAGCGTGCGCATGAGCGGAGCTGCATCTGCGCTCGATGTGGGGTGAGGGGCTCAGCGGTGTCCTCACCTCGGGCCCTGCGCCCTGCGCTTGGGTCAGGCATGCGTCAGCCACTCTCTGCTGCCATTGCTGTCCTGGCCCTGGGCCCCTTGGGCTTTACTGCAGAGGGGCAGGCAGACCCCAGGCTCCCTCCGGCTGCTCTGTGTCTGCTCACTCGGATCTTCACCTCCAAAGACTGTCCACTGACTGTGTCGCACACCCACTGCACACTCTTGGCCCCCAGCTGTGGTACCACAGCTGTCAGGGGCAGGTGGTGTCCTGGTAACAAACAGCCCCACCCCCGCGCGTGCTGCTCGTGTACACAGGGTGTCCACTGCGGGGAGCAGGGGTTACGGTGGTCCCCAGGTGGACACACTGGGCACCACTCCTGTGTCCCGCTGGAGAGACTCGAGGCCTGAGGCTTGTGCCCACCTCCCCCACAAGGGTCCAGGTGGTGCGAGCCCGTGAGCCTGGCAGTGGGGGGACTGGAAATCCTTGGAGTCCAAGTAGCTATGAGGTGCCTGGTGGGTCACGTAGAAGGGAGGGGACAGGAGACAGCCTAAACGAGCTCCTGTCCCTTGAGTGTGGTTTGCAGTCGTCGGTCTGGTGGCCATTTCTGCCCCTGCGGCAGGAGGGCAGAGTGGGCGGCCGCCATCAGTAGGATTCCTGCCACTGGCTCAGGTGCGCTGGGAGCCTGGCTGCCCAGCTACCTGGGTCTCGGGGACAAGGCTGCTGCCCTGCCCCTTCCAGGTGTTTGAGGCTGAGCAGTTCGGGTGCCCGCAGCGTGCCCAGAGGATGAACACAGCCTTCACGCCGTTCCTGCACCAGCGGAACGGCAACGCGGCCCGCTCACTGACATCCCTGACGAGCGACAACAACCTGTGGGCCTGTCTTCACACCTCCTTTGCGTGGTAAGGGGAGGCCCAGCCTTTTGGTAACAGGAAGGATAAGAGCAGTCATGGTGGGTTGGTTGGGTTATGCCATGGGTGTATCGTGTTAAATGAGTAAAGCAGTCCCTGCCGAGTCTGTTCGTGGCTCCTGCGCTGGGCTCGGGGTTTGCATCATCCGGGCAGCCCTGAGCTGAGGCCAGCAGCCATTCTTCCTTGGAGCTTCCTCCCTAGGACACGGGAGGCTTGTTTAGGCAGAACTCGCTTACCATTGGAATTTTTAAAAATGTTTCCGTAACAAGCCCAATGATTCCCTTCTCCCTCTTTAAAAAATAATAGCAGCAAACATCGATTGTTTATCTCAGGCCCTTCAGCCGGGTGGTCTGGGGTCTCAGGAGGTTTTGGTCAGCTGGGGGTGCAGCCACCTGCAGGTTGAGGTGGAGTGTTGGCTCCAGAGGCAGCTCCCTGCACAGCTGGCAGCCTCGGCTGCTCCGGGCGGAGGTCCCTCCCCAGGCGGACGTGGGCGCTGGCTGCCCCCAGAGCTGTGATCCAAGAGAGGGCATGGCCCAACCCACAGGGTAGCCCGCTCGCTCCCACCGCACTTCTTTCCTTAGAGGTGGCCCTCGCCGTTGGGGGGTCACCGCAGCTCCTTCTTCTGACATATGCCGCTTAGCTCCTCCTGGGGCATGACCTGCTCACCCCTCCCGGAGGCTCCCCAGGTTCTCACTGTTCGCGGCGTCTGCTTGAAGTCCAGGACCTCAGAAAATCGGGTCCTTGTGCTGCTGAGGCTTCCTGGGCTGCACGCTGGACAGAAAGACGTTGTCTCTCCCCCCACTGCCAGCGTGCGTGCGCACACACACCCACACACGCCCCACGACCTACAGCCCCTCCATCTGAGTTCCGCTAGGGAAGTTTCCAGGCTCACCCAGAGTAGCACAGACGGGGCAGTGGCCCTGCCGTCTCCGTCTTCCAGCTTCGCAGTTGCCGGGAGCTGCTGCTTCACCCTTCCTCCCCCCGCTTCTTTCTTTCTCCTGGGGTATTTTTAAAAGCAAATCTTTGTTCTCTCACCTCAGCCATAAATGTAGCTGTGACACCCTCATCCTGCCTGACAGAATTGGCACCAGCCCTTGGTATCACCCAGTACCCAACCCGTGTTCACTTCCCCTTTTGCCTGTAAAGTGACTTTGAAGTTTCTTTTTGAGTCGGGACCAGAGCGTCCTCTCTGTGTTGCCTTCCTTTGCCTTCCTTGGGCATCCCTTGAGTCTCTGGTGGTCCAGCAGCTCTTCTGCTCCCTTTTCCCCGCTCCCGTGCTCAGGGGCTTGGGTCGCGTGCCTTTAGAATCTCCTGCCTTCCGGACTCGGCTGAGCATGTCCTTGTGATGTTTTTCTACATGTCCCTATATCCCTGTATTGTCTACAAACTGGTATTTAGACCAGGAGGCTTGGTGAGTGCCCTCTCCTGGCGAGAGAGCTCACAGGGCACTGTGTCCGCAGGCTTCTGAAGGCGTGCGGCACCCGGCTGACCGAGAAGCTCCTGGAGGGCGCGCCCACCGAGGACACCCTGGTCCAGATGGAGAAACTGGCCGGTGAGGGTCGAGGGACTTGTGCCGTGGCCTTTCACCCACGGGGGTCGTCGAGGTCCATCCCTGTCCGACGCACACAGCCCCTCAGCTCTGATCCGTCTTAGCTGGAAGAGCCGGGGAAGGGAATGTGGCTTTGGATAACCCCAGGGCAAGCATTTGTGAAAGCTCAAGGGTTTAGCGGGACCTCCTGTCTCACTTTCCTTGACATCCTCTTGAAAGGATCTGCTGTCGAGGGTTGGAGGAGGAAGTTGAGCGGCTGAGGTTTTCCTTCCTGTCCTGTGTGCAGCGCCAAGAGCTTGGCCTTCGTGTACGGTCCCTTATTCTTTGCTGTTTTGGAAATAAAACGTCATGCTGTAGTTGCACCCAGGTTTCATACCTCACTGTTCCTGCTATTGCTGAGGGCTGGGTGTGTTCCAGTAGCTTCCTGGGGGATCCTAGTCTGGCCTGGGCTCTGCTTTCCATCAGGGAGGATGTGAGCTTTGCTGACCAGGTCCTTGCATCTCAGCCGTGGGGTTGAATAAACCAGAGCTGAGGCACACAGTGTGTGTAATTTGTTCCTAGAAACGCATTCCGTGCTACAGTTTGCAAATGACTTACCTTTTCCATCAGTTGGAGCTGCTTTGCAGTTATCCTTGAGGCAAGTGACTTGCACATGTTTGCGTTCAGGCTTTCCTGAGTGGGGACAAACGGGAAAGAGTTCCAACCGTGAACATGCTCAGAGGACACAAAGCCTTGCAGTCTGTTGTCACGTCTTCACGAACTGGTCGGCCCTAGAACCTTTTGTCGTTGGCTGGTAGCAAATCTCTAGGCCAGGGAAAATAGTAAGGGTAGTCTCTGGTTGAGATTTATTTGCAAAGAGAAAGTTAAATATAGTAGAGCTTTTAGGAAAGGAGAGCTTGCTGGAAATGAGGAAAGGAATGCCAGAGTGTCTAATTATGTCTCAGACTGTATTTTGGTCATGAAGGAGCTGAGCTAGGGCTTTGGAGCAGGCACCTTGCAGTCAGATGGACCTGGGTTCACAGTTTGTCCGTCTGTGAACCGGGGGTAGTGTCCTGGCCTCAGGACTGGTGGAAGGGTTAGACGAAGTTAAGCACGTGAGGCCCCTGGAGGAAGGCCCAGCAGCATCTGGGTTCCAGAACTAGGAGCCGTCCTCCTGCCCAGGGTGGCCAGTTTGCAGGGTTTCTGATAAGGCCTCTCAGAGGCAACCTGAGGCCCCGGCTCGTAAATGGGCTGATGCCCTCCCCATGCCAGGGCTCCTGGGGCAGCCAGTGGTGTTTGCCAGCTCCCCCAGACCAGAGGGCAGTGGCTGACTGCCCGTCTGGCTACAGGACGCCTTGGCTTGCAGCGGTTACCACGCGAGACCGCAGCGTTGGGGAGTGAAGGGTGCCATGGAGTCGTGCATTCTTTAGCTCCTTGCCATTTGCCTTGCAGACTTAGAGGAGGAATCTGAAAGCTGGGACAACTCGGAGGCCGAGGAGGAGGAGAAAGGCACCGTGGTGCCGGAAGGCAGTGGAGGGCGGGAGCTGAGCCAGTGCCCCCCAGACTCGTCCCTGCTCTCAGACTGTGGGGACTGGCAGCCCCGAAAGCTGTCGGTCTTCAAGTCCCTCCGGCACATGAGACAGGTGGGTGGCCAGACTCAGGCAGAAGACCCGCTTCTGTCCTTCCAGCTCTGCCTGCCCCTCCCCTGTCCCTTGGGCACAGGGAGTGGGTGGGTAGGAGTGGCCGAGAGCCTTCCGGGCGGGCAGCCCATGAGGACGGGGCACCTCTGTGGTGTGGGAACCACATGATGGTGGGCATCTCTTTCCTGGAAAGAGGACCTGATGGTTGCCTTCTCATGTCCTTGCTGATCTTCCCATTCTAGAACCTTCTAAGGGTATTGGCCAGCTCTGTTACTGATTTGCACGTATCCTAGACATGTGGAAGATTGAAAGCAATTCTGTTCTTAAAAAGCCTGGAAAGCCCTGACTGTCCACAGCAGTGACCCTGCGTGTGTACGGTGGGGGACCTCGTACGCCCTCAGGTGACAGGACAGTTGTCACAGCAGTGCTGATGCGTAATCTCTATAGGTGCATGCCCAGTGCAAAGCAAAACCAAAGCCTCGTGCATAGATGAAGCAGTACTGACTTTCAGTTCGGGTTGGGGTGGGAGTGGGTGGGGGTATTTTGTTTACTTATTTTTACAGCAAGCATGAGTTTTATCAGGAAATCGTTCCTTCTGTTTAGGAAAATGCAGTAAGAAAGAAGGCTCATGGAGGTGGTGTAAGGCCTGTATTTGGCCGAAATCCTCCTGTTGCTAAGGTTGGAAGGAAGCTTGGGTTCACCTGCAGGTGGGAGCAGGCTAGTGGTGCTTGGGTTCATGTTGTTTTGGGTTTTTTTTTTTCACACCTGCATCTTGGTTTGTTTATAAGGCGGTTGATAACAGGCTGGACTCTTGAAAAACGTCAGCTTCATGGAAGTTAATAAAAGCCAGGTCCAGGGGTGCTGTTCTAGATTAATGAAGACTAAAGACTGAAAGCAGTCGCAGCTCTTGGGTGGCTTCTGCACCTGTGAACAGCAGCCTAAAGGGCACTGGTGGGGGGCTGGGCTCTCGGGTGCACTGGGTGCAGCTGTGAGGGCCCTGGGGGCCTTGCTGGGTGGTTGCACAGGAGCAGGCTTGTACCGGCAGGTGCATCACCCTCGGGTCCACAAACCACGTGTTTGCAGAAAGCTCGCATGTCTGCTGAGGCTGCTGATTTTTAAAAGTAAAATTGGGAAATGTCTCAAAGTGCAGGTTCTTCAGAATCGGGCTTTTAAGTGCAAGTCCTGGGCCCTCCCCACCAGCCCTGAGCTCGGCCCCTCAGCCTGGCTCCAGGCCAAAAGTGACCCCTAGCCCTGACTTCTGTGCGCTCTGCGATGGTTTCAGGAAGGACATGGGAGGAAAGGGACCTTGGCGGGGGGGAAAGGAGCACGTGTTCCTGTTCCCCGCACAGGGAGCCCTAACTGTGTCTGCAGGTGCTGGGCACCCCGTCTTTCCGCACGCTGGCCTGGCACGTCCTCATGGGCAACCAGGTCATCTGGAGGAGTCGGGACGTCGACCTCGTGCAGTCGGCCTTCCAGGTTCTCCGGGTAACAGCACCCCTTTCTCTCGTGTGTGGTGGCAGCACAGTATTCGCTTAGGGGGCCTACGACATCCCGACTCCTGGAGTGGCAGGCATGGGTGGCTCACTGCCGGAACGGAGGCTAGGTCTTGGTTTTACGTCCAGTGGCAGGAGTCTGCCACCTGACAGGCGGGTGGCCAGCCCCCCCGTCCCCCCCGCCCAGTCCCTGAATCCCACGAAGGCCACAGGAGTGGTCCCCAGCTGCCCGAGGCGCTGGCCAGGTCGTCCCGGGTTTCTCGGCACGGCCCTCAGTGACTGCCGGGGGTGGGACACAGGCGTGGCAGGCCTCTGGCTCCAAGTCACGTTTAGATCCGTTCCCAGAACACATCTGCACCCCCGCTTCGTGGCTCGGCCGGGGGGTGCGACCACCCTAACACTGCACCGTGCAGGGCAGTGCAGCATGTTGCGACTGGTTGCCTTGCCGGGGGATGGGGGCCCTGCTGGTGGGAGTGTGCCTGTGGGGTGGGCTGGCAGGGGAGCCTGCTCGGAGGAGGGGGCCGTGGGGCTCCGGGTGGGGGAGGCGGGTGGAGGGGCGTGGCTGTCGTCGGTTCTGAGCCTCCGTGCCCTCCGCAGACCATGCTGCCCGTGGGCTGTGTGCGCATCATCCCCTACAGCGGACAGTACGAGGAGGCGTACCGCTGCAACTTCCTGGGCCTCAGCCCCCACGTGCAGATCCCCTCTCACGTGCTGGCTTCAGGTGTGTGCCGCTGGGCTGCGTGGCATGTGCCTGCCCTTTTCCGGCCTGCAGGAGAGCCCATGACGGCAAGGTGGGATTCAGTCTTGGACGAGAATTCCAGGAGCCTCCCTGCTGGGCTGGGAGGCCAGGGGCTTGGATTTAGGGCCAGTTTCCCACCGTCTCCCAGCTGGCCTTGGGCCTCTGTCTAAGCAGATGGGGGTGAGCTGGAGGACTGCTGATGAGGGTGACTTGCTGTGGCTCTTGCAGTGGGCAGCAGGCCACGGTCCAGGGGCTGGGGGATGCCCGGGGCCTGCGACTGTCGCCTGCCACTCCCGATGAGTCGGCAGCACTGGCCCAGAGAGGCAGGGGCCTGCCATGTGCTGCCTGACGTCACACCGTCCCTTCTCTGGGAGTCTCTTCCTTCCTCTCCTGTCCCCGTCAGTGCTTGTCTTCCTCCCACCTGCCTTACCTCTGTCCTTGCAGTCAGTCAGTCCAGCCAGGTTCGATCGCCCACTTGTGGTCAGCGCTGAGGTCACCGCCCCTCAGAGAACAGGGCACAGAGCCTGGCCCAGGGCCTGTCTCAGCGGCCGTCGCTGTGCCCTTGGGCTGCTGGGAGTCAGCCCACATGTGCCCGGCCAGTGCGGGTGCCCGGTGGTCTCCACAGCTGCTTGTGTGCCCCGCGCTGGGCTGAGGCCCTGGGAGGCAGCGAGGGGCACAGGCTGAGCTGTCGGCTCAGGGCTCAATCGGGGCTGTGGGCCAGGTGCTGAAACTCTGTAAGCCGGTTTCCTGTCTACACCTCGGGTGGACCCTAATGGGCCCGACTGCACAGGGCCGTATTAGTGGTATCTGTGAAGTGTTGAGTAATAATTCCAATTATAGTTGAGCTGGGGCAAGAACCAGCCTGTGGCAGATACAAAGCGTGAGTCTGGGGAGACTTTTGCAGCCGGCAGTGGCTTTCCTGACTGATCTGAAATAATCGGGAGTGGCCAAGTGAGGGGACTCCGAGGGGTGGGGACGCGGAGCCCCCTGCGGAAGGTGTGCCTTCGCGTTGCCAGAGTTCGCTGTCGTCGTGGAGGTCCACGCGGCCACGCGCTCCAGCCCCTGCATGGCTGGCTTTGAAGACGACCAGTCACTCAACAAGTACGAGTTCGTTGTGAGCAGCGGGAGCCCGGTGGCCGCGGACCGAGGTGGGTGCCTCGTGCGGTGGGCAGGAGCGGAGCTGGGACCCGCCTGCCCGCCCGGGCTGGGCCTGACTCTGGCTCGGCCATGTCCTCGCTTCCAGTTGGCCCCACCATCCTGAATAAGATCGAAGCCGCCCTGTCCAACCAGAACCTGTCCGTGGACGTCGTGGACCAGTGCCTGGTCTGCCTCAAGGAGGAGTGGATGAAGTAAGCCAGCTCGGCCTCGGGGTCTCTCCCAGCACCGGCTTCCCCGAGAGGGGTGGGACCTGGCCCTCGGGGGGCACAGCGTGGCATGGCCGCTGCCTCGGGCTCCGCCGGGCGCCCACCACGGGAGAGGCTTTGTTCACTTAGACTCGGGCAAGCTAGGTGCCATGTGTCCCCTTTCTTTCCGTTACGCTGCTTTGTTTCCTCCTGCCTTGGTTCTTGGTAATTTTCTGTCAAATTTTATTCAGTCTAACACTGTCTTCATCCCTTATTTTTTATTTCAAATAATGCAGCGAAGTTTGGGAGCAGCCAGTCCCTTCCATGAATGTAAGGCAGACTCTCCTCTGTCTTTTTGTTTCCTGTTGGCTGTGCTAACCTTGGCACCCAGGGTCAGCGTGGCTGTGGGCGAGCGCCCCGAGCTGCCCTGAGCCTCCCCGGCCAGCGCTGGGTCGTGTTGCCGCATCTGAGCGCCTTGTTTCTGGTTTTCCGCAGCAAAGTGAAGGTTCTTTTTAAGTTCACCAAGGTGGACAGTCGGCCGAAAGAGGACACCCAGAAGCTTCTGAGCATCCTGGGTGCCTCAGAGGAGGACAACGTCAAGCTGCTCAAGTTCTGGATGACGGGCTTAAGCAAGACCTACAAGTCACACCTCATGTCGGCCGTGCGGAGCCCCACAGCCCCCGAGCCCCGCAGCTGACCCCGGGGCGGGAGCTCGGCTCGGGGGGTCCTCGCGTTGGTTTCTGAACTGGGAGGGGTGGAGCAGTTTCCTGGTGGCGACGTGTGGGCGTTCTCTGCACTTGGGCAGGCAGCAGAAAGCCATGAACAGTGGGGCTCTCTGCGTCTGTGCGCGTCCCCTGAGAGAAGACCAGAAGGAAAACGTGCATTCTGGGCCACTCGGGGGGTTAAATTTCAAAATTTAAAGGACAGATAAGTTGGGCCCAATCCCAGTCTGGGTCTTTAGCTGCAGTAACGTGTCCTCTTGCCGTTAGCATGTGAGCTGTCCCGCTCTAAAATCAGCAAGAGTTCTTGGGGCTGGGGGTGTTGTGTGCACTTTGCCACAGTTGTGTAACTTGAGGACTTACTCTGATCCCCACACATTCTGCAGTAAATTTGCTTTTGAGCTAGGGCTTCAGGCCTTGGAGGCGAGTGGACGTCTGCCTCCTCTCTGGACCCCCGTGTTCTGGAAGTCACTGGACTTGAGCGTGTCTTCTGGCCACACTCCCCTGGGTTGCACGTGGAATTACCTGCCGCTGACACCGAGGCCCTGCGCGCTACACAAAGACAATGCCTTGGCCTGCCCACCTCACTGCTCCATAGCTAGAAGCCCCCCGTCCCCGTAACTCTTCTGTCCCTTTGCCCTTTGTTGCCTGTTAGACATTTACAGTTGGCTGCAGTTAGCGGTATTCAGAGAATTGCGTCATCACAGTACATTTTTAATAAGAATTCACGGCTTGGAAGGATTTTCCAGCAGTTTTGCCAACTTGTTTGTAGTGTTTTGTGTTTGTTTAATTTATATTTAACACAAATACTTAAGTTTATATGACTAAGTATCTGTATAATCCAGAATATTGAAGCACAATAAAGATGTATTTTTGTAAAATGCTGACTATGGGGTTTCGGCTTGGGCTCAGTTGCAGAAGGTATCACCGCAGTTAAAATCACACCTGTGAGCGCCCGTGCTCTGGGTGTGAGCCCCGCGGCTGCTGTAACGGTTCGGGCAGCCTTTGTTCTACTTGCCATGGAGGGGTTCCCGCCCCAGGGTTATGGGGTGGCTGAACACAACCCCTGACGGGACAGAGGGAGGCAGGTTGCTGGAATCGGGGAGAAGGGCAGCACCCGCCACACGGGACCCCGGGGGCTGCACTGGGGAGCAGCTGTGGGGGGCGGGCTCTGTAGTGACAGAAGGGGGCATCTGGCTTCCGCAGGGCGTGTGATAGTCTCGTTTGAGTAAATCCAGGGACCGATCGCCCAGGGGTATCCTTGTCCCCGTGACGAGGAGGGTGCTTCACGGGGGCAGAAGGGGAGGGGACTTGCCGTGAAGCCTTTGGGGGCCTCCTGGTTTTCCCCGGTAATACTGAGCCTTGCTTTTAGGCTTTTACCACAGCCTTCCCAGAGTTAGTCTTTTGAGTTGATTGTGAGAAGAAGATAGTACTGCATTTATTCTAAAGAATAATTCTTGAAAATAAATTTTGCTTGACTTGAGAAAAAGGTTTATTCCTGAAAGATACTTGAAGGACACATCCTCCTGGGGGAGAGTGGTGATTCTGAAAGCTGCAGAATGTGCTTGGATCCTCTACTTGGAGTGAAAGGGGAACCCCCACCCCCCAGCCCACCCCCGTCAAGGGTGAAGGAAGGGGAGAAGTGACTTCAGTGTCCCCCTCACCCCCTCACATTTCTCTGTTTTTGAGTCCACAGCATTCCCTGAGAAGACCGTTCTTAGGTTCAAATGGAGTATTTGCCAGTTGTCTGCCCTTTCAATGTCTAAATCCACTTGGTAGGTAGGAGCCCAGTGAGGGGTTAGCTCTCTTTGTTCAGAGAATGTGTGGTCTCAATCTCCAGAGCATGAGAAGACTTAGGGGCACGGGCCGGCAGGGCATGTGCTGGGTTTTCTTGGTAGCCGTGGGCGCCCGTCCCCCGTCCCCTGGGAGCAGTGCGGACCTGAAGATTGGGTCACAGCCACTAACCAGAGGGCAGAAGACGTCGGAGGCTGAGCCGCAGCTCGGCTGACCCCGGGGCCCACTGAACCATCGCCTTCGTGACACAACCTGGTTGTGTGATTTTCATAGTAAGTGGGAGAGACAGAAAACACATTCCAGGTCTCAGGCCCCTCTATGTCCGAGGGTCATCATGAGTTTTCCGTTGTTGCAATCAAGACACTTACCTCTGTGCTGGTTGAAGCTATTGTGTTCCCCAAAAAGACCACGTTCTTCTTTATTTTTGTTTTTTAACACCTTTATTGAGATGATAATTCACATGCCATACAGTTAACCCATTTAAAATGTACATGTCAGTAGGTTCTTACTGTAGTCACAGAGTTGTGCAACCGTCACTACAATCAATTTGACAACATTTGCATCACCCCAAAGAGAAAGCCCAGATACATTTTCCCCTAATCTTCCCAGTCTCTCCAGCGCTAGGCAGCCACTGATGTACTTTCTTCCTCTATAGATTTCCCTATTTTGGGCATTTCATGTAAATGCGGTCATGCAAAAGATGGTCTTTTGTGACTGGTTTCTCGCACTTAGCTTATTCTTTTCAAGGTTCATCCACGTTGTACCAAGAATCAATACTTCATTCCTTTTTATAAAAGCTGAATAATATTCTATCGTATAGGATATACCATATTTTATTAACCCACTCATCAGTTGCTGGACGTTTGGGTTGTTTCCACTTCTTGGTTATTATTAACATTTGTATATAAGGTTTTGTGTGGACATACATGTTCAGTTCTCTTGGGAGAATCTAGTAGAGTTGCTGGGTCACATGGTAACTCTTTGGTTAACTTCCTCTCTCCTAGAACGGGCTAAATCTGTGACTCTGCCGTCTTGGAGAAGGGGCAAGGGAGATACCCTCAGGCTCAGTCTTGTCCTGTCTAATGTTAGTGTCCTCTAATGAGGGCCTCATGCCTCTGGCTTCTCTCTCCTTGTAGCATCCGAAGCCACAGGAACCACTGGGGTGTTAGGTAATCCCTGAGGGTTCAGGGGCCTGGGATGAGGGGTGCCCCCATTTTCTTCATCCCTGAAAATAGCCTACTAGGTATGGGCTACTCCAGTGGACTGTCCACCCTCAGAAATTACAGGCAAGAAACAAGCATTAATCTCATTCTTAAAGGCACTCGCAAACGGGGGATGTTTTTCCAGCACCCTCTACCTCTCCCCAAGAATGAACGGGGAGGAGGACCACATGCGGCCCTTCTAGGCTCCCAGAACCTAGTCTTCTAGTCCCCTGCTTTTATTTTTTTTTTTAATTAAATTCAGTTTTATTGAAATATATTCACATACCATACAGTCATCCGTGGTGTACAGTCAACTGTTCACAGTACCATCATGTAGTTACGCATTTATCACCCCAATCTATTTTTGAACATTTTCCTTACATCAGAAAGAATCAGAATAAGAATAAAAAACAAAAGTAAAAAAAGAACACCCAAATCATTCCCCTCCAGCCCACCCTATTTTTCATTTAGTTTTTGTCCCCATTTTTTTACTCATCCATCCATACAATCACACTGTCACCCCTTGTAATCTACATTATTATACAGTTGTCTTCAGGAGTCCAGGCTACTGGGTTGGAGTTTGATAGTTTCAGGTATTTACTTCTAGCTATTCCAATACATTAAAACATGAGTTGTTATCTATATAGTGCATAAGAATGTCCTCCAGAGTGACCGCTCAACTCCACTTGAAATCTCTCAGCCATGGAACTTTATTTCATTTCATTTTGCATCCCCCTTTTGAAGACCATGTTCTTTTAATCCAACCCTGTGGGTGTAGACCTGTTGTGGGTGGGACCTTGTGATTAGGTTACTTCAGTTGAGGCTGTCCCAGGTGGGTCTTAATCCTCTTACTGGAGTCCTTTATAAAAGGATAAAAGACAGAAGACACAGAAAACCCCAGAGAAGCACAGAGAAATGCCAGAGAGAAGGACACAAACACCCAGAGAGGAAGCCATGGAAGCCAGAAGCTAAGCAACAGAACCTGGGAGACAAGGACCAGCAGAAGCGGCCACGTGCCTGGCCGTGTGGACGGAGCCCCAGCTTGCCTTGCTGGCAGCTGGTCTTCGGGGAGAAAGCATCACCTCGTGTTGCCTTGATTTGGTAATTTTCACGGTCTTAGAATGTGGCTTGTAAGTTAGCTCTTTGTTGTAAAAGCCAACCCGTTTCTGGTATATTGCATTTCGTCAGCTGTAGTGAACTGAAACACCGTCCCTTCCCTACTGAAGGGAAAGGGACCTTAAAGAGGGCCAAGGGCCGCCTATCTGGAGCGTTTGTTCAGATTATTGGGCAGTTACTGGCCCCTTCCCTAAATTCCTCCATTCATCATGTTGAGGTTGTACCGAGTTGGAAATCTCAATCAGAGACAGCATTTAACCTGTCTTGAAACATGTGCCAAGCTTTTTCTTAACTTTCTGTTTTGAGCTAATTTTAGATTTACAGAAAAGTTGCCAAGATAGTGGCAAGGAATTTCTGCAGGCCTCCCGTGCAATCCGTCAGTGTTCCCCTATGACCCTTTTCTGCCCCAGGGGCCCACAGCACCCCACACTGCATTTAGTCAAGTCCCTCTCTTGGCTGTGACCGTTCCTCCAACTTCCCTTGTCTTCTGGGAACTGGCCGGTTTTCCTGTGGAGTGTTCCTCCGTTTGAGTTGGTTTGGTGTTTTCTCACGAGTAGAATGTCATGGCACCATTTTGGCAATAACACCCAGGTGCGAGTCTGTGTCCTCCGTGCGTCCCATCAGGGGTCACGGATGCTGATGTAGCTTACGATGGGACTAACCTGACCACCTGGTTAAGCTGGAGTTTATGACAGGCTTGGATTTAAACTGCAGAATCTCTCCCCCCGACAGTGTTCAGCCCCTAATGTGTCTCACCCCCCACCCCACAAAATTTTTATTTTGAAATAATTTCAAACGTACAGGATGGTTGCAAAAACATTACAAAATCCATACAGAGAACTCCGACATACTGCCCCCTGCCCCAGGTACTCAGATCCACCAACTTCAACATTTTGCCCCATTTGCTGTGTCATTTTGTCTTTCTGTCCATTTACCTGTCCATCCATCTAGCTAGCTCGCTATTGATGATTTTCTAAGTATTTGAGAATAGATTGTGTACATCGTGCTCCCTGAACACAGGATATTCACGTCTGTCACCACCTTAAGTGCAGTTATCAAGTTCAGGAAATCATTGATAAAAAGCTTACAGTCTGTATTCCAGTTTTTTTGTATATCCCACTAATGTCCCTTTGAGTCTTTTCTCCTCTATGATTAGCTCCTTCCCAGAATCGTGTTTTGCATATGATTAGCATACGACTTTCCTTGTCTCTTCAGCTTCTCTCTTTTTGATTGTGGAAGCACACAGACAACATAAACTTCCCCATTACAGCCCCTCCCAGGCACAGCGTTACTGGGACTGAGCACACTCACAGAGTTGTGCTGCCTGCACCCCCACCATACTAGAACATTCCATCGCCACCCCAAAAACCCTGCCCCCGCATGCCTTCCTCCGGCCCTGGTAACCTGCGCTCGGCTTTGTCTCTGCGAGTTTGCATGTTGTGACTGTTTCACGTAAGTGGACTCAGGCAGCTTCTGTCCCTTTGTCTGAAGTACTTCCCTCAGCGTGGCGTCTTGGAGGTTCGTCCGTGCCGTGGCACGTAGCAGCAGACCGTCAGTCCTTTTTAAGGCTAATACTCCATCCTGCGTATGTGCCACGTTCGTCCAGTCTTCTGTTGATGGGCGCATTTGGATTGCGTCCACCTTTTGGCTCTACGGATTTACATATTCTGTTCTTTTACCTAAGTGAGATCATACAACAGCTGTCCTTTTGTCTCCGGCTTATTTCTGTCAACATGATGTCTTCAAGGCTCGTCATGTTGCACGTATCAGAACGTCATTCCTTTGTATGTTGTGGATGTTTAAAGCTGTATTTCACCCAGCAAAGTATGTTCTTAAAGCTAATCCATTGCTATGGTGTGGGCCCATTGTAAGGAGGATCTTTTGGTAAGTGGATCTTAACTTAACATGTGGCCCACCTCATTCGGGTGGGTCTTAAATCCTCTTACTGGAGCTCTTTAAAAGAGAATGGAATTCAGACAGAGAGAAAGCCACGGAAGCAAGAAACCAACAGCAACCAAACCCGGAGAAGGGAGAGAGCAGGAGATGCCGCCGTGTGCCTGGCCGTGTGGCAGAGGAGCCCAGGATCGCCGGCACCTGGTCTTCAGGGAGAGTTACCATGTTGATGATGCCCTGATTTGGACATTTTCACGGCTTCAGAACTGTAAGTGTGTAAGCTGATAAATTCCCGCAGTTAAAGCCAACACATTTTATGGTATCTGCTTTCAGCAGCTTAGCAAACTAAAACATATATATATACCACATTCTGTTTATCTTTTCATCATTTGATGGACATCCAACAGTTGAGTTGCTTCCATCTTTTGTCTAATTGTGAATAATGCCGCTCTGAACATCAGCTGCAAATATCTGTTCGAGTCCCTGCTGTGAATTTTTTGGGTATCTACCTGGAAGTGCCATGAAATGACGTGATCTCCACACAATGTCCCTGGTGCTGTCATCCTGCATCACTTGGTTACGGTCATCCTTTCCATGCCGCCGTTTCCCCCTTCTCTGCTCTGTTCTTTGGAAGGCAGTACCCTCAGCGGACGGGGAGAGTATCAGCAAATATTATTAGGAATTCCTCTGTAAGGGAGATGTGGGCCTTCTCTCCCACTTATCGATTCAAGCACTGTATCACTGGACTCGTACATTCATTTTACAATTTGGTTTATAATCCAGTGCTACATTATTATTTTTTTCTCGCAATTTTATTGAGATATAGTGACATGCCATACAATCATCCAAAGTGAAAATCAGTTGTCCACAGTATCATCATATAGTTATGTATCATTCATCACAGTCAATTTTTGAACATTTTTATCACTCCAAAAAAATAATGAAAGCAAAAAATAACACCCAAAACAACCCATCCCCCCAACCCCCCTATTACTCATTTTTGTCCCCATTTTTCTACTCATCGATCCATACACTGTATAAAGTGAGTGGGAGCCACAAGGTTTTCACAATCACATAGTCACATCATTTAAGCTACATAGTTACACAATCGTCTTCAAGAATCAGGCTACTGGGTTTCAATTCAACAGTTTCAGGAATTTCCTTTTAACTTTTCTAGTATACTAATAACTAAAAAGGAATATCTATATAATGCATAAGAATAATCTCCAGAATGACCTCTTGACTCCATTTGAAATATCTCAGCCACTGAATTTTATTTCATTTCTCTTCCCCCTTTTGGTCAAGAAGATTTTCTCAATCCCATGATGCCGGGTCCAGGCTCATCCCTGGGAGTCGTGTCCCACGTAGCGGGGAGGCAGTGAGTTCATCTGCTGAGTTGGCTTAGAGCGGCCACATCTGAGCAACAAAGAGGCACTCAGGGGGAGACTCTCAGGCACAGTTATAAGCAGCTTTAGCCTCTCCTTTGCAGTAATGAGCTTCATAGGGGCAAACTCCAAGATCGAGGGCTTGGCCTTCTAAGTTGGTAGTCCCCAGTGCTTGTGAGAATATCAGTAATTCTCCAGGTGGGGAAGTTTAATATTTCCACATTTTCCCCTAATTCTTCAAGGGGGCTTTTCAAATACTTCTTTATCCTCTGTCTGAATTACTCTGGGATTTATTGGAGCTTCACACTAGCCTGTACAAACCAACCAGATCTCACTCCCTATTCAATGTTCCATGTAATTATGGTGTTTGAATAAACTGACCATACAAGTTAAATTATACAGCATGTTACAGAAAATAAATATTTTCTACCAAATAGACATCTCTACCTTTGGTCTCACACAGAAGTTGGAAGTTTTAAAACACAGTCAAACCCAGGGAGGAATCTGGACCCGGCATCATGGGATGGAGAACATCTTCTTGACCAAAAGGGGGATGTGAAAGGAAATGAAATAAGCTTCAGTGGCAGAGAGATTCCAAAAGGAGCTGAGAGGTCACTCTGGTGGGCACTCTTACACACAATTTAGACAACCCTTTTTAGGTTCTAATGAATTGGGGTAGCTGGTGGTGGATACCTGAAACTATCAAACTACAACCCAGAACCCATGAATCTCGAAGACAATTGTATAAAAATGTAGCTTATGAGGGGTGACAGTGTGATTGGGAAAGCCATAAGGACCACACTCCACTTTGTCTAGTGTATGGATGGATGAGTAGAAAAATGGGAGGGGTGGGGAATAAAGGCACCCAGTGTTCTTTTTTGCTTTGGTTGTTCTTTTTCACTTCGGTTTTTATTCTTATTGTTTGTGTGTGTGTGGTAATGAAAACGTCAAAAATTAATTTTGGTGATGAATGCACAGCTATATAATGGTACTGTAAACAACTGAATATGCTTTGTTTTGTATGACTGCATGGTATGTGAATATGTCTCAATAAAAATGAATAAAAAAACAAAACAACAACCAAAAAAACACAGCCAATATCGTCCTTTACCCTTTTGTCTGATTTGCCTTAGTCCTAACCAGATCCTCTTCACTAACATCTTTAATTGAAGTCTGAACTCTTTTTCAGCCTCTTTAACATTTGCTGTAAGAGGCAATACTGACATTCATAGCTGCTGAGCTCTAGCTCTGAGTCTCAGGTGTCACACAGATACCCAAACTTTCAGAGACCACAGAGAGCTCAGCATCTCAGAATCTAGAAATAACCGTTACAACTCAGGAATAGATGTAACAGTTATTACATCCCCCTCTTATAGACATTTAGCTTTGGTATATTGCCTTTGCTACAATTAATGGAAACATATTACAGTGTTACTGTTAACCATAGACTCTAGTTTGCATTGATTGTATTTTTCCCCAATACCATCCCATTCTCAACACCTTGCAAAGTTGACAGTCATTTGTTCTCCCTCATGTAAAAACATTCCTATATTTGTACAGTTAATCACCATCATTGACCACTCTAATTTTTTTAAATTAAATTCAGTTTTATTGAGATACATTTAGCATACCATAAACAATCATCCATGGTGTACAATCAATTGTTCACAGTACCATCATATAGTTATGCATTCATCACCCCAATCTATTTTTTTAATTCAGTTTTATTGAGATATATTCACATACCATATAGTCATCCATGGCATACAATCAGCTGTTCATAGTAACATCATACAGTTGTGCATTCATCACCCCAATCTATTTTTGAACATTCTGCTTACACCAGAAAGAATAAGAATAAAAAATAAAAATAAAAAAGAACACCCAAATCATCCCCCCATCCCACCCTATTTTTCATTTAGTTTTGTCCCCATTTTTCTACTCATCCATCCAAACACTGGATAAAGGGAGTGAGATCCACAGTGTTTTCACAATCACACTGTCACCCCTTGTAAGCTATATTGTTATACAAACATCTTCAAGAGTCAAGGCTATTGTGTTGGAGTTTGACAGTTTCAGGTATATATTTCTAGCTATCCCAGTGTATTAAAACCTAAAAAGTGTTATCTATATAGTGCATAAGAATGTCCACCAGAGTGACCTCTCAACTCCATTTGAAATCTCTCAGCCACTGAAACTATTTTGCTTCATTTCGCATCCCCCTTTTGGTCAAGAAGATGTTCTTGATCCCATGATGTCAGATCCAGATTCATCCCCAGGAGTCATATCCTGTGTTGCCAGGGAGATTTACACCCCTGGGAGTCAGGTCCCACGTAGTGGGGAGGGCAGTGAGTTCATCTGCCGAGATGGCTCAGAGAGAGAGAGAGAGGGGGCCACATCTGAGCAACAAAGAGGCACTCAGGGGGAGACTCTTAGGCACAATTATAAGCAAGTTTAGCCTCTCGTTTGAAGTAATGAGCTTCATAAGGGCAAGTCCCAAGATAGAGAGCCCGGTATAACAACACGTCAGTCCTCAACGTTTGTGAGAATGTCAGCAAACAACCCAGGTAAAGAAGTCAAACACTTCCATGTTTTTCCCCAGGTACTCAGGAGGGCCCTGCATATATATTTTTATTCTCTGCCCCAATTACTTTGGGTTGTGTTGCTATTTCACTCTAACCTATACAAACCTAGCGTGTCTCACTCCCTATTCAAAGTTTCATGTAATTATGGTGTTTGAAAAAACTGACTGTAGAAATTATATTGTTTAGAAAATATAGATCCTGCACCAAATAAACATCTCTTCCCTTGGTCTCACATGGAAATTGGAGTTTTAAAACACAGTCAGTTTCTACCTTTACCGTTTGGCCTGATTTGCCCTAGTCTTAACCAGATCTGCTCCATTCATATCTCTAATCGAAGTCTGGGCTCTTTTTCAGCCTTTTTTTTTTTTTAACTTATAGTTTTTTTAACAGTTGCTGTATGCACTAATACTGACATTCATATATGCCAAGCTCTAGCTCTGAGTCTCAGGTGTCACACAGATACCCAATGGTCCAGAGGCCAATCATGTTATTCACAAAGGGATCAGCATCTCAGAGTTTTGAGAAAGCCATTACAATTCAGGAACAGATTTGACTGCTGTAAGAGCTTACACTCTAGGGACTATTATAATAATCGTTCCCCTGATAGGCTATGCTCTAAGATTCAATTCTGAGTCTACACATTGTAGTTAGTCCATATTGGTGAGGCATGATAGTGTTTGCCTTGGTTTCTGGCGTACTTCACTCAACGTACTGTCTACAGGATCCATTCACCTCATTGCGCGTCTCACAGCTTCACTCCTCATAGTTGCTCGATGTTGCCTTGTATGTGTACACCACAGTTCACAATTCTGTTCTTCAGTCAATATATCCTTAGGCCACCTCCTCCCATTGCAAATTGCGAATACTGCCTCCACAAACGCCAGTGTGCAAGTGTCCATTCGTGTCTCTGCTCTCAGATCTTCCAAGTACATACCCTATAATGAGGTTGCAGGACCTTATGGCCCCCACATACTTAGCTTCTCTTGGAACCACCACAGTGACCTCCAGAAAGGCTACACCATTCTGCCTCCTCAACAGTAAGTAGGTACATCCCTTTCTCCATGTTTTCTCCAGCACTTTTACCCCTATTTATATTTTTTCCTACAATTTTATAGAGATATAGTCACATACCATACAATTATTCACAGTGTACAGTCAGTTGTTCATGGTATCATCCCATAGTTGCACATTTATCACCATAGTCAGCACTTGAACATATAGATTAATAAGAAAAAAAGGTTTTTTTTAGTGAATAATAAAAAGATAATGAAAAGAAAAATAAAATCATACAATTCAATATAATAGTAAAGACAGATAATAACACCACTACCAAGAATCCCATGGCCCTCCCCTGTATCCCCCTCTCATACACATTTAACTTTGGTATATTGCCTTTGTTACATTTAATGGAAGCATATTACAACGTTACTGATGACCATAGACTCCAGTTTGCTTTGATTATGTTTTTTCTCCAATACCATCCCTTTTTCAATACTCTAGATGGTGGACATTCATTTGTTCTCCCACATGTAAGAACATTTTTATATTTGTACATTTAGTAACAGTCATTGGCCACTCCAGTTTTTGCCAAGTTATAGAGTCCCAGTCTTTATCATCTATCTTTCCTTCTGGTGTCATATGTTCCCCTATCCCACCTCTTTCAGCTTTACTCACAGACATCTTTGTTCAGTGTACTTATAATATTGTGCTACCATCACACAGTATTATGCTATCTCTGGATTGATACAATCAATCCTGCTGAACATTCTCTAGTCTTTCAGCATCAAATGCCCGATGTCTGCCCTCTTTCTATCTCCTAATAGCCTGTGTTATCAGCTTTTCATATCTTATTTTTCCTTCTCTCTCCTTTTACCCTTCCTGATAATCTTCATTTCTACACTTTTCTCCAAACCTTTCTCTCCTGTCTTTTCCTATCAGCCTGTAGCACTCCCTTTAGTATTTCTTGTAGTGCTGGTCACTTATTCACAAACTCTCTCAGTGTCTGTTTGTCTGAAAATCTTTCAATCTCTCCTTCATTTTTGCAGGACAGTTTTCCTGGATATAGAATTCTTGGTTGGCAGATTTTCTCCTTCAATATCTTAAATATATCATACCACTGTCTTCTTGCCTCCATGGTTTCTGCAGAGAAATCTGTAAATAGTCTTTATCAAGCCATGCTTGTATGTGATGTATTGCTTTTTCTCTTGCTGCTTTCAGAATTCTCTCTTTGTCTTTGACATTGGACAATCTGATCAGTAACTGTCTTGGAGTAGGTCTATTGGGATCTATTCTGTTTGGGGTGTGCCGTACTTCTTGAATCTGTAATTTTCTGTCTTTCATAAGAGTTGGGAAATTTCAGTGAAGATTTCTTCTATTATTCTCTCTGCCCCTTTTCCCTTCTCTTCTCCTTCTGGGATACCCATAACACTTATATTTTTATGTGTTTCATGTTGTCATTCAGCTCCCTAAGACCCTGCTCGTATTTTTCCATTCTTTTCACCATCTATTCTTTTGTGTGTATGAATCCAAATGTCTTGTCTTCCAGTTCACTGATCCTTTCTTCTGCCTGTTCAAATCTACTGTTGTATCCCTCCATTGTCTTTTTCATCTCCTCTGTTGTGCCCTTCATTCCCGTAAGTTCTGCCATTTGTTTTTTCAAGTTAACAATTCTTCTTGATGGTAATCCAGTGTCTTCTTTATATCTTTCATCTCTTTTTGCCACATCTTCCCTCAGCTCATTGAATTTAGGAGATTTGTTTGAACATCTTTAATTAATTCTTCCCTTAGTTCATTGAATTGATTTAGCATTAGTTGCCTCAACTACTGTATCTCTGTTGAACTATTAGTTTGTTCCTTTGGCTGATCCATATTTTCATGTTTCCTAGTATGGGTTGTTATCTTAAGCTCTCTAGGCATCTGATTTTCTTGATTAGTTTATTATGGAGCTCATTTTCAGTCTTATACCTAGGGGTTTCTTGTTGGTTGGCTTTGTTCTCTGATCTCTGTTGTTCAGTTCAACTTACTCTAGATCTCTAACATAGGTTCTATTTAGTTGATCAGAATTTTTCACCTCTTGTTTTTTCTGTTTCTTGCCCTACCTCTATGTAGCCTTTCTGTGAGAGGGTCTCCTCAGATATGATCGACCCCAGTCAGGTTTTCCCAGTCCAGAGAGGCCCAGGTTTCAGGAGGAGGGTATGGAGTTTTCCTGAGAATGAGACCCTCCTATGAGGCCTTTAGAATTGGTGCTTTTCCTCTCCTGTCCAGCAGGTCGTGCTTGCCAGCCCACAGCTCCCCCACCAGTGTAAGGAGGTGTGGAGCCTTTAGTTCTCCTGGTGACTCTGACCATGTCAGGGGTGTGACTGACTGAAGCTGGAATCCAAATTCCAGCCCCTGGGGCCTGAGTTCCCAGAAGGAGGGCTGCCAGTTGAGCTGGACCTCCCTCCACTCTCCCAATCCTAAGAACTCCAGCTGTGCCCCAGGGGCACTATTCCCTTCTCCCCTCTCCTCTTTGGGGCAACTCCAGCTTAATTCCTTGGTCAGCCTGAGTTACCAATTAAAGACGGGGGCAGAGACCTTCTTCAAAAGTGAATCTGGAATTCAAAGAAGTTCTGGGTGCTCTGTCTCCCCTCAAGACAAGCCCAGACCTTCAACTTGGGCTGTATGATAGAAAATAACCACATATGTTACTTTAAATTTTTGAGCCACATGTTACTTTTAAATAAAAATTAAAAAAAAAAAAAAAGTACATTTTTAAAGCCTTTCCCCAGCCTGGAAGTTTTGTCAGTGACAGAATAGAGTAAAGATGTGCTTTGGATTATTATCTGGATAACTACTCTCCAACAGCTTTAATTCTGCCCTTACTGGGGGCTATTGAAGTGTAAAAATATAAGGAGTCAGTGAGAAGGGACAAAATGTAGGACAAAAAAACAAAACAAAACAAAAGAAACAAGTGTTTTTGGAGCCAGGGAATGGGTGCCTGCTTCTATGCACCTCCCCCCCTTCCTGGAGCCCAGCCCTTCTCTAGCACCCCCTGCTCCAAGCGCTAATTAATTTGTTAATTAATTTTGCAGTTGAGGCTGGGTTGAGCCCCCCTTCTTGCCCTCAGCAGATTGTTGAGTTTTTTTTTTGTTTTTGTTTTTTTTGTTTTCCTTTCAGGAGCCAGCTGCAAGACAGCCCACAGGGTCTGGGGAGGGGTACCTGATTCCTGGTTGGGGAACTTACAAAATTCACTGGGATCTCAGCTTTTCCTCTGATCCCAAACTTGTGTACGATGTGTGACTGGCCACTGGAGACCCCCAAAACATGTTTCATACAGATCCTGGGTAATTACCAGCTGCCCTAGAGGAGAGTCTAAAGTCCATGCCTCACCACTCCGCCATCTTGCCCTGCCACCCTGACCATTCCAGTTTTCACTAAATTATACAGTCCCAGTCTTTATCCTCTATCTTTCCTTCTGGTGTACTATATTCCCCTAGCCTGCCTCTTTCAACAGTACTCACACTCAGCTTTCTTCATTTTACTTACATTATTGTGCTACCACTTTACAGTATTGGGCTGTTTCTGGATATATACAGTCAATCCTGTTGAACATTCTGTAGTCCTTCACATCAAATGCCTGATCTCTACCCTCTTTCTATCTCCTGATAACCTGTGTTCTCAAATTTTACTCTTCAAAATTTGCTCATTAATGTTGGTTCACATTAGTGAGACCATACAATATTTGTCCTTTTGTTTCTGGCTAATGTCGCTCAACATAATGTCCTCAAGATTCATCCACATTGTTATATGCTTCATGACTTTATTCTGTCTTACAGCTTCATAATATTCCATCATGTGTATATACCACAGTTTGTTTATCCACTCATCTGTTGATGGACATTTGGGCTGCTTCCATCTCTTGGCAATCATGAATAATGCTGCAATAAACATCAGTTTACAAATGTCCATTTGTGTCTTAGCTTTCCATTACTCTGAGTATATACCTAGTAAAGGAATTGCTGGGTCATATGAGAATTCTATACTTGGCTTCCTAAGGAACCACCTCACTGCCTTCCAGGGTGTTTGCATCATTCTACATTCCCACCAACAGTGAATAACTGTGCCTCTTTCTCCACATCCTCTCCAGCACTTGTAATTTTCTGTTTTTTGAATACTGGCCATTCTGGTAGGTGTGAGATGATATCTCATTGTGGTTTTGATTTGCATTTCCCTAATAGCCAGTGAAGTTGAGCATCTTTCCATATGTTTTTGAGCCATTTGTATTTCCTCTTCAGAAAAGTGCCCATGTCTTTTGTCCATTTTTAATTGGGTTGTTTGTCTTTCTTTGTTGAGTTGTTGGATCTCTTTATATATTCTGGATATTAAACCCTTATCTGATAAGTGGTTTCCAAATATTGTCTCGCATTATGTAGGCTGCCTTTTTACTTTTCTGGTAAAGTCCTTTGATGTACTAAGGTACTCAATTTTGAGGAGATACTATTATTTTCTTTTTCCCTGCTTGTGCTTTGGGTGTAAGGTCTAGGAAACCATCTCCTATCACAAGATCTTTAAAATATTTCCCTACATTTTCTTCTAAGAGTCTTATGGTCATAGCACTAATGTTTAAGTCTCTGATCCATTTTGAGTTAATTGTGTAAGATGTGAGACAGGAGTTTGGTTTCATTCTTTTGGACATGGATATCCAGTTCTCCAGACACCATTTATTGAAGAGGCTGCTCTGTCCCAGTTGCATTGGCTTGACTGCCTTATCAAAGATCAATTGTCAGTAGATGAGAGGGTCTACTTCTGAACACTCAATTCCATTCCATTGGTCAGTATATATATCTTTATGCCAGTACCATGCTGTTTTGACTACTGTAGCTTTGTAGTATGCTTCCAGTTCAGGTAGTGTGAGACTTTCCACTTCCTTCCTCTTTCTCAAGATATTTTTGGCTATTTGGGGCACTCTGCCCTTGCAAATAAATTTGGTTATTGGTTTTTATATTTCTGCAGAGTAAGTCATTGGGATTTTAATTGGTATTGCGTTGAATCTATAAATCAATTTAGGTAGAATTGACATCTTAACTATATTTAGTCTTCCAATCCATGAACATGGTATGTCCTTTCATTTATTTAGGTCCTCTGTGATTTCTTTTAGCAATATCTTGTAGTTTTCTGGGTATAGATCTTTTGTGTTCTTGGTTAAATTTATTCCTAAATATTTGATCCTTTTGGTTGCTATTGTAAATGAAAATTTTTCCTTGATTTTCTCCTCGGATTGCTCCTTACTAGTGTATGGAAACACTATTGATTTTTGTATGTTGATCTTGTACCCTGCCACTTTCCTGTATTCATTTATTATTTCTAGTAGCCTTGCTGTATATTTTTCAGGATTTCCTACATGTAGGATCGTGTCATCTGCAAACAGTGAAAGTTTTACTTCTTCCTGTCCAATTTTGATGCCTTATATTTTTCTTGCCTAATTGTTCTAGGTAGAACTTCTAGCACAATGTTGAATAACATATATTATTTATTTTGACGCTCAAATTGTTCAAGTTTTGGCTGTTGTGGTTTGGGTGGTCCTTTGTGTGCATGTGTTCCTGTGCCATTTTTTTAGATTGTGGCCAAATACACATAACAAAATCACCATTTTCAAGAGTGCAATTCAGTGGCATCGAGTACATTCACAGCGCTGTGCAACCATCACCACTGTCTACTTCTAGAACTTTCTATCACCCTTGGAGGTTCTTTCAGGTTGGCTTGTGTCTTTGGCACAGCCCCATCCTTTTGTTACTTTTTTCCTTTTTGGTAGTACATGAGGCTCCAGGCTGTCTTGTATTTTTCCTGCCTCTGCTCTAGAAGCAGTTTTTCCGAGGGGCTCTGGGTCCTCTTATTGGTGAGTGGTATTCAGAAGCCACGGCTTCTAGTCCTCTTAGTGGACGAAGCCAGGAAACGTGCATGTACACCAGCCCAGGTAAACACACGTATGTATTTCTGTACACACACACACACACACACACACACACACACACACACACACAGCTACACGAGTTCATCCTGGGTTCTGTTTGAATCCAGAACTGCCGAGTCCATTCCAGCCTTCTCTCCAGCGTGCCTGGGATGTTCCTGTCCCGGTGGGCACCCTGCCTCCTGCCCTCCACCATCCTCTCGCTGTGCTCTGCCCTAGAGCTCCTGGAAGCAGCGTCAGGTTTATGTGCAGGTTTATGTGCGGCTCCTTCTGTCTTCGGCCCTACAGTTTCCAGTCAGGTCTTTCCCCCTTCCAGGGCCTCCCACTTTTAACAGAGACAAGTCATGCGGAGGAGTGCGCCTGGAATTTAAGCACTAGGCAGGGACTTCAATTTAACCAGACAAACTGCTGCCCGATTCCGGGAAGAAGTAACGTCCATGCCCGCGGTATGCCCTGCACCCCCGGCCTGTGTAGATGGGCGTGTGGACTTCTTAGCCCCCGTTTGCACTCGCGGCCGGTGAGGCATCTTTGGGAAATGCAGGTTCTCTGGGGGTTGGGGGGCCACAAAGGCCCAAGGCTGGACTTGGTCCCCGGCATCCGGATTCCAACCCTGACCCCGTCCAGGCCCGCTTCCCGCCCGGCGGGCCCTACCTCCCCGAGGCGCGCGCGCGGGCTCCGTGCGTCGGGCGGGACACGTGGCGAGGCTCCCGCGCACCAGGCGGGCGGGGGGCGCAGGCGCGGGGCGCAGGCGCGCGGGATCCGCCAGGTTCGGTTCCGGGGCGCGGGGGCGTCGGTTCGGGATGCGGCAGTTGCGCTGGCAGGTGGCGGCCGCGGCGGCCGTGAGCCTCGCGCTGGCGCTGGAGGCGCTGCCCGCGGCGCTGCGCTGGCTGCGGGGCGGGCGGCGGCGGCGGCGCGAGGTGCTCTTCTTCCCGTCGCAGGTGACCTGCACCGAGGCGCTGCTGCAGGCTCCGGGCGCGGCGGCGGGGCCCGCGGGCTGCCTGTGCAGCCTGCCCCACGGCGAGAGCTCGCTGAGCCGCCTGCTGCGCGCCCTCCTGGACGCCCGCGCCAGCCTCGAGCTCTGCCTCTTCGCCTTCTCCAGCCCGCAGCTGGGCCGCGCCGTGCAGCTGCTGCACCAGCGCGGGGTGCGCGTCCGGGTCATCACCGACTGCGACTACATGGCGCTCAACGGCTCGCAGATCGGCCTGCTGCGCAAGGCGGGTGAGCCCGGGAACCTGGGGGAGCAGCTGGGGCCGGCCGGGGCCGTTTGGCACCGCAGAACACCGCAGACGGGGGCACGAGGAGCCCCGCGAAGGGGGTTCACGCCCTGCCCGGCCGCGAGCCCGGGGCGCCGGCAGCACGGTGTGCTCCCGACCGCGGAGGAGGGTCTGGTCGCGGCTCCCCGAGGCCGGCCTGGCGCCCCTCCCCGGCCGGAGGCCCAGGGACTTCCCGCCGCCTCCGACGCCGGGCTCGGCTGGGGACGCCCCGGGGAACGCGGGGCCCGGGCTGTGCGTTTCTGTGACCGCCGGGGGCTTGGCGCGCCCGGGCTCCGGAAACCCTGGGCCAAGTTTAAAACAAACCTACAGGCCCCCGCTTGGCACGCTGTCCCCGCGGCAGGTCAGCCGAGGTCGGCCGGAACGTGCGGGTGAGCGGCGGGCAGCCTCGGGGCGGCGAGGGGAAGCCGGGACGGTGACGGCTCTGAAGACGTTCGGGATCGAGACCCTCGGTGTTCCCGTGCGCCCGCGTCTCTCCCGGCTCCCCGCTGCCCGCTGCCGGCCGCGGACCCGCCCTGCCCGGGGCTTCCTGTCGTTGGCGCCGCGCGGAGGCTGGAACTCGCGAGCTCTCCCGCGGGACCCGTCGGTTCTGGCGGCCACGGCGAGCGACCCCGTGTTGAGCCGCATTCGCCGCGCGGTCGGGCCCGGGAGGCAGAGCTGCGGGTCCCGGGTGGGAGTTGGGAACAGTGTAAATACGGATGATCTGAAGCCCAAGTGCCGAGGCCGTTTCCTTGGAGGTTTCCCGGCAGCCGGCAGACTCCGAGCCCGTTGGTCCCTGGTCGGGAGAGGCGGCTGCGTCCCGGCCTGGGCCGCTGGTTCCCTTTGGCCGGCAGCGTATCGGGAGCCGGTGGATCGCGGGCGCCCCGCGGGCCTTGAGGTCGTCGCCGTCTGTGTGCCGCTCGCTCGGCAGAAGTGGCTCCCGGGGCCCCGCAGAGGACGGGCGAAGGGCAGCGGGCGCAGCCGCCAGCTGAGGGGTCTGGGGGGTCCTCACGCGGGGCCGGGCGCGGGGACTGGAGGTGGGTGTTGGCGGCGGAGCTGGGGGCGGGCGGAGGGTCCCGGGGGGAGGAGGGGAAGCCTCGCGCTCGGGGCGCGGCCGCGGGGTCACGTGCGGCTCGGCCAGACCCTCGGGCCAAGAGCGAGTCGCTTTGCAGGTCAGGGCTCGGGTCGGGTCGGGGTCAGGGGTCAGAGTTGGGGTCGGTGTCAGGGGTCAGAGTTAGGGTCGGGGCTCGGGCTGGGGTCAGAGGTAAGAGTTGGGGTCGGGGCCCGGGCCAGGGTCGGGGTCAGAGTTGGGGTTGGGCGGGGTCAGAGGTCAGAGTTAGGGTCGGGGCTCGGGCCGGGGTCAGGGTCAGGGATCAGAGTTGGGGTCGGGGCTCGGGCCGGGTCAGGGGTCAGAGTTGGGGTCGGGGCTCGGGCCGGGGCCGGGGTCAGGGGTCAGAGTTGGGGTCGGGGCTCGGGCCGGGGTCGGGGTCAGGGGTCAGAGTTGGGGTCGGGGCTCGGGCCGGGGCCGGGGTCAGGGGTCAGAGTTGGGGTCGGGGCTCGGGCCGGGGTCGGGGTCAGAGTTGGGGTCGGGGCTCGGGCCGGGGTCGGGGTCAGGGGTCAGAGTTGGGGTCGGGGCTCGGGCCGGGGTCAGGGGTCAGAGTTAGGGTCGGGGCTCGGGCCGGGGTCAGGGGTCAGAGTTGGGGTCGGCCCCGGCCCGGCCCCGCTGAGCCCCCCGCCCCGCAGGCATCCAGGTGCGGCACGACCAGGACCTGGGCTACATGCACCACAAGTTCGCCGTCGTGGACCGGAGGCTGCTGGTCACCGGCTCGCTCAACTGGACCACGCAGGCCATCCAGAACAACCGCGAGAACGTGCTGCTCATGGAGGACGAGGAGCTCGTGCGGCTCTTCCTGGAGGAGTTCGAGCGCATCTGGGAGGAGTTCAACCCCAGGAAGTACACCTTCTTCCCGCGCAGGGAGTCGCCGCCGAGGGCCGCGGCCAGCGCGTGTCCAGGGCCGCAGGGGCGAGGCCGGCTGTGAGGACGGGACGGGCACCCGCCTGGCGCCCGGGGCCGCTGGGGCCTGCGCCGGTTCAGGAGCTTCACGCTGGGAAAGCAAATCACTTAAGCCAGATTTCTGTTTGTTAAGATACTAAGTTGAACTAAAGAAAGTTTGGGGTTAAAAAGGAAAATTCCTGTCACCTAAGGTCAGCTGTTTTGGATTGAGCCCCTTTTTTTCTTTTCATCAAAAATAAAAATAAATTTAGTTACGTTTGGTCACCGGTGCTGTCGGGGTCAGAATCTGAGGGTTTTACTTCCACCTGCTGCCTCTTCGGGGTTGGAAAGAATGAGATGCCCTTTCCTGGTTCCAGAAGCTCGTGCTTGACTGACTGTCCAGCTCAGCCCTTCTGGGGGACCCTGAAAAGTCCTCCCTGTTCCCTCTTCCCGTCAAGCAGGGCTGAACCCTTTGAGGAAAGGCCTTGGCAGCTCACCTGCGTCCACGCGATGCCCGTGGCCTGCTCGGGAGGGTCACGAAGAGCCAGAAGCTGCTTCCCTGGCTCTGCCTTGGGCTTCTGCTTTCTAACATTCTCCATTCGAGGTGACTCTGTCGTGTGTTTAGAAGTGACCTTAACTTTCCACACTTGTGGACCTGACTAATTCTCATTTTTGGCTCAGTGTGATCAACCATGAGTTACTTGACCATTTTGGATTTGAGAAGAGGAAACAGTTTCAGGTTTTGGTACCTCCCCTATTTCTCTCCCATCTCGGGTTTGCTCAGCCCAGAGGTGCCACCAAGCCTGGCACTCCCCACCTGTCTCCAGAAGTGCCCCGTTGGTGTTTGCATTCACAGGCAGTTAGAACAGGTGTCTCCGTACCGGTGTGAAACGTCCCCAGTTACTTTCTTCGCTGGGTCTGTGCCCTGTACAGCTCAAGTGACACCTGGAGCCATCGTTTCAGTGCCGTGTCATTTTCTGCAGGTTGCAGGCTCTGAGGAAGGGCCCTCCGGCTGCCTGGCCTGGCTGCGGGTGTCTCCAGCCCCCAGGTCACACCAGCGTTGCCGCTGCAGGGGCGTTCAGCATTGTGTTTTTTGCTTTTTAAGTTATCTCTGGTTTATAGGCAAGAAAACTTGATGTTAATGTTTTTTATCTGATTGCAGCTGTACAGTATGATATACAGTATTATGTTATATAATGTAAGGCCACAAGAAATATTCTGTGTTAATTCTCCCGAGTCTGCGTGCTCTGGCAGCTGATGTTCTGAAAAGAAAACGGGAGGAGCTGCAGGCTGTGTCCTGTGGATGATGGAACCTGGTCTTACTCGAATAAACGTTCTTGTTCTGGATGGTTATGCTGCATGTCTTTCCCTTAACGTGTTGCTAAGTCATTCAAAGAGGGGCTACCATCTAGTAAATAAAACTTTTTTGGTGTGGGCGGTACACAGCTACCTAACCCCCCGGTCAGTCTCGGAGAGGAACACGACCTGGTTTTTTAAGGGGTCACTCAATACCTCCTTCGTTAAAGTGTTTTCCAGAATGCCCAGGCCCATTGGGTGCTGTCAGGCCCACAGAGCAGGGCAGTGCGTCTCGGCCATCCCCCACGTGCCAGGCAACAGTGCGGGCCTTCCAGAAGGCAGGGGGCACCCACACGGCCGGCCTGGGCCCCTGGGGAGCAGCACCCACGTGGGGATTTTGTAGCTGAGCTAGAAAAGTGAGGTCCGGTGTTTTCATCCTCTGAGCCGCAGCAGGAGGCTGAGTCTAGCACACATTGCAGAGGTAACCACGGGGGAGGCAGGGGCCACGCGGCGCTGCAGCTGCCCCAGAGCTGGGGCCTGTCCTCTGCCCCGTCATCCCTGTGGCCGTGACACCAGGGGATGAGGGGAGGCTGTGAGCAGGGGGCCGGAGAGCGCTTGGGCAGTGTGTGTGTGTGTGTGTACACGCACGTGTGAACGCCCATCATTTGAAACTTCCCTCTTTGCCGACAGGATTCTGCCAAGCCTCCCTCTTGAGAAACTTAAAAGAGCCAAGGCCCCAAGTCAGCTTGGCGGTTACCTCACTAGCGGAGAGGCTGGATGTACCCCCGTGCTGCCCCCGCCACCCCGATACAGGCTCCCACGGTCGGCTCCGAGGTTTGGGTTCCAGGAGGTCAGTTCAACCGCAGGGGCAGGTGTTGTACAGTATCGTAAACCTGTGCAACACTCGTGACTGTACAGCCCTACGCCGGCACACAGCTACTGTCGGTTCTACTGAACTGGCATTTAAAGCAGCCAATTAATTAAAAAGAAGTAATAGCTTTAGTGAGATTCACACATCATAAAATTCACCCTTTTGAAGTATACAGTTCACTGGCTCATAGTGTGTTCAGTGTTGTGGATCCTCCACTTCAAGTTCCAGAGTCTCTTCATCACCCCAGAGGAGACCCATCCCCGTCGGAGGTCCCGCCCTGTCCCCCGCACGCACACGTCCATGGTCCGTCTCGGTGGATTTGCCTGCTGGGACATTTCACATTCGTGGGCCTCGTGTGTCTGGCTCGCTTCGCCTGGCATGTTTAAAAGGCTCGTCTGTGTTGCAGCAGGTTCCAGAACGCCACTCCTTCCTCAGCGGCATCGTGTCCTGTGGTGTGGCTGTGCCACGCGCACTCATCTGTGGGTGTCTGGGTCGTGTCCAGCTTTTGGCAGTTGTGCGTGATGCTGAGAGGAACATGTGTGTACGGGTTTTTGTGTGGACATGTTTCAGTTCTTTTGGCTATTTGAGGAGCAGCCAGACTGATTTCCACAGCAAAGCAGCCACGCCATTTTATGCTTGCGTCGGCAGCAAATGAGGGTTTTGATTTCTCCATGTCCTCGCTGAACTCGTCATCGGGAGGTTTTGATTCTAGCCACCCTGGTGGTGGGACGTGGGTCTCCCTGTGGCTCGTGTTTGTGCTTCCCCGACGGCTAATGGTGTTGAGTGTCTCTCCACGTGTTGGCCATTTGTGTGTCTCTGAAGAAACACCTATTCAAACCCTTTGCCCGGTTTTAAGTTGGATTGTCTTTTAGTTGAGTTGTAAGAAAGAGTTCTTTGTATATTCTGGATAAAAACGCCTGTTGCTTGCCCGTGTGCACTGGCTAGGGCGTGCAGAACCAGTGGCGAGTGGACAGCCTTGTTCCCGATCTTAGGGGGGAACGTTCAGTGGGTTTTTCACAGATGCCCTCGCCAAGCTGAGGAAGTTCCTGTTTGTTGAGTGATTTTTAACGTGAAAATGTTGGATTCTGTCAAATGCCAATTGATTTTTTTTTTGAATTGCACTTACATAACTTAAAAAACAAGCGTTAGGGCCACAAGACACCATCATGGCAGGGGGCAGTGTCCATCTACCAGGATGTTTTTAGAACAGGTGACAGCGACTACAGGCTCCCCGTGGACAGCTGGAGGCAAACCCACCGAGCCTCTATCCTTCTGTGCTCACCTTTGTTTTTGCTAAGGTTTTATGTTCTGTAAGTTGAGCTCTGATAGAGTGAGACTTGAATGTTTTATGTGTTTAGCGGAATAAGTTTGGATTCCCAGTCATTTTTACAGATTTCATCTTAAAGATTATGATGACATTGAAAATAAATCCAGTTTTTTATTTTAAATTTATTTAGTGGGTCACCACCAGAATTTGAAAAAAATGAAAGTGGTAATTTGGGTTGTGCGTGTGTGTGTGCTGGGTCATGACGGAAAATGCATTTCTTTTTTTAAACAAAATGTAACGTCTGGTTGTAACTGTGTGTGCTAGCAAGAGGTGGACAGGGTGACCACAGCTTCGTGCTTAGGGGCACCCCCAGCCCCAGTATTTCTTTTTATCCTTTTGGCTCCCCAGACATTTCTAGAACTGAGGTAATGTACCTTAATTAGATTCTGGATATAAAATATTTCTTACTTTGGGTTGTGTGAACATGTAAAATCTGCATTTTCATGTCAAATCTAATTTTAAGACGCTGACGGAAAATCCAAAAGTTAAAAAAAAAAACCACTAATAATAATTAAAAAAACAGGTTATGAGTCAAAAAAACAAAACAAAACAGAAAAACCACCCAGCATAGTTTACCAGTTTCTGGTTTTTGACTTAAATGTGTATTGTGCATAAGTATTTTGACTTAAATGTGTATTGTGTGTAAGCTCCTCTCTACTAAAAACAAAACCCCATTACACAGCATGAAAAGGCAGAATCCAAAAATAGTTTATTACAATATAGTTTATGTAAAGTTAGGTAATATTCACAAAATAAAAAAATGATCAGCTACATCCACAGCACTCTGGCGTGTCACACAAAGGAATAAGTATTTTGACAAAGTATCTCTCCAGCAGGCGTGAACAGCTGATCAGAAACTGTTAAAACCACAGGCGTCCGCCCAAACCGGGACCAGCTGCGGCCCAAGCCCTCGGCCTGGGCCCGGGAGGCCGCTCCTTCCGCACGTGGTTTGCGGTCGGGTGAGGCTCCCTCCGGCGAGCACGGAAAGGAAACACTAGGGCAGGTCAGACCGGCGCGTTCCCAGCCGCGCGGCCCGGGCACGGCTCTGTCTGGAACAGCTTCACCCCGACAGAAGGCCTTGTTAGTGGGAAAAGTCCTTAAATATAATTGACTCATTTGGGTATTTTACATTTTATAAATAAAAATTAATTCTTATCACTTAAAAGTAAGTTTTGGGCCGTAAAAGGCCGTCAGGCAAGTTGACCTAACGGTGACTCCTGCGGGGAGCTCCGCGATGGAGACGCCCAGAGTCTGGTCTCGGTGCCCCGCGCACGAGTGGAGATGCGCGCTGGGCCCTCCGCAGGGGAGCGGGCCCGTTCCCTACAGGCTGCGATGGTGGCTTTTCAGAGCTTCACTCCCCACGCGAGTTCACAGCCGGGGGGGCGGATGTGCTCGGCCCCAGGAAACGTCACCACCCCCAGGCGGTCCTCCGGGCCTGCACCGTCCAGCCTGCAGGAGGGCGTGACCCCACGACCCCACACTTCTCTCCCACAGCCCCGCGCGGTCCCGGGTGCCCGGGCAGGGTCGTTTCCCCGATTCTACTCGAGGACGTGACGGCTCCTCCACACACGAGCGCTGTGGTTGCTGTTTTTAGATAAACCGTTTGTTAAATGACCTGCGCCTTCAAGAACAATCCTTACACAGCTGGGGGGTGCGCCCTCCCGGGGCGGCTCGTGAACCCGCAGAGACACTGCCACAAAACCCCCAGCAGCTCGCACGCTGCCCGCCCCGCGTGCACAGGGCACTGTGGAGAAAACGACAACAGCTGTGTTCCAACACGAGGAAACCGCAGGCTGCGCCGAGCGGGGGCCGTGCCGGTTTTTGGGGTGTGCGTGTGCGCTGCAGACACCGAGGGCACGTGCCCCAGAGCTGCTCCAGGCTCGGTGGGGCCTCTGGGGGGTGCAGGTGTCTCGATAAAACAGCATTAAAAACGGAAGAGAAAAGACACTGAGACGGGAGACCCTCCCCAGTAGAGCAACGACGACATTTAAAAACAAAAATCCCCGAGGCTCACTGTTTTCAGAAGGGCGAGAGAAGAAAGCAGACACAGTTTGGGAGCAACCGAAAACGTTCATCTCCCTACTTCTCTGGGTTTAGGTGCCACCTGCCTGGCAACCTGAAGCAGTGGGGTCCCAAGACCCCTGTCCGAGCCTCACGGCTCCCAGGTGCAGCCACGACCCCGGCCAGCACGCACGGGCGCCTCGTCCCGTCCGAGCTCTGGCCCGCGGCCTCCTGCTGCTCGGTCCGAGGGCAGCTCCTGCCTGGGCAGCAGGGCAGGGAGGTGGACGGACGCCCGCCCGGACAGACCCCGCCAGCCCTCAGTGCCCACCGCGTGTGTCCGAGTCCGAGCTGCATTAGGGCAATGGGACGGAAACTTCCAGCTCAGGAAGAGTAAGCGCCGGTGGCCGCGCTCTCCAGCGAGTGATGGGGCCGTCCCGGGTGGAGACCGCTTCCCGTCCTGCGGGGCCGGATCCAGGCCGAGCGGCGGCAAAGGAAGAGTGGGGGCTCCTGGGGGACGGGCACCCCCAGTCGGGCTCGGTGCCCCCGGCCTCCTCCCAAAGACCCCAGCCCTGGGGCTCAGAGGCGCTGCCCGGCCCCACGATGTGCCCACGGCGGGGTGGCCAGGTAAACCCACGTCCGCAGCCTCACCCTGGGGGTTCCTGTCGGCCCGGTAACAGCTGTTGCAAGTGGGGGGGCCTCCCCGAACTCGGGTTTCAGCTCTTGCTCCACAAACTCAGCAGTCCCCAAACGCCCCCACCAGGCACCAGGACGGGCCCACTTTGCCCCCAAAATGCCGCCCCCCTGGTCCCGTTCCAGGCCCTGCCACCTGCTTGGCGGCCAAGGGTGCCTGTCGCAGGCGAGCGTGCCCAGTGGACCCGCAGGCCGGCGGTCTGGCTCCCCGTCGGTGTCTCCGGACTGGGCTGCTTGCGGCGCCTGAGGTTGAAACGCACAGTAAGGGACGCTGGGGAGACTCTATGCGCTGTACCTGCTGCTCGATTAGGACTGGGGGGCACCCCCAAACCCCCAGAGCCAGGTGGACACTGGCTCCCAGGCCCCTCGCCCACTCTGCCCGGCAGGGCCTGGCTCTCCTTTCCTCCTCTCCGGGGCACCTGGGGGCCTCCCCTGCCGGGGCCTGGCCTGGGGGTGCGTCCTGGCTCCGGCACCACAGGTGACCCGCTGTGGTGGCGACAGCCACAGACACTGAAGCACAGACCAGGGTGTCCCCGGGGCCTCAGGGGTGTAGCCAGGATGGAGCCAGACTTCCTCGCCCAGCCTGCGGGGACCAGACGCAGCGTCCCCCCCCGACGGGCCAGTGGTGACGCAGAGCCCACGGGGCTGGGCAGAGCCGGGGTCCCCTTCCCCACGTCCTGGAACACCCGAACCGAGGCAGCCCCGGCGGGGAGAAGGCCCCGTGGAGGTGTGTGCCGGGGGAGCCCTGCACCCTGCCTGCTCCCCAGGACTCCCGGGCCCCTCAGGGGAAAGCAACCTGCAGATGTGCTGACCCCTGGAGCCCCTTGAGCGAGCGGGACCCCGGGGGCCGAGGCTGCTACTCACCAGGGGTCTGGGAGGCCGCACCTGAGAGCAGGGTGGGCGCGTGTCCCCCAGCCTCCCCTGCAGGTCACAGGCCGTCCCCCCCGGAACTCTTGGGGGGCTGCATCTCTCTCGCTTTTAGGGCAGAAGTGCAGGACGGAGCAGGAGCTGTGGGGAGGGGGCAGGGGGAGGTGGGAGCCCTGAATGCCGCCCCCCACTTGCAGGGCCGTGGAGGGTCAGACTTGTCCCGGACAACCTTATTCTTTAACTTAACTGAGAACTGGACAAGATGATTGGTGCGTTTTTACTCCCTGAAGTACCTCGGGCCCGGTGTCCACACCACTGACGCACTGAGCCCGCAGGATGGCGGTTGCAGGTGGAGGAGCCCAGGCCCTGGGTCAGGGGTCCTGTCCCTGGTCCCCGTCCTCAGGCCGCCAGAGAAACCCCAGTTTAGATTTCCCAGAAGTGCCCAGGTGTTTGGGGAGTAACCAAGGTCTTGTCTGGGCTCTCAGGAGACGCACGCTTGTCAGTGAAGTTTTGTTCTCACCAGGCCTTGGAAGTCACCTGCTACAAGGGACCTGTCCAGGGCTCGGCCGACAGCCTGCGCTGGGCGGTTTTCGCGTGTCCCTCCTCAGTTTTTCTTTCTCGTAACCCGGGGACCCTCAGCCTTCTCGGAAGCCCGACAGCCACTTTCTAGAAAGGTCCAGACGCAGAGCCCCCCATGCCTCCCCGAGGGCCCCGTCTCCGAGGTGCTATCCAGTCCTGGAAGTCCCGGGGGAGGAAGGAATGCAAGGGGCGCCTGGGGTTTTGTGCAAGATTTAATAAAAAACAAAATTAGGAACGGTTGCGTCCAGCAGTTTTCTGGGTTGTGACAGGCCCACCCCAGCGCCACGGGACGTGGTTCTGAGCTGCTTCGGTGGAATGAGCCCAGGACGCCACCCCCTCCCGCTCCCCCATGGCTGCTGCGGCCTGTCCCCCACGCGCCCCCAGCCCCAAACCGCTGCCGCCACCCGCAGGCCCCTCCGCATGGCGCAGGCGGGAGGACAGAGCTGACGGAGAGCTGACGGCCGGGCGTGCAGCCTTAATACTGACGCTGAGTGCACAGGGTGGGGGTGGGCGGCCCGGCCCAGCCCCCCGACTCCTGTCCACACACCGGGGGAAGGGGAGCTCAGGTGGGGACGAGAGTCTGAGCCACGCGGCAGGGGACGGCGTGGACCATCCGGAGCCCTAGCTGACGAGGACGGTGGCAGCGTAGCGGGTACGGGTGCAGACAGCGGTGCCCACGGTGCGGCCGCAAGCAGGGGGTGCTCGGCGGGGTGGGGCAGCTAGTCCTTCTCCACGTCCCTGGATTCAAAGAGCTTCAGCCGCTCCTGCACGCTCAGGCCCTCCTTCAGGCTCTGGGGGCGAGAGGACGGAGCGCGTCAGCCGGAGCGGCCTGGCTGCAGCGCGGGGCCTCCGGGGGGTCAGTGGGGCATGCTGAGGACGGGGTCCCTGTGGGAGGAGCTTAGTGGGGGAACAGCCCAGGTTTGTTTCCCTTTCAGAAAATGATTTGGAGGAGAAAGGAAAACCAGAGAAACAGAACCGCATGTTTCAGAAGCCGGATTCTGCACTCAGGGCTCTCCGGACAAGCAGTGCCTGCAGCGGTTCCTGGGAGCTAGAGACCTGGGCCCTCGTCCCTCCCTCCGACCCACCCCGTGCCCTGCCCTCCCCGACGAGACGGCCCCCGAGGCTGGTTAGATGCTGCGGGCACGTGGGACTATGTCAGCCGAGTGCCCTAAGGTTTCCAGAATGAGAGACAGGTGCTCTGTGGCACGGGGTCCCGGAGGCTTCAAATCGGCACGTTCCGAGAGGGAAGGGATGGCCCCAGTTCCCAGCCCTTGTCCAGGTCCTTACAGCCCTGGGAGGGGGACTCGGGGTCCCCGTTTCACAGGGAGGAGCCGGCCTGGCCCCCGACCCAGCGCCAGCAAGCGGCTCTGCCTGTCCATCCTCTGGTGACACAGGCCTGTGCACACACGTGGAACTATCTTTTATAAAAGGGTCCCGCTGCTCAAGTCTGAACTCACCGGTGCAGATGCACCCCACCTCGAGGAGCTGCTGAGGGGGCGTCTGCGCCGGTGAGCGCGAGGGCACCTCCCACTTGGCACCCGCCTGGGCCTGGAGGTGCCTGGCTGCGGCCGCCCTCGCCAAGGCTGCACCATTGTGGGCATAGCCCAGGGCCTGCTCTGGCCAGCTGCAGGGGCCAGTGCCACTGTGACCGGTGAGTGGCCGCCCCGGGCTTGCCCCTCTGTGCCCACACTCAGGGGCCGTGGGGGCCGGGCAGCGCCCAGGGACGGCTGCAGCAAGGAGCTCGCCGGGCCCTGTGCCGAGCGGCCGCCATGGCTCCGTGCGCAGCGGCACCTGCCTTTGCCCCAGGGAGCGGGACGGAGCCGCCTTGAGGTGAGGCCAGGTCTGCGGGTGCGAGGGAGTGGGCCTGACACCCCGTCCCTGGGGAAGGCCCCAGGGCTGCTCCTCTCGCCCCGCTGCCCACCACACGGGGCTGGCTGCAGGCTGGGGCGGGCGGCCGTTGCCACGCAGCACGTGCTCCAGGAACCCCACGGGAAAGGCCCCTCTGGTCTCAATCCCAGAAAAAGGCGCTGCCCTGAAGCAGCCAGCCTGCTCTCGTCTTGTGGCTTTTAGAGTTCATTCTGGAGGGTGCAGGATGTAAATATGGAACGTAAATAAAGGACGTAAATCCGTCTATGGCAGATCTTACACCAAAAAGCACTTATGAGAAGTTCTGTTTCGGGGCAACTTCATTCCCATTTTCCATGTGTGAGGTCTCCAAAAACGAGGAAGAGGAAGAAGGAACGGACGGTGTGGCTGTGCGCTGGGGGCACCCGGGGGTCCGACACCCTCCGCCCGCCAAGGCCCGCCCCGTGTCCGAGGCCCCTCTCCACTGTCACGGTTTCTCCGCCAACACAGACGCTGCCCAGAGGCCACTTCCCTCCCACTCTGTGTGCACCCTGGGTCCCCGGCCGGACCCCCCATGCCGGCCACACCTGCGGGAACTTACACCAGAACCAACACACTCAAGCTCCTCAGGAAAGATCACACCTAACAGAGTCCAGATTCGAACTAGAGTTGGAATCTTAAATAAGGAAACCATAAACCAAAGAAGAAACAAGTTTTCCCTTTGCAAAGATTTAAAGAAAAAAGCCTGAACTAAGTTTTCAGTCAAAGCAAACCGAACTGACGTGGTTTTAAACACGTGAGTCTTCTCGCTGCCTTTCCGAGGGTACGCGTCCCCTGGTGCCCTCCCAGCCCCCCGCTGCGCTCGGTGTGCCTGCCGCGCTCACACCCGCTGGTCTTCTCCAGCCGGCACCTCACACCCACACCCCACACCCCACCTTTCTTCACACAAAGCCGTCAGGAGCACCCAGCGAGACGCCTTCGTTTTATTTTAGGAAAGAAGTGCGGCTAAAATGCTCAGTTCCAACACCTGTTTCCATCTCATGAAGTAGCTATTTATAACTCGGCTCCTCTGGAGCACTTTCCCAGCTGCCTCTGGGACTTATTGATTCCCCAAGATCATCTGCAAGCCCCGAAGATGGAGGTTGTGAAATACACGAGGACCCTGCGGGTGGCCCCGTCTGCCTGGCACGGGCCTGTGGGTCCCCGAGGGGTGATGGGGCCGGGAGCCGCCCGGCAAGGGCTCCACCCCGGGGAGACGCCCTCGTGCCCCCCGACTCCGGGAGGAGTTAGAAGCCTGGCTGGGTTGCTGTGTGCGCGGCAGGTGGTGAGACGAGCGTGAGCTGCGGGTGTGGGCAGTGCATGCGGGGCGGCCGCCCGGGGCGGGGTGGTACCTGCGTGACGGGCCCGGCCTCGGGCTTGTCTCAGTTATCCCAAGAGACCTGCTCGATTACGGACTGTCAGGAAAGGGCACAAACGAACAACACACACGTGAGTCCCCAGCGCAGCGCCGTCTCCGCCCGCCCGTCCTTCCCCGCTCGCCGAGGTGCCCTCGGGGCGCCCTGACCCCGGGCGCAGGCTGCTCCCCACGCGGAGGGGGTGGGCCGGTGCCAAGGGGGTCTCGCAGGGCCCTGGCACCGAGTGTCGCTGGCAGGAGGCCCTGGCTCGGCAGCCGTCAGCGGGTCCCGGCGACGGCGATGCTGCTGCTCGGACCCGGGCCCCTCTCCCCGGGGAGTCCCCAGTGCCCCGGGGTCCACGCCCAACTCACCTTTGACCTGATATTTCGGAGCTGCCGGCTGACGCAGGATGTGTCTTTCTTCAAGAAGTCAGGGTTGCTTTTAGATTTCATTATGTCTGCAGGGACAAGGAGACCACTGCTGCTTTCTCTAGAACCTCCTGGAACGAGACTGCACATCTAAACTCTCCCAATCTCCTGCACGGCCACAGAACACCTCGGCCTCCCGTGGCTCAAAGCACGACATCGGGGGAAGGGGGCTGTGTCCAGGGCCCTCTCCAAGTCCACCACACCGCATCTGGCCAGGCCGGGGCCGTGTCCTCACAGTGGGGGGGATGTGGGTGTCTCACTCCTGGCCTGGACCTGAGCTGAGCACAGTCGCCGCATCATCTGCTCATTCCCTGCTTTCCCTCTTAACCTAAAGGACTGTCACAAAACAGAAAGACAAAGTCTTCTCGTCGTCCACTTCCACCGAAGGAGCAAGCACTCGGTTTGCGTCTAGTCAATGCGTGGGAGTCGTTCATGCCGTGCCACCCTGGGTGGGTTTTCTCTCCCTGAATACTCTGGATCTCCTCCCACATCAAAACAGACATCTACGGGGTCCTTCTGAGGAGCTGCACGGAATTCTGCCGGGTGGCTGTGGCCACGGTTTCCGCAGCCCCCCATCTGATGCTTTCAGTGGAACCCAGTGTTTTGCAGGAGTCCCCGGCTCACAAGTTCCCGACAACTTGGCTTTCTCAGGATGAAATCGCAGGCCCAGGGACAGACCCGTTTCCCCCTAATTCGAACGCTCCTCTCGCTGTCCCCTGGCCTTAGTTCCTGCCCAGAAGCAATCACCGTTACCAGTTGGTGACCCTTCCAGATTTGGTCCAAGTTAGATTTGAATTTTGTTGCCCGTTGCCTGTCTGTCTTCCAGAAAGACTATGTTTCCTCGTGCGTGTCACTCCAGCCGTCACCACTAATCCTTGGCTGGCCAACAGAAAACATGGACCTCTCTGGCTATTTGTGAGAGAGAACGTCCATTCAACAGTCTGTTGGTTTTTAAAAGAGCAACACGAAGGTCATGTGAAATAACGTTTTGAAAGTACCTGATGGAGTATTGGCTCCCAGCTCCCCCCGGTTTATCTTGGCTTGGGGCTTGAGTATTTTTAAATGATGGTGTCAGTGCCGTGAGGCTCTTCCTACCCCGCCCCCAACAGCTTCCCAAGGATTTTATGGAAACCCTGAGCTCAAGCGACAGGGAGAGCTGCTTCTGCTAAATGACTGGGTGCTGGAGGAAACCGGGTAAGAACAAAACCCATCTGAAGCTCCCCGCTGGCCCTGACCCCGGCCCTGGCCCGTGGGGGAGGAAGGGGTTTCTCAAGGGCGGGTGCTCCGCCCTGGGCATGTGGGCCTTTGCACCACTCAAGGAAACCCAAGTCTGCTGTGAAACAAGTGCCCAAAACTCTCTGACCAGAGCACCCGAGTTACTGATGGAAAACCCCAGAAGCATCGCGATCTGGAAGCCTCACCGTATCCTGGCACGGGGGGGCTTTCAGGGGGCTTCTCGCCCAGGGCCTCCGTGGCCGCCTTGAGCTGCTCTCTCAACCTGCTGATGTCACAGTCCGCCTTGGCCTTCACGATGCTCAGCTCCGTGTAGATGTCCTTGTACTTGTCGCTCGCATACTTCTTGTCCTTGGGAATGAAAGGACGCACAGTCAACCACAGAGAGCCACAGTCGCCCACGGGCCTGCTGCACAGCACCTGGGCCTCACCCCTCTGCGGCAGCAGAAACCGGGAGCCCACGATGGGGAACCCCCGAGACCTTCCGTCCCCGTGTGGCGAGGGGCTCCCAGGAGCTTCCCGGGGCTGCCAAGGAGCACTCGGCCCGGCTTCAGCCGAGACAGGCCCCTCTCCGATTGGGAGACGGCCCACCCTGTGTTCGGTCTCCTTTCTCTGATCCCAAGAATCCCCAGGAGGCTCTTCTGACTCCACAAGAGGACCCCTCTCTCGTCAAGGCACACAGGAAATACAAAGAACCACGTCAGTGAGGCCCAGTCAGCGGGCGCCTCAGCTCTGCTCCCCGGGAGCGGCACCCGGGCTGGAAACCGCCCCTCGTGTGTTTCAAATGGGCTCTCCTTGGACCAAGCCAGTGGGGACTCGGGGGGCTCTGGGGACCCACGTTCCCCGACTGCGAGCTGCTCTCACCCGCAGCGCCGTCTGCAGCTCGTCCTTGAGGGAGCCGATCTCCTGCTTCAGGTACTGGATTTCCGATTCCTTGACCCGCAGCAAGACCTGGAACGAGGGGGATGGGGACTGGCGTTCAGGAACAAGGAAACATCCGGAGTCCTTTAAAGCAGACGGAGTTGAGCACAGCCCTCCCCACCCGGCCGCCCCCCTGAGCAGCTGGAGATGCCAGAAAACATCGTTCAAAACTTAGAAATGACATGAAACTTGGAAAGGGAAGGAACCACCCGTATTCCTGCCCGCACCCTGGGGCCCAGGGCTCCCCGGCCTCCCCTTCGGGGCCGCCTCCAGCCCCCCATAAGGTGCTGCTTCTCCAGGAGACGTTCTCCGAGGACGTCTGAACTGAACGGAGGACTCTGCCTTCACCAGAGCCCGTCACTGTGATTTGAAAGGCAGCCCCTGACCCCGAGGAGCGGGTGCAGTGCAGGCCAGGCCCCTGTAGCCTCCGAGCCGCGGCTGGGTGGGCGCCGTGTTGGGCCTGCCGGCACCCGGGGGTGGGAGCAGCGGGGGCTTCTCTGGGCGCCTGCCTGTGCCTGGGGGTCAGCTGTCCCGGGTGCTTCCCAGACCTTCCCGCGCCCTTCACTCCTGCTGCCCCCCGGGCTGGCCTGGCTTGCAGGGTACCTCGAGCTCGTAGGCGTCCTTGCCCTGCGTGAGGGGCGAGCTGGCAGCCTCCCCGCCGCCGTCCCCAGTCAGCAGGGTCCGCAGCCGGGTGATCTCTGCAGCCAGGCGGTTGTTTAACTCCTGGGGACAACGACACGATGCAACGGCGCACTCGTACCTGGCCTGCGACAGGCCCCTGCCGGGAAAGGCCGTTTCCTCCTCGCCTCATGGGAGCGTCTCGGGCCTAATGCCCGGGGGTGGCCCTGCCCGTGTGTGGGATTCAAGCACCTCCTTCCTGCTCAGGAGACCAGCCCTGGCGCGTCTGTGGGTGTCCCCGCTGAGCTCCTGCCCCCCAACCACGGCACTGACAAGGGGCCGTGTCCTGCCATGCGCCCCGTGCCTGCATTCCTGGGGACCGAGAGGGTGGACAGGCCTGGGCACCCGCTGTAAACCTCGTGCTGAACCACGTCCAGCTCGCACTCTAAATGCACCGTTTTCTGAGGCGCAGGCAGATTGTAAGAGAACGCTGACAAAAACGAGTCTGATCAGTGCAGGGATCCATGCAACCCAGGGGGTCCTGACTAAGGGGTGGCCCCGGGCCTGCCCAGCAGTCACGAGGAGGCGCCCCCCGGCCCACCTGGTTGTGGGCGTTGAGCTCCTGGTTCTCGCGCTGGCACTGCCGCAGGGCCTGCCGCTCGGCCTCCAGCGCCTGGGCCAGGTGGGCGTTCTCCAGACACTTCTGCGAGTACTGCTCCGACAGCACCTCCAGCTCCCGCTGCACCGACCGCAGCTCCTCCCTGCTGGACAGAGGCGCCGCCGCTCAGCCCCGGCCCGGCCGCAGTGGCCTCCATGTGGACTTAGAAAGTACTTCAGGGTGACGGAGCCATCCACGCCCTTCCCCAGTCCTCCCGCATCAGCTCAGCGTTCCTAACGACACAGCGCGTCCTACCCCGGGAGCCTGCCCGAGGCAGACGCTCCCGTCCTCAAGACCCTGCTCCCAGGCACCCCGCGCTCCCAGGAAGGGCTGTGCCTCCATCAGAGGGACGAGGCCAGGGGCTCCAGGATAAGACGGCCGAGCCCCAGCTCGCCGCCCCCCATCCTCCCCGCGAGCTTCTGCCCGGAGCAGCCGATGGAGAGAACAGTGCCCGGGCCCGGTGACTCACACATACTGCCGCCGCAGCGCCTCGATGTCTGCGTTGACGCTGCTGATCTGGGAGCGCTGGCTCTTCTCCAGCTCACGCTCCAGCTCCTCGCGGTGGGCGTTCTTCACGGCCTCGATGGCTGTGGGCGAGCATGCGGTCAGCACCCGGCCGGCCCCCCACCCACCCCGGCGCCACATGCAGGCCCCCACGAGCATGGACAGAGGCGCCTGGTTACGCCGCTGCAGGGCCCACAGCTGACCTCGGGGTGAGCTGTGCACGATGCGGGCCCCAGGGAGCCTTTTTGGTTTTTTTGGTAGTTGCACTTTTCTTGATGTTAGAAGAAAACTGAATTAACTAAATAAATGTCAACATTAAATTCAACGATGAGTTTTTGATAAAATGATCGCGTTTTGGGGGCTGGTGTATTTCCTTCCCTGGTGCTAGAAGGAGAAACCGCTGTGCAGTCCTGCTCAGTGAGAGCCGGGTCTGCACGGCGGAGCGGAGCACGGGGCCACGAGACGGAGGCTGGCTCCCAGCCGAAGCTGCAAGGCCTCTGTGCTCGGACGTGATGGGCACAGGGCAGAGCTGCTGTCCCTCCCAGAGCCAGCCCCGTCCTCCAAGAATGGCCACGGAAAACTTCTCCTGGATCGCAAGGCCTGGAGGCCACGGGCACCAGGACCCACCTGAGATGGTGGCCGCTGTCTCCTCAGCCAGGAGCCGGTCCTTCTCCTCGCGCAGCTTCTCCAGCTCCCGCTGGTGCTGCCTCTGCAAGTCCTCGATCTTCTTCTGGTGCGTCTCCTCCATCGCTGCAAACCCCCGCTCACATGTGGCCTGTGGATGCACGAGACTGTGGCCCCAGCCGCACCTCGCGCCAGGCTCCTGCTGAGCGGACACAGCTGCCCTGCTCTGGGGGCTCCTCCTCTCAACCCTGCGCTGGCCACAGCCGGGTCAGGGCCTCCTGCGGGTGAGCTGGGGGCTGCTGCGTGCTGTGGGCAGTTAGAGGATGGTCCGCTCACACAGTGCATTCCAGGGTCGGGGGGACTGCCGGGGGTGGGAATGGGCTGCACCCTGAAGGAGCCAGTCTGGTGGGACAGAAGGAACACTTAGAGGCCGCCATGGCGTGGCACCGATGGAGGAGAGCCTGGTGCTACCTGCCGAGCAGCCGGCAACAGATGTGCAGTGACGGCCCGGCTCACCCCAGTGTCTGCAGGAGGGCCCTGCTGGCCCCGCTGTGGGAGTGAGGGGCCGGGCCCCACCACTGGCCCACTGGGGACTTTGCAGACTCGGTTTCCCGGCAGTCAACTGAGAGGAGCAGAGGCCACACTGTTCCCTCCCTTCTGGCTGGCATCATCTTTTCATCTCTCCTCTTAAAGGTATACCAGGTGCACCTGCTCAGTGACTGCGCCGGGTTTAGTGCAAACCCCAGGAAGAGACTCTACGAGCTCGTGTGCCTTGGTGTGCTGCCAAGCGTGGAGGTGGGCAGAGTGCAGAATGCCACGGAAGTGCCCCGTCCCCTAGACCCAAGCTCCTCTGGCCCACAAAAGAGCTGCCTGAAGCGGGGGGAGCAGCTCTAGGTGGAGCCCAGGGCCCCCACTTTCTGTCTGATCCTTCGCAGAATCCACTTCAGGGTGGGGCGTTAGGCCTTTCATTGATTTTTAACAATTGGAGAACGTGGCGGGTGACACCCCAGATCTGCATCCCCCCAGCCCCCACCCCTCGGCTGCATGTGGGCTCCGGAAAGGGGGCCAAGAGAGCAGTGACCACACCTGGGGGGCTATATCTGAGCCCCACAGGGGCCGAGACCCCTCACTCAATGCTTTCAAACGTGGGGCTCTAGCACCTCCTCCACAGTGGTGGCGGCTCTCTCAGCCCCCCACATTTCTCCCTCAGGCCCCATGTGGAAGTGCCCCTCCCCGCCCCCAGGCTGCACCCGAGGGCCTCTTCCCCCTGTAGGATCCGGTTAACACCAGCTCTTCCCATTTGCTCGGGGTGGTTTGAACGCTTCAGAATGTTTGAAGACGAGGGTCAAAGTCTCGGTAACAGAAACGCTGAATTTCCAGAGACCCTGCTGCTTCCCCGGAAAGCACGTGTGTTAAAATATGGCTAAACTGGGCAAACTGTAAGGTGTAAGGTGCTGACCCCTGCAACCGACAAACGCTCCTCCGAGCCGTGGGGCGGCAGTGTCCTGGGTGTCAGGGCCGAGACCCTGCTCTCCTCGGCTGGGGCAAGGTTCCGGGTAAAGTGGCAGCCGCCAGCTGAGCCTCTCCCGGGGTGTGATTCGGTTACACCTTCTATGTCTAGGGCTTGAGAGGCTCCACCAGGACCACCGGGGCGGGCAGGGGGCGCCCGGACCCCAAGCACCGCGGCTGATGGTTCCGTGTGCCCACTCCCCCGTCCCGACACCTGCTGACTGGGCCCCAGCAGCCCTGGGTCTTCTCTGAACCGGGGTGACCTCGGAGGGGGCCGAACCCCTGAACCACGGGGTGGGGAATCCTTGAGGGGGGCACCCGGGGATGGCAGCGGGTCCCGGCCTTGGCTGAAGGTGTGCGAGAACCCAGGCGAGCACCACTGCACCCCGTGCAGCCGGGAGACGCTGGCACAGCTCGGTGGCTCTCCGGTTGAGTGACTTGGGCAAACAACGGCGAGGAGTGAAGGGCATTTCACTCCCCCCGAGAAGGTGCCGTCCACGGTACCATCTGCCCGTCTGGTCAGAGGGGGTGCCAGGGTGCGGACAGAAGCAACATGCTGCCAGCATGCAGCACGCTCTCGTTTTCCTAGAGCGGGAGGTGGAAGCTGAGCGGAGACCATGACGGCGGCCAGGAGCAAGACAGAGCAGCTCTCCAGCCCCGGATCTCGGCATGACAGGCAGTCCTGGTAGCCTGGGCCGGGGGGTGGGAGTGCAAGGGAAGGAGCAGGCATCTACTGGGTGTGGCTTCCGGGGGGGGAGAAACGGGCACAGGGATCAGAGCCAACTCCTGAGTCTAATGGCATAACGCTCGAGAGGATAACACCGAGCCGGCTCAGGCAGTGAGCTCGGGAAACATGCTCTGAGCAGCCCAGGCACGGCGTGGGGAGGACGGGAGACCCTGGGCCTGGCGCGTCCAAGGGGCACGTTGGGGGCTGGGCAGGTGGTTTTCAAAGCTCCCCAAACAGGACACGTGGCCAGTGGATCCCTGTGCCTGGCGGAAAAGCCTGTCCTCTGCAGAAGGCGGGTCCCTGGGGTGGGAGCCCGGACGGAAGAGGCCCTCGGCCAGGCAGGCGCCCCTCTGCAGGGCCTGGCATCTCCACAGCCCTCTCGGAGCCCCCAGGGCCTTCCCTGGGCAGAGGCCTCGGGCTGGGGTTCACTTCGGGCCTGGTGGGGAAGTTCTGGGGTGAGGGCAGGAAGGGGGTGCAGAGGCCACCCTGGGAACCCTGCCCTGCTCCGAGACTGGCCGTCTTCGCACAACAGGCCCGGGGCCAGGGGGATGACGGAGGAGCTCTTTCCTCCTGCGCTCCCTCCCAGCATATGGTCTCGGGGTGACGGCAGACACGGGGCAACCCCCAGCTCAGGCTCTGCTCCGAGTGGACACTGCGGCCAGAGAGCCAAGGGGAGCACGTGGCACGCCCACCGGTCACTTAGGAGCCGCCCCCAACCCCAGCCTCAGGCCAGCGGTTCCCGAACCCGCCCCCACTGCCCGAAGGAAACGCCTGGCCCCGCGAGCGCGCTCTGGAAGTTAACCTTGAGGTTCTCCAAGTCTTTCCGGTACTTCTCCCGCAGCGCGGCGGCCCCGCCCTCCAGGCCCCGCAGCTCCAGCTCCTCGCGCATGACAAACGTCTGGGCCTCCAGCTCCTGCACCCGCTCCCGCAGCCCTGGGGCGGGGTCGGGGCCCTGTGCGGTGCCGGGCGGCTGCAGAGCTGGCGGGGGCTGTGCCCGGCAGCAGCGCAGGGCCTCCCGTAGGCTCTGCAGGCTCTGGGTGTGGTGCTCCTGGAAGGCCCGCAGCTCCTCCTCGTGGATCACCTGCAGCTCCCTCACTTTGAGCTGGAACCTGTTCTCCAGGGTCTGCATCTGCTCCAGGTGGTGCCGCGCCGTGTCCCGTAGGCCCCCGAGCCCTGGGGCGCCCGCCTCGCACCCCATCTCCTCCTCCGCCCCTTCCAGCTGCGCAGACCCAGCCTTGAGCTCGGCATCCTCCCTCTGGACGAGGGCCATCGCTTCCAGGTACATGCTCCTCTGCGTCCGGAGCGGGACCTCGTATTCCTCCCGCAGGGCGTCCGGAGCCTGCCCCCTGCCCGCGGCGTCCCGCAGCAGCCGCAGCTCCTGCTCGTGCTGCAGCCGGACCCTGCAGGCCGCGTAGCACACCTGGGCCTGGAGCACCGCGTCCTGAACCAGGGAGGAGGAGTAGCGGCCGAGACCTCCCGAGCACGCGCGCGACACCTGGAGAAGCCTCTGGCAGCCGGGCACCGGCTCCCCAGGGGGAAGTGAGGCCAGCGCGGCGGAGATCTCGCCCAGGAGGCGGGCCTTCTCCTCCAGCTGCCGGGCAAGCTCTTCCTGCACGGCGGCGAGGGTCCCAGGGCCGGGCTCGGGCGAGCGGGAGGGCACCGGGGAGCTGCCGGGCTCCGAGCTGGGTGCGTCTCCTGCAGGGCTGGCGCCCCAGGGTGGCTGCACGCCTTCCGCAGCACCTGCCGGGGGCCCGAGGGCTTCTGACGCCTGCTGTATTGCTCTCTCGAAATCCGGGGTCTGGTAGGCTTCCAGGAGCTGCCCCAGCAGGCGTTTGTGCTGCTCGAGGGCCACCTTGGTGCCCTGGAGGTTTTCTTGAACACGCCTTAGTCTCTGGTGGAAGGACTCGCTCACCGACTGGGCGACAAAGCTGAGCTCTGCCCTGATCAGCATGGCGCCCGCCAGAGCAGGATCCAGGGCTCGTGGGAGATCCAGCCACCCCGCCTCGGGTGCACCGGCCGCCTCTGCTCCCGGTGCCCCCAGGTGCTTACTCAGAGACTCAACCTGGCTCCAGAACTCCCTGTCCACCAGCAACTTCTCTGCCAAAGTGTCGGCTGCAGTGCCAGGACGAGCTGTGGCGCTCTCAGACTCCAGCAGCGACTTCCCTGACTGTGAGATCTCCCGCAGAACACGAGACACGTCGGATGTTGTGTTTTTCAAGGAGTTTGCTATTTGGTTTATCAACGAGGCTTCCAGGGCTATCTGCTCGGACAAGAGCTTCAGCTGCTCCTGCTCTGTCAGCACAGGCTCTCGGGGCTGCCCCTGAGAGGCTGACTTCCCTTCATCTCCGGAGCTTCCTTCCTCGAGCTGGGCCTGCGGTGTGCCATCTGCAGGAGCCAGTGGGGACTGCAAAGCCTGCATGGCACCCACCACAAAGCCTTCCACACTAGCCAGAGAGGCCCTGCAGCTGCCAGCCTCCTCCTCCTGGCCAGGCTGTAGCAGGGCTCTCAGCTGCTCTCGGCAGTTTCCTAAGAAAGTCAGGGCCTGGCTGTTTTTCCGCTGGAAGTCCTTGAGCTCCCTGCAGTGATCCCCAGCCCCCTGTGCCCTCTCCCGGCCCTCTTGCTCCAGCTGGGAGGCCAGGGTGCTGACCTGGGCCAGGCTGGCCTGCAGCTGCTCACGGAGCTGAGCCTCGGTGCCGGCCCACTGGTGGTGCAGTGCGGCCAGGGCCTCCTGGTTCTGGCCCTGCTGGCCCTCCAGCTTCATCGTCACGTCCTTGAGCTTCTCCTCGGTGACGTAGAGCTTGGTCTCCAGGGCGTGGATGATGGACACGTAGGTCTCCGGGTCGCCCGCTCCGGGGAGCATGCCAGGGGCAGGCTCCAAGGACATGCTGTCCTCCGAGGGCGACCTGTCCTGGCTCGTGTCCGGAGACGTGCTGCTGGCCCAGGCCTTCTCCGACCCGTCGGCGTGGATGTATCTGTGGCACTGGATTGTGGAGAAGCGGATTCTTTGCCTCTTCACACCAGGGAGGCCCTGGTCCGGCCTGGCTGTGCCTTGGGGCAGCCCCTCCTTGTTGGGCCCCTCTCCCGATGCCGGGGGCTCCGTGCCAGCTTCTCCACTGGGGCTGCCAGCCCCCCCTTCCTCCCCAAGGCCAGCCCCCGGATCCTCATCCTCGAGCCTGGGCTGTGGGGGGCCCAGGGGCGTCCCCGCGGCTTGGGGCTGCTGGCCCCCGTCTTGCACTTCGAGCGTGGTTCGAGGCCCCCCCGTGTCCTTTGAAGACGCATCCGCCGACTTCCTCACGCTTTCCCCCTCTGCCTGGAGCTTGGCTTCTGCCTCCTCTGAGCTGCTGCCCCGGGCGGCCACTTTAACCAGAGCCTCGTGCAGCTCCTTGATGCGCGCCAGCTCGTCCTCCTTCTCCTGGAGCCGGGCGTGCGTGACGCGTAGCTGCCCCGACGCATCCCTGTGGGCGCTCTCCAGGCTGTGGTAAGCCGCCTCCCTGCCCTGAAGCACCTCCCGAAGGTCAGCCAGGGCCCGGTCGGACGCAGCGACCTGCTCCGTCAGCTCCTGCACCCGCTGCCTGCTCAGGTCCCGCTCACCCCTGAGGCTCTGGATGTGCTCCGCGAGCTTCCGGATGCCAGCTTCCTTCGCCTCCAGCTGCTCCTCTAGCTGGCGCACCATCTCGCTGCCCTCGAGCCTGGCGCTCAGCCTCTCTTTCTGGAGGGCCTCCACCTGCTGCTCGTGGCCCTGCAGCCGGTCCTCGTAGGCACGGGCCTTGTCCTCTGCCTCCTTCAGGCTCTGCAGCAGCACCTGCTTCTCCCCCTCGCAGCTCTCCAGCAGCAGACCGTAGTTCTGCTGCAGCTTCTCCTCTGCCAGCCGCTGGGCCTGCTCGCTGGCACTGAGCTGCCGGCCAAGCTCAGCGATGCGCTCCTGCAGCCGCTGCACCTCCTTCTGCCGGTCCCGCTGCAGCGCCTGCTGCACCTCCAGGCCCCGCAGCTCCTGCGTCTTCTCCAGCAGCCGGGCCTCGGCGCCCTGCAGCTGCTGCTCACTGGCCTGCAGCTGGCCGCTCAGTGTGGCCTCGCTGTGCCGCCACTCCTCCAGCTGCTCACGGCCCTTGTCCCTCTCCTGCTGCAGGTCGCTCCTGAGCTTGGCCAGCGCCTGCTCCTTAGCGGCCAGCTCGGTGGCGGCGTTGCCGAGCCGAGCCCGCAGGCCCTGGATCTCGGCCTCGTGGTGGCGGATCACATCCTTGGCCTCCCCGTGGCTGCGCTTCAGGGCCTGGATCTGGCGACTGATCAGCTCCTGGCGCTGGCACTGGGCCTCGAGCTCACTTTGCAGATCTTGGTTGACTTTATGGAGCCTCTGCCAGGCGCCCGATGGGGAGGTGGCCACTTCAGTCTTAAAAAAACCGATTAGATACTAGGTTAGTCACACCCTGGCCTCCCAGTTATGAGTGTCACACCTCTGGCCAGGGTCAACCACAGGAAAGCTCCTTGGGCGGATTTGCCTTTATCCTTTGTTTTTTTATTTTTTGTTTTGTTTTTTCCATTAAAAAATTCTAGCAAATCATCTCAATTTCCGGGGTAATCTTCCCAGTAAACAGAAAACACAGACAATAACATCAAAACAGCTCTAGCTGAATAGCTTCTAGAAGAAATAAATTAAACAAAAGTGAATAATGGAACACGCTGAGAAGCAAAACGAAGACTACAGGACAGGAGGACAAGCCGGCAGGAAGGCAGGAAGGACTGGGGGGCACGGGTCGGGTCGGCACTGGTTTGTTTGTTTTGCAAAACAAAAGCAGGCGGCTCCAGACAAGGCCCCTAGCAAAGCGCAGGCTGCGAGGCGGAGGCGCAGCAGCCACCGCCTTCCGGAAGGAGGGGAAGGAGGGTGACAGCCGGGAGGCGTCAGGGCGCGGCACCCCAAGCACCGTCCTTTGGGAGTGTGTCCATCCTCGACAGTAACAGGAAGATCTAACCTCTACCTGTAGGAAGACAAACGGGGGAAACGGAAACCATGGAGCAAAAGGTAATGATCAACAAAACAAACAAACCTCTGTGGATTCCCAATCAGAAAGTGAAGCAAGCAAAAAAAAAAACAAACAAAAAAGAAAACAAAACCGAACAATGGAAACAATTCCCCCAAACTGAAAAGCATGCAGAGCAGACAGAACTAGTACACTTCAGGGGAATAAAAACAGAAATACGAACAAGGGTGAGAAGACGGCCCAGCCTGAAAACCTGCCCTGCTGGCGGGGAAGCCACAGATGTGACACTCAGCCCCCGCCCGCCCCAGGACCCCTGGACGCAGAGGCCGCGCACCCTCCCACACAGTGTCCCCAGCACCCGGGGCGGGTACAGCCACCGCTGCCGGGCTCGCCGGGCAGGGGCGAGGGGCTTGGGCCCCCGTGCCAACCCAGGCCAGGCACCCAGAGCAGGGGCTGCCACTGCCAGTGCTGTCGGCCTGGGCTGAGAGGGTCTGGGCCGGGTGAAGGCCCAGCAAGGCCCCGAGGGTCCCCAGACCCCAATGGCTGCAGAAGGCCCCAGAAGGCCCAGGACGGTGTGCACGCTCCCAGGCCTGAGGGGCTGAGGGTGGAGGGGATGTGGGCGAGAGAAGGGAAGGAAAACACACCCAGAGAAAGAGGATGAAGGGAGGCAGAGAAGTGGGACCCGAGAGGAGGTGCCAGGGGCGCCTGACCTGCCTCGGACACCAGGTCCTCCAGGCTGGACGGGCCCGGGGGTGCCCCGGCTGGTTAGGGGCAGCCCTGGGATGGGAACCTCGGCCCTGGCTCCTGAGCGCTCGAGCCCTCACTCCGCCCCGCTGCACCTGGTGCCCGCACTGCCCTTTGCCTCCCGGGAGCACATCAGCACCATGGTGGGGGGCGTCCCCAGGACCCTGGAGCACGTGAGGCGGCAGCACGTGCCGGCTGCGGGGAACCTGCTGGGAGGACAAGCCCAGGACTGGGGCTAGGCAAGACGCGGGGCGGGCGCTCTCTGGCCACGTGGCTGTGCCATCTGGGAACACCGGTGAGGGCCGGCCCGGCTACGGTCGGAAACAAGGGAGCCTGCACAGGGAGCCTGGCCGGGGAACCTCGGGGAGCAGCCAGAGAACCAGACGACCCGGTCTCAGTGTTCCCAAGCCCCTCCCCGGACCCCTGATCCCCAGGTCGGGCCTGGCTCTGAGGCCCCGGGCGGCGGCCACACTTTCCCGCCCTGCACTGCACTTGGCTGCCGTCCTGGGGTGGCCCGGGTGCCCCGACTGTGGGAACAGTCAGACGTGAGGACAGACGGGTGGAGTTCGTAACCACCACACACGGGCACTTCAAGAGCCACCCTGAGAGACGACCAAAGTGAACCTGCGCGTGAACACCCTTCAATATGGAGGCTCTGGGCAGATGTCCAAAATGACAGAGCAGGAAGGGAAAACGACCCTGAGCCCAGTCCCCGTGGCACGTCCTGTGCATCGACCCGCCCGGGCCTACCTGCAGCACGTAGCCCTCCCGGGCACTCTGCTCCCGGCCCAGGGCCACGCGCAGCTGGTCCCGGAGGAGCCGGTTCTGCTCCAGAAGGTCAGAGGCCTCCTTCTGGCTCTGCTCCAGCTGCAGCAGAAGAGATGGGTCTGAGCGCTGCCGCCTCTCCTCGCAGCCCAGGGTCGGCCTGCGCTTTCACGGCAGCCTTGGGAACCACAGGTGCTACACAAGCTACACAAAGCTCTGGCAGGGCGCTGCACTCCAGCCGGGCCCCAGGGCGCCCTGCACCCCACACCTGTGTGTGCCCACCATGAGGCGCCCCCCACTGTGATGCTCCGGGGTCTGTCTGTGGCCAGGGAGGTGCCAAATCCTGCCAGGAAATAGGGCCCTGCCCTGGTCTCGGCAGGCAGCTCCGCCCGGCCCTCCCGCCACGAGCCATGGACAGCGCTGCCCAGGGACACTCAGCAGGGCCACTGCGGGGGCGATGAGGAGACGGAGCCCCTCACACGGGACGTGAGCACTCCGAGCAACGAGTCTGTCCTCACTCTTTCCTGGTGCCTCCGAGTTCATGCATCCACCCCCTACCGCCTGGCATTTCCCAGATGCCTTCTTGAGCCTCAAGGGGCTGGGTGGAAGTGGGGAGCCCCGGGCAGCCCTGGAAAGGGGCGTGGTGCGGGGCGCTGACGTCTGCACACGCCAGGGGCCACCTCCCCAGGGTCCCTCCAAAAATCCCACCAGGACAGCATGAGAGACGTTGAGTCTCAGTTATTAATTCTTTGCCTCTTGCTTTCATCTTATTATCTTATTAATTTTATTTTACTAAAAGGAGTGGAGACCAAACACCGGAGCGTGGACGTGGACAAACTAAAACGTTGGTGCTGGCGGGAGGTGCTGGCCTCAGACCTCCTGGAGCAGGAGGAGGGGAGAGGGACCGGGCCGGGCCCTGCCCGAGGGCCCTGGGTTTTGCTCCTGACCCGCGTTCTGGCCGTGGGGGGCCGACGACCCTGCCCGACGGTCCCCCCCCCGGCCTGGCCCGGGGCCCTGTGGGAGGCCCATCTTGCTTCTGCCCCAGCCTGACCTGCTCGCCCCGGGCGCCCTGAACCTGATCGTGCCACCCTCTCTGAAGTTCCCGGAGGGGGAGAGCGACCCCCACCCTCACTGGGCCCACAGACACCGGCCCCCTCTCGGCTCGCCCTGCGCCTCCCTCAGAGCAGCGGGGACCACCCACAGGTCGGCCGAGCCCTGGTACCTCCTTCTCCAGCAGGGCGGTCAGCGCGTGGGGGGGCAGCCGGCCGCCCCCGTCCTCACCGGGCAGGCGCAGGGGGGCGATGGGCACCTGCCTCTCCTCGCGCAGGGGCGTGGTCTCCACCTGCAGCCACCGCTGCTCGATCTCCGCGTGCACGCTGGGCGCCGGGGTGTCAGTGGCCCCCGGGGGCCCGGGGCTGCGGTCCACGTCCATCCGCAGGCCTGGGTCGTCCGCGCTCTGGCCGTCTGCGGCGTCTGGCATCCCGAAGCGCTTGCGCCGCTCCTCCCGCCGCCGCGCCCGCTCGCGCTCCAGCTCCCCGGGTGCCCCCTGGGTCAGGGCCTGCTGTGAGGGGCGGAACTCGGCCCAGTCGAAGGTCTTGGAGCGGCCTTCCCGCCGCCGCTCCCGGGCGCGGCTCCTCCGTGGCTCAGCCTCGGGCTCCCCGGGGCCTGGCTCCTGCACCTCCCGCGGCCTCGGGCTGCTCTCCGGAGACGAGCTGCTCTTGTCCTTCTCCTCTGGCAAGGAGCTGCGGGGTAGCGGGGACCCATCAGCGGGGAGCACGCCGGCCCGCCGCACCGTGCAGTCCCAGCACCTTGGGGTGAGGTGGCCTTGGGGAGCACCCAGCCTGCTTCTAATGGGTGGAGGGAGGCAAAGGAGGGGTGCAGGCGACAAGCAGGTGGGGGTCCCCTCGGCCGCACAGGCACTGTTGCCCTGGACGCGGCCAGGAGAGGGGCCCCAAGGGGCCCTGGCAGGCCCGATGGCAGGAACAGGCCCCGCGAGCACAGAGGGAGGGGGCTCGGGGCCCGGGGTGGGCAGTGGGGATGGGCGCAGGAGAGCAGCCCCTCAGAGCGAGGCAGGGGCAGACGGCCCAGGGCGCACAGAGCGTGGGTGGGCAGGGGCCTCGTCCCCGGGGGTCTGGCAAGGAGGCTGGAGCAGGTTTGAGACAGGGTTTCCGGGCTCCAGGGAAAGGCCCCAGGAGACCCCCAGCTTGGGGTCTCTGCTCTCACCAAGCCCTTGGAGGGGAGCGGAAGCCAGCCGGGGAGGCGGAGGGCAGAAACCCAGGGAGCACTTGAGTTTGAAAGACCCAAAGAAAGAGGAGCCCGAGAGGAACAGGGGAGGAGCAGACACGGCGAGCCGCCCCAGGAGGCCGTCCAGCAGTCACAGGCTCTGGACCAACGTGATTCGCAAGTTTCCAAACGAAGACTGTGCTTCCATTTGAGTAACAAAACTCGGAAATGGGCTTTAAACAGGGCTGCCAGGCCCCAGCGCTGCACCCGGCTTCCAACCGCACGACGAGCAATGGGCACAAGGGGTGGGCGCTCCCACATGGGGACCCCATGGGCCGCGGACAGCGTCCTTCCCAGCAAGGAGTCCCGACAGCCGAGGGACACAGCAGCCCCTCCTCTGCGAGGACAGCCTGGATCCCCGACCTGCCGTGCCCCGAGGGCACAGGGCTCAGGCCTCTCCAGCCCCACCCCACAAGACAGGGACCCAAACACGGCCACGAGGCTCCAGCCAGGGCCTCCGTCGCCTCTGTCACCTGGCGGCTCCCCCTCAGGGTCGGCCCGAGCACCCACAAGTTCCCGTTCCCCTCCGATAACAAAGCCGAGAAGGATAGGTACAAAGGCAGGAAGCTGACTTGGGGAGGGGTGTGCTCTCCCAGCTTTGCAGACACACCGATCACGAGGTGCCTTCTAGGCAGGAAAACCACCACCACGTCGGCTTTTGTGTGAAGACGATGGCACTTCGTCCCCACAGGGCAGAGACGCGCCATCTTTGCTGCCCCCCAGCCCCGGCCCAGAGCTCGGAGGTCCATGGGCGCCCCCAGCCCCAGCCCGAGTGCGGCTGCAGCTCTGCCACAGGGCGTCCTCATGGAATGCAGGAGGGAGCGGGGCCCTGTCTCCGCTCCTGACTCGGTGCGAGCCCCAGGCAACCCACTGATAACCCGGGTGCGCGTGGGGGACCCGGACTGACGCAGAACAACTGACCACCCCATTGGTGTTAAACCAACGAAGGAACGAACAGAGGATGGCAGAGTACGAGGGAAAGACAGATGAAGAGAAAGAAGAGCTACTTCAGGCTCCTCTCCCGACTTCCCACCAGGGGGCCCGGGAGAATGGGGCACCCCGGCGTGGCACGGCTCCACCCCGCACAGGACGCCCCCTCTGTGGGGAGTGGGGCGCGCTGAGCCCGTGACGGGGCTGGACCCGAGGCCCCACGAGCAGGTCTCTACGTCATGGCGGAGGAGAAGGGCATGCAGCGAACCAGAAGACATACGAACCACAGAACGTTAAGACAGGAGAGAACACAGCTTCCCAACTTGGGCTTCAGCACCAAGAGCTTCAAAGAGAAGTTCTCCCTGGTTGCACAGAAACCAAACAGAAGCCGGGGTGAGGCGGAAAGGACACTGGGAAGGAAACGCTCTGCCGGCCGGTGAGCACCAGCCCCCAGGGTCGCCAGGGCCTGTCGGCGCAGAGGGCGATGAGACGCGACGCGCGGACCAGGCCCCGTGCCGACGACGGGCAGGAGGGCGACCTCGGGGCCGGCCGGGCAGCTGGGCGTCAAGGAGGAGTCGCCAGCCGGAAGCAGAAACACCAGGAGGCCACAGGGAGACGGAGCAGGGCAGCAAGAGGGGGCGCAGGGCGGGGAGGACGCTGGGCTGCACTGGGCTCAGGAGTCGTCCCCGAAGAACCACGAGGCCCGGAACGAGGGCCACCCGCTGGGGGCAAGGAGACCCCGAGGGGGGCCGGGGGGCCGGGCGGAGAGACCGCCTCACCTCGTCACGTCGGGGGCAGCGGCCGGGTGCACGTGTTTCCTGATGGTCTGCATCCAGTTCCGCCGGATTCCGGACGTCATGGCTGAGAGAGTGAATGCGCCCTCCTTCGTCTGCAGGCAACACAAGCCGTCAGTGAGAGGCCGGGCCCGGCCCCTGGGGGCGACTCTACACGGGGTCGCAGGGGACCCAGGGTGGTGCTGCAGCTGAGGGCCCGGGCTTGCTGCAGGGTCACGCTGGACCCAGGCCCGCCCTCCCACACGGCCGCGCAGGGACACGAGCAGCACTCGGTGGGCAGCTGCCGAGGGTGCGGTGCAGAGGCGCTGGGGAGCAGGCCCCCGGCCCAGGCAGGTGACAAGGGTGCACAGGCCAGCGCGCACACACGCACGTGGTGCCCGGGGTGGCGAGGGGGACAGTGGACAAGGCCTGGGGACGGGCTAGTGGCAGCAGCGGCACCTGGGTGCTGGGAACGAGGGGGGGGGCCAGGTGGCGGGGGGTCCCTGAGCCGAGGGGAGCTGAAGGGCCGGCGAGGGGAGCGGGCGGGAAACAGGCAGGAGGTCCACTCCGGCCCCGACAGGCCGTCCTCCAGGGGGTGCAGTCAGGCAGCTCCAGAGGGACCCCGGAGCCCACACACCAGCTGAGAGGATGGCAGTTCTGGGGAGGCCTGTCCAGTCCGCTCGGCGCCCCCCCACTGGCCCCACGGGCACACACATGGGGGGCAGCCGCGCCCCCAGGGGAAGGGGCCGGGCCTGCGGAGCCCGTCTCTGCTCAGCTGGGCCCATGGTGGGCTTCCTCTGGCAGCAGTGGCCCTCAGCCCCCTCCGCCTTCTCCTCTGTGGCCTTAGTTCTCACTCCCACTTCGAGCTCCATGTTTGCAACTGCCTCCCCTGAGCCTGCCACCACCGGGCAGTCACCCCTTCTTCCCGGCCTCGGGCCTGGCACCCCCACCTTGGCCGTTCCCGGCCCACGCCCGGCAGCAGCCTGCACCCCTCTCTGACCCGCCCGCCCGCCCTGCTGGGTGCCTCTTCCCAACACATGGCCAGACATGGCCCAGCCCTTGAGGCCCCAGCCACGTGGAAGTGCCGCTGGGGTTGGCTGCCGTCCCTGGGCACACCACACGCCCGCTGGCCACACTCGTGCCCTGCTCGCCCCCAGCCTCACCTCCACGGAGCCAAAAGATCTCCAGGGATCCAAGCTGAGCACGCCTCGTCTGGGAAGCCACCTTCGGCACCACAAGCACCCACACCCTCCCCAGCACCCACGGGGAGTTGGCTGAAGAGCACTCAGGACAGGGGCCCGGGGCAGCCGGGAGCACAGGGCGTCCCTGGCCACACCGCAGCCTCGTCACGGGGAAAGGGGGGTGGCTCGGAGGTGGGAGCTGCCCCAGCTGCTGATGCACTTCCCCACTCCGCAGGACCTGCCAGGCAGGACGGGAGAGCAAGCCCGCACTCTCCAAGGACTGGGGGCAAAGGAGCGTCAGACAAAACACGAAGGAAACAAAACCCAGGCCACGTGGCTCTTGGGAGCAGAGGCCAGCAAAATGGCGTGCGTTTTCATTGTATTTTTGAAATAAAAATTTAGCTCTTTTATCTATCACATATAAGCCAAATTCTTGTCACTGCGGTAAAGAATATTAGCCGAGTTGACACACTGTTACACTTTCTAAATACATATACACGTGTATCAAGGGGAAAAAGGAACACGGAGCTGGACACCTGGCCACTAAGCCAGGTCCTGCAGCCACCGGCCGTGACCCGCTCACAAGCAGCCCGGCGGGAAGGCAGCCGAGACCCCATGTGTGAACACACCGGCTGCCTAACTGCACCTCGGCTTCCTCTAAATTTGATTACTGTGAGTCCATCCCAATGTACCTTATCAATAATAAATGCAGTGAAACGATGGAGGTCCTTGGCCAAAAATCCGAAGGTGGGCTCCTGCAGGTGACTCACCAAGGAGCTCGGCTGCTGACAGCCGCCCTGGCCAGCCCAGCAGGGCCCGGCCAAGCTGCCCCGTAACCACGGGCCCTTCCAGCTCTCCGCCTTGGCAGGATGGTCAGCGAAGAGCACATTTTATTTGCCCAAGCAGATTATTTCTTTGAGGGCATATGACAGTGCCTGCCCATCACTGAACCCCAAAATCTGAGACCAAGATTTTGGGGGAAAAAAAAACAAACTTGTGAGTAAATGAATATGTGACTAAAAGCCTACTACTCCGAGATTTAAATAAACAGTGTCATTCTTATTCTCCACGTCCCACATCCTTCCAAATGCCCCAAACTCCAGCATTAAAAAAAAAGACAACTCTACAACAAAAAGACACACAACCTGATTAAAAAATGAGCCCAGGACTTGAACAGAAAAAGATATACAAATGGCCAAAAAGCACATGAAAAGATGCTCAACATCACTGGTTATCGGGAAAACACAAATCCAAACCTCCTCTCACCCACCACGGTGGGTGTTATTTAAAACATGGAGAATCACAAGGCTGGTGAGGACGCAAAACCACCACCCTCGTGCATGGCTGGTGGGGATGCAAAATGGTGCAGCCGCGTGGAAGACAGTGTGGTGGCTCCTGAGAGAGTTAAGGACGACCACAGGAGCCAACAATCCTGCTTCTTAGAATATACCCCAAAGACTTGAAAAAGGGTCTTAAACAGATGCGTACACAGCAGGGGTTACAGCAGCCTTATTCACAATTGGATAAACAAAATGTGGCCCACCCACACAATGGAGTATCAGGCAGCCCTAAAAAGGGATGAAGTTCTGATCCGTGCGACAAAACGGATGGGCCCTGAGAACATCATGTTGTGTGAAACGAGCCAGACAGAAAAGGAGAAATGCTGTACCCTCTAGCCTCCATGGAGTTCCGAGAATAAGCAAATGCATGGAGACGGGGCCAGGCAGGGAGGGAAGGGGGCAGGGTTAATGTTCGAGGTTCTGAAAACAGTGGGGTGAAGGATGGTGCTGAAGGCAGCACAACACGTGACTGGAATTAACAGCACCTAATTCTATGCTCGAAAGTGGTCACGATGGCAACTGCTGGGTGGCACAGAGGTGACGCAACAAAAGTTAAGAAAAGTAAAAGTCCCGTTGGTAACAAAGAGCCTCAGCCTTGTGAAGAAAGCAGTTCCTGCCTGATCTCTGCGCAGACCACTCGCTGGGGGAGGGGGTGGGCGTGGGTGCCCCCGGCCTGCGGGAGGGACCCCGGGAGCCGGGCCGCCCGCCGAGCCCGCCCGAGGGCCGCGTCCCGCCTGCTTACGTGAACCTGGAAACCGTAATTCCTCTGCACCGGGCACTCGGTGACGTCGACACATGTGGACAAGTCGATCTCTCCGTCCAGGTCCGCGGCCTGCGGAGGGAAAGGCACGGACTGAGGGGTTCCGGCGCTGCCCCGCACCCCCGCTCCGGAGCAGCCGGCCCCGTGTCCTGCCCGTGGTCCACGCCAGCAGCTCTCACACCCTTAATCACCGAGCAATCCAGAGCTTGTGCTGAGGTGGGTTTTAGCCACCCACCCGACACAGTAGAAACCGAAATAGGAAGAATGCAAACACATGGAGCTATTCATTTAGGGGAAAAAAAGACACCCCCACTACCCCTTTTTTTTTTGGAAAAATGATTATTCTTTAGGACAGAAACTTTGGTGAGGAGAGCGGCCCTGTTCTACATCTCCGCTGGGTCCGTCCGTCTCGCTCTCCGACACGGACCGACAGGCTGAGGCACATGACGGAGTCTGGTCCCCAACAGAGGCGCCGACGGGAAGTGGAGGAGAATTGTAAAAGCTTTTTCAGACAACCAGGCCCTTTTTCCTTCGACGAGAGGTGGTTTCTTACAGGTGAGCTGCAGCGTGGCTCCTCGGCCCTGCACTGTCCTGCTCCGAGACGGCCTTCGCCCACGCACGGCTTTTCACATTGTGCTTCAGTCGTGTGGAAAACACTGGCTCGCCGAGTTCCAGCAAATCCTCCAAACGTTAACACTTTATCCAGTCAACAAAACAACACATCACACCAGAAAAATCTCTAAGAAAGGGAATGCTGTGAAGCTTGTGATGGTGAAATACATATTTTCCAAAATTCTAATGGTAGCTTGCAAGCTCCAGTTCTGTCGTTGGTGACGACTGCTCAGCTGTTTTCCTGGAGGACGCGGGCTCTCGGCGCCCCGATGGGACATCAGCACCCACGGCCTCCACGAGAGGCGGCTCCGCCACACCCGAGCGTCCTCCCCGAGGATGGCCATGGTGGCCCAGCCCGCGGCCGGGGGGCTGCTGCTCGTTCCCACAGAACGTTAAAAACGTGGACAAAATGGCAACATGAAACTGAGCAATTTTCCCTGCTCCACCAAGGACACTCTAACGTGAAACTGGCAGTTTTTAAAACCACGACTGGCCGGCAGGGGCGAGGCAGGGACGGCGTGGTACGGGCTGACGCCGCGGCCTAGGTCTGTGCTCAGGCACCAGCGGTTTTACCCTCCGCTGCTTTTTATTATTTTTTTTTTTTTTCATTCTTATTGAGATTGTTCAGATACCATACAATTATCCAAAGATCCAAAGTGTACAATCACTTGCCCCCGGGTACCCTCATACAGCTGTGCATCCATCACACTTAATTTTTGTTCTATTTTTAGAAACTTCTCATTACTTGACAAGAAATAAAGTGAAAGATGAAAAAAAGAAAAAAAGAAAACTCTAATCCTCCCCATCCCTAACCAACCCCCCTCAATTGTTGACTCCTAGTATTGACATAGTACATTTATTACTGTTTATGAAAAAATGTTGAAATACTACTAACCGTAGTCTATAGTTTGTAATAGGTATATAGTTCTTCCCTATATGCCCCTCTATTATTAACTTCTAACTGTATTGTCATACATTTGTTCTGGTTCGTGGAAGCGATTTCTAGTATTTGTACAGTTGATCATGGACGCTGCCCACCAGAGGATTCAGTTTTATACATTCCCATCTTCTGACCTCCAGCTTTCCTTCTGGTGACATATATGACTCTGAGCTTCCCCTTTCCACCTCATTCACACACCATTCGGCACTGTTAGTTATTCTCACATCTTGCTACCAACACCCCTGTTCATTTCCAAACATTTAAGTTCATCCTAATTGAACATTCTGCTCACACTAAGCAACCACTCCCCATTCTTAAGCCTCGTCCTATATCTTGGTACCTTATATTTCATGTCTATGAGTTTACATATTATAATTAGTTCCTATCAGTGAGACCCTGCAATAATTGTCCTTATGTGTCTGGCTTATGTCACTCAGTATATTGCCCTCGAGGTTTTGTCATCAACCCATTTTATTTTAATATGCTTTTGTTCACTCACCATACACTACATCCCAAGTAAATAATCGATGGTTCTCTGCATGGTCATACATTTATGTGTTCACCACCTTCACCACTATCTATATAAGAGCATCTACATTTCTTCCACAAGGCAGGAGGGAGAGTCAAAGAAGGTAGAGAGGCAAAAGAAAGGAAAAAAAAATGACAGCTAGGAAGCAGCAAAAGGAAAAATAACCTTAAATCAAAGTAGAATAAAGAATCAGACAATCCCACCAATGTCAAGTGTCTAACATGCCTCCCCTATCCCCCCCCCCTTATCTGCATTCACCTTGGTATATCACCTTTGTTACATTAAAGGAAGCATAATACAATGATTCTATTAGTTACAGTCTCTAGTTTATGCTGATTGCATCCCTCCCCCAATACCTCCCCATTTTTAACACCTTGCAAGGTTGACATTTGCTTGTTCTCCCTCGTGAAAGAACACATTTGTACATTTTATCACAATTGTTGAATACTCTAGATTTCACCAAGTTACACAGTCCTAGTCGTTATCTTTCCTCCTTTCTTGTGGTGTCTCACATGCTCCCCACCTTCCTCTCTCAACCGTATTCATAGTTACCTGTGTTCAGTGTACTTACATTGTTGTGCTACCATCTCCCAAAATTGTGTTCCAACCCACGCACTCCTGTCTTCTATCACCCTGTAGTGCTCCCTTTAGTATTTCCTGTAGGGCAGTTGTCTCGTTCACAAAGTCTCTCATTGTCTGTTTGTCAGAAAATATTTTGAGCTCTCCCTCATATTTGAAGGACAGCTTTGCTGGATATAGGATTCTTGGTTGGTGGTTTTTCTCTTTCAGTATCTTAAATATATCACACCACTTCCTTCTTGCCTCCATGGTTTCTGCTGAGAGATCCGCACATAGTCTTATGAAGCTTCCTTTGTATGTAATGGATTGCTTTTCTCTTGCTGCTTTCAGGATTCTCTCTTTGTCTTTGACATTTGATAATCTGATTATTAAGTGTCTTGGCGTAGGCCTATTCATATCTCTTCTGTTTGGAGTACGCTGCGCTTCTTGGATCTGTAATTTTATGTCTTTCGTAACAGAAGGGAAATTTTCATTAATTATTTCCTCTATTATTGCTTCTGCCCCCTTTCCCTTCTCTTCTCCTTCTGGGACATCAATGATATGTACATGATTGTACTTTGTTTCATCCTTGAGTTCCTGGAGACGTTGCTCATATTTTTTCATTCTTTTCTCCATCTGCTCCTTTGCATGTAGGCTTTCAGGTGTTTTGTTCTCCAGTTCTTGAGTGTTTTCTTCTGCCTCTTGAGATCTGCTGTTTTATGTTTCCATTGTGTCTTTCATCTCTGTGTTGTTTTATTATTTTTTTAAATCACATTCACAATGTTGTGTAACCATCATCATCTGTTTCCAAAATTTTTCATGACCCAGGGATTCCTCTGTACCCATCAGGCAGGAACACCCTATTCTCCCTCCCAAAAACCTCTAATCCACTTTCTGTCTATGGATTTGCTGATTTTAGATATTTCACAAAGTGGAATTCTACAACATCCATTCTTCTGTTTCCAGCTTATTTCACTCGGCAACCATGTTTCCAGGGTTCACCTAACGCTTCTGCCCCATCAGCTCAAATGTCAACAGAAGGCAAAAGTAAAGTAGTATCTTCATATTATAGAAATAGTTTTGGCTGCCCAGCTCCACCGAAACGCTCCTGGGACCCCATGGAGAGAATGGCTGGGCGAGCAAACACAAGCACAAGTGCTCCCAAACCACCTGCCCCCCACAGCTCTACGCCCGCCTTTATCGCCAACGTACCTTCCCACTTCAGTCCACGGAGATGTGGCTTCCTGGGCCGAGAGAACGTGCACACATCGAGAAAGTTCCCCAGTGACACATGCACAGGTGGCTCTGACCCTCTGCTCTACAAACAACGTGGATCAACTGACCTTGTGCCTCTTTTTCTACGTGTGGGAACGTGTCTGCAGGGCTCCAGCAGTGGGAGTGAGGGACCCAGACTTGTCAGGTGGCTCAGAAGAGATTATTTTTTGTGGGTGAAGGAAAAAAGCCCCTGCCAGGGGGCCACCAAGCACGGCCAGCAAAGCCCCACTGCAGCCCACCCTCATCCAGCAGGGAGGAGCTGGTTTACTTCAGTTTTTCCGGCTACTCAGTTCACCACACAAAAACTGAAACTGCTAATCCCGAGCTTTCAAACAAGACGTTTTTCAGTATTTCCAAATAGAAAAAAGAAAAGCTGCTCCTCACTGCTGCTCCCAGCTGCTTAATGCGGGATCTCGAAAGAGCCAAACACCCCGGCCAGGAAAGTGCTCGCGCCATCAAAGGCCGGTTCACCGTGCTGACTCCCCACCGGGCCTCGGCTGGAAAACCGGGGCGGCGACAGCGAGCCCCTCGGCACGGCCTCCCAGCTGTGCCCTCGGCAGGGCTCACGACACTCACCTCCTCGGCCGCAGAGTCCCGGTAGAACCTCAGGCTTTGATCTGCCAGGACAAACCAGTGTTTCTTCCACTATGAAGAAGGAAAAGAAGCGACTCAGCTCCCCTGCAGCACCCTCCTGCTCCAAGGTCACAAGGTCACCCGCAGGCAGAGCCCTGGGGTCGTGCCAGGTGCGGGTCAAGCAGGGGCAGGCTGGTCCCTGGGGAGTGGCAGGGGACAGAGGACTCCGTGCAGGCCGCAGGCAGCGACCTCTGGGCCCCCGGGCGCTTGCCGAGTGGAAAGCCAGCGGGAGCTGGGGGGTGGCCTCCAGCCGCGGGCTCCTGGAGCCCGGTGTGCACCGGTGAGCGATGCTCTGCCGCCCGATCGGGCTCGAGGCTGTGAACAGGCACGTCCGCCCCGCGGTGGCAGGTGCAGCCCCCGAGACTCAGCTGGCCGACGAGACGGCACGGCCCACCTGTGGCCAGCACGGACCCGCTACATCCCCCAGTCTTTGCTGCAAGTGGCAGGAAGGACACTCGGATCTCCCGGCAGGGCCAAGGGCTTTGATACGCAGGAGAGAGACACCGTCTCGGCACGTGGGAAGCCGTGTGGCTGCACGGGTGGGCGGGCAGACGGGCGCCCTCCCCAGCTCCCGGGAGACCAGGCTCCAGCCCGGGCAGTGGGCAGCAGAGGGCCAAACAGGGGACGGCAGGCCCGGCCACAAGGGGCCCTTCCTGCTGGAGTCTTATGGCCTCTCCGGGGCCTGCCGAGGTCACCCAGCCGAGCCAGTCTCCCAGGCTGCTGTTTACTGTGCTGCCGGCACACAAGCCAACTGCAACCACAGGTCTCCCTGTCCCTGGGGAAGCCTGGGCCCCAGAGAACCTTCAGGAAATGACACTGGGTGGGGAGAGCTAACGCTGTCGGGTGTCGCCATGGCCAAAGGCCGAGACCCCTCTCTAATGTGGCGCGAGGAAACGGGCCCCGGCGCACTCACCTGGCCATCCTCGTACTGCTTGGTCAGCCAGCCTTTCTTGAAATTCAGCAGGTCGGGCTGGGAAAGGGAGAGGAACGATCAGGAGGCGTCGTGCACCCAGCTGGAGGTGCACGTCTCTGTTCAGGTGAGGTGGGCAGTGGGCAAAGGGGGCTCTCCTCCGGGGACAGGCCTGTGCAGCCCCCACCTCCCCAGACGCTGGCCCAGCCGCCTGTCTCTGGAGGAGACGCTGGGCTCAGCCTGCCCAAGGGGACACAGCTCCACCTCATCCCACCATCTGTCCGGCAGCCGTGGGTTGGGGGTGTCCCTTGCTAAGGCCTGGGAGGGGCCCACTGGGAGGGGCCCACAGGAGCAGAGACGAGCAGAGCCCGGAGGGAGACCCGGAGTGTGGAGAGCGCGAGGGGCACCAGCAGTGATGGCGGAAGGGAGCTCAGGTGTTCCCGTAGAACCCACAGAAGACGAGAGCAGAAGCCCAGGGAGCAGAGGCCAGGCCTGGAGCCAAGCGCAGCCGCCCAGCTGAGGGCCTGGGGGTGGTTCTGGGGTCACGTCCTACGAGCCGTGATGCCAAGACAGCAGGGAAGGCGGCTTGCGCGGGCCCCACCGCTGGGACCGGAGGATGTGCCAGGCTTGGATGCACCAGCCTGAGGGATGGCCGGAGCCCCTCTGGCCCTGCCCGTGCTCCGAGCCCTGGGGCTGACCCCTGGCCCGCCGTGTGGAGGGCCTGCCCAGCACACGCTTCCCCTCGGTCACCCGAAGGAGAAACCGGCCTCGACGCCTTCTCTGTTCTGAGGGTGGGGAGGGGGTTGGAAAGAACAGGAGAGAAACGGCATGACGGCCGCCAGTGACAAGATGTCCCGTGCCCCTGCGCCCAGCCCTCGAGCAGGCCTGGCTGAAGGAGACGGAGCCCCTCCTGTGAGAAACCTCCCTGGCCGCACTCCCTGGAGGCCAGGGGCTCCGCGGGGGTCACGCCGCGCCCAGGCCCAGGGAAGGAGTCGGGGGGGCTGCCGGCGTGGAGCAAGGTCCCGACGCCCCTGCAGCTCTGGGGAAACCGCCGCGATCCCCACCCTGCACAGTGGGTCTGGGGGTGTCTCCAATGGCCCAGAGCAAAGTCCTGCTTCCCCACCGGGGGTGAAAACCCCATGAGGAGAAAAGCGCACACGGCAGGGTGTGGCGCCTGCCTCCAGAGCAGCGGGAAACACCCGAGACAAGACGACTCGGGGCCCCACCGCCCGGACACCCCTCATGGCGTCTGTCCAGATCCCCGGAGCGGCAGGCGGGGGTTGTCAGGCATGACAGCGAGACATGACCCCCGCAAGTGGAGCCACAGTGTGGCGTCTGGGGCGGGCTCACCGTCGCGGAGGGCTCCGAGGACCTCCTGTCCAGGGACTTGGCTCTCCGCTGTGGAGACAGGGGGGTGGCCGCCGTGTCCGGGAGAGGGGCTGTGCTGGCCTCCACGGTGACGTCCTGTGGCAGAAAGCGGCTGCCGTGAGTGTGCCGGCCGAGGCAGCCGAGGCGCAGATGCCAGGCTTCCGGGTCCACGTGGGCTCAGGGCCAGCGGGGGCCTCGTGTGCAGGTGAGGGGCGCGGCCGCAAGGGGTCCCAGAGCGGTCGGTGGCAGGGCCGGGACGACCTGCCCCCCGGCCTCCTGGCCAGCGTCACCTCACGCAGCCAGGTTCCCGGACCTCCATCTCTGGCTCGGTCTTTTCTCTTGGACACGCCCGTCGGTGCCACTTTCCTACCCCCACCACCCCCCCTCCGCATGCCGGGCGCCTCGGCAGGGGCTGCCGGGAGGAGGGCACGGGTTTGACCTGGCGCAGTGAGCGGACACATGAGGGACGTGCCGCCACGCGGAAGGAAGGGTGGTGCCTTCCTCAGCCGAGCCGAGAGGCTGCTCAGAGAAGACGAGTGACACTAGGTGCACCGTGGGCCCCGTGCTCATCAGAACACCCGTCAGCCACGGAGACACAGACGACAAAGCCCACCAACCAGACGGGGCGCAGAGGCATGAGCCCATCCACACCTCGGGGCGGGAAGCGTGCCCGGCAGGCACCCAGGCCGGACGGCGAGGGCCGCCTGAAGACCCCGAGCCTCGCCCTGCCAGGCACCTGGGCCCTGCACTGACCTGACCCTCCAGGCAGAGCCCAGGCCCAGGTGCTCACCCGCCTGCGGGGGAAGACCCTCTTCTCGCTGCGGCCCTGGCGGCCGTCGTCCCCCGTCATGGGCCCCGCGGGCAGGCTGGTCTCCATGTGCTCTGCTCGCTCGACATCCAGGGCCTCGAACTTCTCAATGACCTGGGACCGCCTGCAAGAGAGGCCCCCGTGCCACTGCAGCAGGACAGCGCTCCCCCACAACACCAGAGGCGGGCGGCACGAGGCCAGGAGCGGCTCTCAGAGGCCCCCTAGCGTCTGGCCGGCCCCGGTGCCCCCGTCGAGGCGCACCACGGCGCCAAGGGGCTTCCAGGGCAACTGCTGAGGAAGGGGCTGCGCGGCCACTGGCAGCCTCCCGGGGCCAGCCCCCAGCCCTCCTGGCCCGCGCCCGCCCGCAGCAACCGGCACCGTCACCTCAGAGGGAAACGCGTCACGCTGCCGCTCGACAGATCACGTGCAGCCCCCACCCCCGGGGCAGGGGGGGTTCGAAATTTAGCAAGAAAAAGACCCACGAATTAACGTGGTTTCTGCCAACAGTAAAAGGAATCAAACACCAAATTAAAACAAAAAGAAGCAGGTTGATTTCGTGTGAAAGAGCTGGCGGCATCATCGGGCTGTCTCCTGCTGAGACGGAGCTGAGATGGGAGCGAAGCAGCGGAGAGGGGCGCAGAACGTCGCAGCGACGCAGCGGGGAGTGGACAGGCAAGACCTGAAAGAGAACAAGGCTGGAGAGTGAGTGCGCGGAAGGGGCCGCCGTCCACCACAGCCGCACACCCAGATCCTCCGCAGGACGAGACAGACGCCCGAGCTGGCCGCCTGCTGGCCAGGGGAGGACAGGTGCTGGCCGGGGGCCGACTGCCTGCGGCTGGGGGGCCGGTGCCATCGGCCTAAGCCTGTTCCCTCAGGGACCCCAGGAAAAGCAAGCCCCTGAGCTCGGCCCCTGGACGAGGGACGGAGCGTCCGGGGGAAGGAGAGTGAGGGCCGATGAACCCAGAGGCAGGACTCACTCTGAGAGGAAGACAGGAGACAGGCTCGACTCCTGAGACCCCCCCCCCCCCCCCGCAAAAGGCCGGCTTTTTCTCGGGGAAGCCACCAGCAAGAAAACACGCCTTGGGGTACTTCCGCCAAGGAAGGCCTAACCCCACATGGCGCTGGGGCTCCCTGTTTCCTCGCCGTGGACCCCATGGAGGGGAAGATCGGTGCCTCAGCTTGTGCTACATTCCCGGGAGGAGCCAGTGGGGACGGGCAGCAAGGGGCGGCCATGCGTGTGCAGGACGCTCGGGAGCGGTAAGGGTTACTAGCAGGGGCCTGGCCTGGCTGGCCGCGTCCTAGGCCCTCCTGGTGAGACGTGGATAAACTCCAGACCCACCGAAGGGCTGTGGCACTATGTGTCCCAGACAAGGCCCCTCCAGCCCGGCAGGAGCCTGGAAGACATCGGAAAGCAAGTGGGAGCATTGCAGCCTGAACTGCAGCGTGCAGGGTGGCCAGGGAACTGCGGAGGAGGCGCCGGGACAGAGGCTGGGCCCCAGCTTGGCTGTCAGCTGACCCATGCCCTGAGCAGCAGGGAGCACTGCAGGCAGGACGGCCAGCGCCCATCGGTGGCGGACAGAAAGCAGGCGCCTGTGTGTCTGCTCTGCCGGGCTCTCTGGGTGCCCGAGGGCTCTGACAGCTGGCCGTGGGGGGCCCAGCTCTCAGTTCTGGCAGCCCATGGGGAGTGCAGCTCCCCAGTCAGTGGTCAGCAGTGACTCGCCAGCCAAGGAACGTTCTCCAAGGCTCTGGAGAGCAGGTCACAGCCCAGAGCCACCTGGGCTTGGACTGGGGCTCTGGGGGCCCCGTGGCCTCGAGGCCCAGCTCCTGGGCAGCCCGTGTTGGTGCCGCCTGGAGACCTGTGGCCACGTCGCTGCTGACCGGGGACCCTGCTCCAAGGACTCAGGACACAGGGAGGCAAGCAAGCTCAGGTGGACTCCTCGGGCCTGGGGCACGGGCCTCCGAGAGGGACGCAGCCGAGCGGACGTTGTCAGTCAGTCAGAGGCAGCACCTGGGTTAGTGCAGTGCGGCTGGCTCCCGGGTGCCCACCCCAGGGTGGCAGAGAGCATGCGGAAAGCAAAGCCCCAGATCCTGATGTGCCTCAGGCCCCTCGACACCAAGATCCAGGCGGATGTCCCTGGGAAGCAGCCGAGCCAGGTGGGAAAGAGATGGGGTCAACTCTGGTGTGGCATAAACCAGGAGTGCTGACCCCAGAGCACCCGACACACAGCAAAGCCCCAGCCCCAGCCCCCGGCCTCTGCAATCGGTAGCGGGTCCCTTTACTTCTCTGTTACTCGGTTCGGTCTGAGGGAGCAGGAACTGGGGCCCCAGCCAGAGTCAGGTCAGTCCTGCCCAGCTCCGCCTGGGAGGCCTCGAGGAGCAGCTGCCTCCCGGGCACCGGCGGGCGCCCCTCAGCCCCTCAGCAACTCCCCAGTCCCTGAGCAGGACTAGCGTTCGGCTTCTCTCCCACTAAGGCCAGAGGCACTGGGCACCTCCTCCTGCCCCCTGGCCGGGAACGGGGCACTGGGCACAGGCACCACCAGACCCCAAGGGGACTGAGTCCAGCCCCGGCCCCCAGCCCCGTGCCCACTCTGCCTTTGTGCTTTGGGTGCGGCTGGGGCAGCAAGAATTCCGGGAAAACTTTTAGAACTTAGAATGTAATTTCTTTCAGAGGTTCCCTCTTCGGGAGCCTGAGAAAAACCACAGGGATTTCCCCTGAAAAAACGAACATCTACAGCCTCAGAGGGCTCCAGTAGGCTTGCAGCCTTCCAGAAGTCTGTCCAGTGATGCGGAGTGCCCGCGCCCGAGGGGAGCACGGCAAAAACACGGTTTACACAATCAGGTCACACCCGCTGGAGGGCATGGGGCACTCCCTGCCAGGCCTCCAGGGTGCTCGGGGCCCACGGGGTGGGGGGCGCCCCGGAAAGCCATGGCACCACCCAGCCTGCCCTCTGGGGCTCGGCCCTCCCTGTGGCTCTGGGGTAGCTGGGCAGCCTCAGACACACACCATCTCCCTCAACACCCCGAGCCGCCCCCAGCACCTCCAGGTCTCCCTGCTGCCACGGCTGCCACAGAGAACAGGGACACGCGGCAGGAAAAGATCAGCGGCACGAGGCCGAGGCAGTTGAGGGCCTGACCCAGGCTCCAGGTGCTCAGAAATCGGGCCTTGGGGGCCAGTGCCCAGGGGCAAAGGGCAAAGCCCCGACCTGCTCTGCAACGGCGAACCAGCACACCTCCCGGAGGAGGCTCTGGCGGCGCGTGTGTGCGTCTGAGCGTGCGCATGTGAGTGTGCACTGAGCCTTCCATGCCCTGCTCACCTCCGCTCGTTGCCAAACAGCCGGGCCACCTCCTCGCGGCCGGGGCTGCGGGCGCGGGCCCTGCGCTCCAGCCGTCTCCTCTCTGCCTGGAAGGCCTCTCGGTGGCTGATCCTGACGGCCCTCGGGACGTCGGCAAGGGTGGCATACTGCCAGCCGGCTCGGAAAGCAGGGCTGCACCCCGGCGTCGCCGCACCCTGCACCCCAGTGCTGGCGTCCAGGGGTGCGGGGGGCCGGCCAGCGGCATCCGCAGAGCTGAGGGAGACGCTGCAGACCCTTCGGCTGGCGGCTCGAGGGCCTGGGGGAGGGAGGGGACGGCCCATCTCCTGGCGGGGAGACTTGGGGTGACTGTACCTGCGGTTGGGGGTGCTGGGGCTGGGCGGGGAGAGCGGTGGGGGCAGCTGCTCCTCCTCGGCCGTCAAGTCCTGCCTTGTCTTCTCCAGAGAGAAGTAGCCACTCTCTGCCCGGACTTTGCGGCCGCAGGCCATTCGCTCGCTGGCCATGGCACTGTCCTCTGAAAGAGAAGAGACAAGAGAGGAGGCCTCTGTCTGGGCCCCCGGCCACCTCCGCTTCCTGAGGATTAACAGAAAAGAAAAAAGCCCACGCACGCACCAAGCGGGCTGCCCCTCCCCTCCTGCACCCGAAGTCCAAGCCGGGTCTGCTGGGGCCGCTGCTGGAGGAGAAGCAGCCCCGGGCGAGAACGGGGTGCTCCGCCCCGCTTTCCTCTCCTCCGGCCTTCTGGGCGGCCCGGGGGCTCCCCCACGGGAGGAAGGGTGGTCCTCAGATAACGACTTTACAACAAACGTCACGGAGGAAACTGAAGGCCAGTCAGCCTTTTGAGTCTGACGTCTGTTGTGGGGAGGGAAGGAGCAGAGGATCCCGGCCCAGCTCTCTGCATTTCGGCTGAACGCGCTGGGTCACGGGGCCGCCTGTCGACCTGTCTTTAACGATCTGGACCAAACCTAAACGGAGGAGCCGGCTGTGTCCGGCTCTGCCCTCTAAGGCTGGGGCGAGGTGGACGGATGTGGCCAGGGGAAACCTGGTCGGATGGGCAGGCCTGAGGCCTGCTCACTCGCCTCTGTGCCGGGTGGGCTCGGCTCCCAGCTGCCGTCTCAGGCTACAGAGGGGTCCAGGAGCTGGAAGAGGCATGGCCAAGACCAGACCAGGACCCTCGGCCCCTGAGCAAAGGGCTGACGGACACCCGCGGGCACCAGGGCCCCAGGCAGACGGGAACCAAGGCCCAGGTCGTGGCCAGGCCCCGAAGGCCTGGACCAGGGCCTGGTGCTGGCTCTGCTGGGCCGGAAGTCTGTGCCGGGAGGTGGCCTGGCTGCCACCTACCTTCTCTGCTCTCCAGCCCTGGCTCCCTGGTGGTGCCGGTGGCCGGCGGCTGGCCCTGGCCTGGGCTCTGCACGGGGCTCCGGCTGCTGCCCTCGGACTGGTCCTTGGCCCGCACCTCCTCCTGCCAGAGTGTGGCCTTGCTGGGCGGCACCTTCTCGGCGCTGGGGATGCTGCTGCTGCTGGTGACGGCCACCTTGGCGGGCCCCGGGCCCTGTGGGGAGCAGGTGTCTGAGGGAGGAGCCTGGCGAAGCGTTGTGCGTCAGAGTCCAGGGGGAAGGACACCCGTGAACAGGCCTGGCCTGGAGGACGTCCGCCGGACGGTGCTTCCCCAGGGCTGGACGGGGCCTTGGTGCAGGTTTGGTGAGCGGGGAACAGACTCAGAGCCAACCCCCTGCATACCCCGCAGCACGGCACTGCGTGGCGCCAGGGCCAGGCACCGAGGCCAGAGCCCGTGTCCCTGAGGCCTTGGCACCGACAATCCGAGGAGGGAATGGGTGGGGGGAACCGACCCCAGGGCTGGCCCCACAGCCACGCCCCGTCCTCAGAAGCAGAAATGCCAACACCCGGAGGTGCAGGGTCCACAAATGCCCACCAGGTGCCGCCTTCAGATCTGGGCCCAGCACACGCCCAGCCGAGGCCACAGCCCACCACGAACAGGGTGGACCCCGTCTCCCCAGGCCCAAGATCGCCATGTGCTCTGTGAGGTGGGCACCAGCGCTGGGGGGCTGTCCTCCCGACGCCCAGACCCCAGCGCCCCCCACTGACGCGGGCTGTGGCTACCTGTGTCTGACACAGGGTGCCTGCGTGTGTGAACGTGTGTGAGCAAGCAGCCGCCGGGCAGGGCTGGGACATGGGAGGGCCTCACTCACAGGGTGGGAGAGGCTGGGAGTGGGGGACCGGGGAGCCCCAGGCCAGATGCCAAAACGGGAGAAAATGGGAGGAAACAGGTGCGGCACACGGCTCAGGGCGGGATGGAGACCCTAGGACCGCCACGGTGCCCTCGGCTCCGAGCCCCTGAAGAAGCTATGGTGACGGGCTCGCCCCGGCCCACAGCCGCTCACCCCTAAGCCACAGCATGGGGGTGAAGGGCCTGGGTGGGTCAGGGCCCCCTGCCTCCCTGGAGAGGGGTCACCCTAGCGGGGCAGTGCTGGTGGGAGTGGCCAGCAGCCCCCACCGAGGAAGGGTGCCCTCGGCCGCAGGGCTCCCCATGGAGACTCCAGGTACGAGGCCCAGGAGGGCAGGACAGAGCTTTGGAGATAACCCCTCCCAGCCCCACACACCACAGAACACTGCCCACCACCCACCCAGTGCAGGTGAAGGCGCCTGAAGCTTCGAGGCAGTGGGGGGCTGGGCGGCCGGGTGCATGCGGGCAGCAGACGGGACATGCCACGCCACCCCACCCCGCTTGGCCGCCGCACGGCAGGATCCCCAGGGGCTCCCCAAGGCTCCTGGGCAGCTTCCACACCTTGTTGGCCAGGCAGGTGCCTCCTGGGTGGGATGCCATGTGGGGCCCCCATCCTCCCCTGCCTGAAAAATTACTGAGACAGGAGGGTTCCCACCCGGAGCTGGGAGGCACAGTGGGCACTGGGCAGGAAACAAGACTCCTGGGGAGAAGGCGGCAGCCGCCCACGAGACCCGTGTGGGCCAGGCCAGGGGGCCGTCCTCCCAGGGGTCCCTTTGGTTTCCTCCAGGCACACGAGAGATCCTCTTGCTTCACTGGCAAAGAGCAGCAAGAGCTGGGGTGGGGTGGGGGTGCTGGGGGCTGGAAGGGGGCGAGACCCCGTGGCTGCCCGCTTGGCCCTGCCTGGGGCTGGGGGCCGCTCTCCCCTCCGCGGAGCTGCTAGGTGAAGGCGTCCCTTCCTGGAGGGCCGAATGCCGGCTCTGAGAGGACACGTAGTGGGAAAAGGGTCTGGCAGGCGTGAGATGAGCTCATCCTGGATTATCTGGTGACGAGGATCCTTAGGAGATGGGGGCAGACGGCGATGAGACACAGACGAAGTGAAGGCACGGCAGAGGCCAGGGGAGCCGAGGCAGAGGTGGCCGAGACGGGGCCAGAAGCCAAGGAGCACCTGGGGCCGCCGGACGAGGCCAGGAGGGAGGCCCCCACACCTGGACAGTGGCGGGGTTTTAAGCCGCCCGGTTGGTGGGAGCTCGTTACAGCAGCCACACAAAACCCAGGCGGCGTCCCGGGGCCTTATACCATGACGCAGGAGACCCCGGAGCACTCTTCCCGCCCCAGCCCTGCAGCCCACCCCACAGGCGCGCCCACTGCTCGGTGCCTGGGGCACCCCTCCTCGGCAGTCTCGCTCTCCTGCCAGGGCACGTCCCTCAGGGGCCGAGTGGGCCCAGGCTCGGGTGGGCCACAAAGAGCCCAGGTTTGGAGTTCGGGTTTTCCCTCCAGGGTCCCGCAAGGCGCTGGCTTCCCCGACACCCCAGCCTGGGGCTCCAGAACACCGTCACCATCATGTTGTAGAGAGGGGGGCCTGCCAGGGGCCCCGACTGCTCTGGGACAGAACCCCGCCACTGCCCGCGTAGCCAGCGACACCCCACGCCGCAGAGGTCCCGGATGAGACCTCGTGGCTGCCGGAACCCAGCGGCGGCACTGCGGTACCCCTGGGGGTCAAGGGGCAGAAGGAAGCAGAAGCTGCCAAGGCGGCGTCCACCAGGCTCGAGAGTGGGGGCTCAGGAGGCTCTCCCAGGCCGGGACCCAGAGCCCCTGCTCCAGGAGACCCTCGGGGTGGGGAGGGGCTGGGCCAGGGCCGAGGGGGCAGGGACCACTGCCCGAGCTGGGCAGGGACCGAGCGCGTCTCCCCCACGCGGTGGCTTTCTGGTGTCAGAAACTCGGCGCCTGCACCATTTCCGAGGCATCGCCATGGAAACACAGCGTCACCCTAACGGTCATCTCCCTGGAGCTTCTTCCTATAAACCAACCAGCTTCTGGGGGCTCAGTCTTCAGCTGCTGCCCCATCAGGAAGCTCACGGAAGCCCCATTTTCTGTCCCCAGGAGGGAGCCCGAGTGCTTTTTTGCCCACTGCCATCCAGGAAATGCAGCCAGGGGAGGCCCGGCCTCCTTGGGGAAGGATGGGACAGCCGCCCGAGACACTGCGCGGAGGGACCGTCCACTCCTGACCCTGCAGCCTGGTGAGTGGAACGAGCAGGAGGACGCAGGGCCTCAGGGCTGGCGAGGGCCAGGGATCCCAGCCTACACCCCACTCTCACTGAGGGGCTGTGCACCCACACGGGCAGGGCTGAGTCCTGGGCCCAGGACAACCCTGAGCAGCCAGCACTGCCTCCCCATCACCGCAATCCTACAGCCCCGGGAGGTAAGCTCGCCTCTGCAGGGCCCCAGGCGGGGAGACGCAGACCCCTGCAGACGGGCCCGAGGGCGGGGGGAGAAGTGGCTTCTGGGGCAGAGCTGGCCTAGTGGGACCTCCCTGACCCCCATCCTGGGTCACATGGGGGCGGGGAGGGCAGGAAGTGGGGCCACACCCATTTACGGCCAAAGCCCAGGGTGAGGACAGGGCCCCCCAAAAGCCCCTGCATGGCCCCCTGCCAGCCCCTTGCCTGTGGGCTGCGGCCCCCCCCGAGAGGACAGTGGGCCCGGTGGTGCCAGGGTCTGCACGGCCAGCCGCCCCTCCACTCATGCTTCCCTCCCAGTTGCGGGACAGCTGGGTACACGTGGGCGAGATGCTCCCACCCTGCAGCAGGCTGGGCCTGCAGACATGAACGTGGCCCTGGACGGCCAAAGAGATGGGCGCAGGGGGGAGACGGCGTGACCGACACGCCTTCCCCGGGCCCCTGCGGGCCCAGTGCTGCCACACCTGACCCCACCGCCTACCTGCGGCGTGGGAGGCTCCACTTTTCGTTTCTTCTTCTGGTTCTGCTTGTTGGTTCTGGGGTAGACCATGAGCATCTCCAGCCACCTGAAGGGAGGAGGGCACGGCACAGGTGAGGCCCTGCTCCTGGGGACCGTGGCCACCTCGGGCAGCAGCCCGGCCCCCGGGCCCTGTGCGTCCTGGAGGCACAGCAGGCACTGGGAGCCCAGGCTGGGGCCCAGCGGGCAGGAAAGGCTCCGCAGCCCAGCCGCCGGCCAGAAGCAGCCTTGGGGCTCCAGGCCCGCTCCGTCCCCATCCCCAAGCCCCATCTTCGGGGGCACACTCGGCTCTGGAAGCCCCTGCCCAGTGTGGATCTGGGGAGCATGAGCTGGCTGCGACTAGGGGCCATGCAGGCTCCTCAGCAGGAGCCCAGGTACCCACAGTGCCAGCCCGTTTCTGCTGGAGGTGGGCCCTGGGCTCGTGGGGTGGGCCCAGCAGAGCCGCCTGGGGACCCCAGGAGCCACCAGGTCCAGCCTGGGCCAATCAGGAAGGAGAGGGCAGGAAAAGCGGGCCTGCGGCCAGGAGGCTTGCATTCCAGGCCTGGCCCTACCGCCAACCGACCGCCATCTCAGCCTCAGTTTGCACAACTGCTGCTGGTTCCACCGTACAGAACGTCACAGGGAGAGGGAAACGAGCACCGCCTGCTTCCCGGCACTCCCGCTCAGTCCTGGGACGTAGCAGGCCCATGTCCCCTCCCGAAGGGCAGCAGGGGGGACCCGGCCTCACCCAGCCCTGGGCCAGCCCTTCCCGGAGGGGACAGCACGGCAGGGGACAGCTGGTCCAGCTCTGTCAGCTCAGCCCCTGGGGCCGTGCAGGGCCATGCAGCCAGGAGCCGCTGGGGCAGCCTGCACTGGAAGCGACTGGCCGGAGAACCCCAGTGACCCAGCAGTGTAACCCCAAACCCAGGGCAGGGGGAGGGACCAAGGCGTGAGCCACCGACACCAACCCCTGAGGAGCTGGGGGACCTGCCGGCCTGCCATTGTGGCCTGGAAGGAAGGGCCGAGAGCCGTGGCCACCAGGCCGCCAAGGCCAAGCAGCCAAAGGACGCTCCGAGCTCCTCCAGACCGTTCCATCCCTGACTCTGTGGACGTCACTGTGTGCCCAGACCCAGAGACAGGCGGGGGCAGCAGGTGGGCAGCTTTGCCGCTGGGGTTGCAGTGTTGACTCAACAGAGCTTCTGCACCCCCCAGGCCAAGCACCCCCGGGAAGCCATGTGTTGTGGGTGCTGCAGGGAAGGCTGACGGGGCGGTCCCCCACAGCACAAAGGAGGGAGCAGACAGCACTGCCCAGACGCACTGAGCGTCCCACTCAGACAAACCCAGCGACGTAGAGGAGAGGAGCGGCTGTGGACGTGGGGCTGGGGGACAGGGGACGTGGCTCGGCAGTCTCCCCAACTCTACACAGCGCAGCCACATGTGACAACAGGGGAGGGGGCACGGGGATCAGGGAAAACCCATACCCCAACGCAGGGCGAGCACAGAACAGCCCCCCGGCCACCCCCAGACCCACAATCCCCTCCTTAAAGGGTGTGTGAGCGAGGCACCCGTGGCCTACGGAACGAGAAAGAAATCCGACACCCTGCACCTAGCTCCGGAGCCGTGCAGGCAGCCCACACAGCTGTCCAGAGACCTTCAGGGGTCCCTGCCAGGAAGAGACCCCTGAAGGCACCGGTCAGGCTGTGACCCCTGACCCCGCCTACGTCTGCCGGCAGCCATGGTCTGCACCCCTGCGGGGGCCTGGCTGAGGCACACACTGGAGACCAGCGCAGCCCAGGGGCAGCCAGCCTGGGCCCCGCCTCATGGGGACAGACGCACAGGAGAGAAGGGTGAGCTGGGAAGGTGCTGCCCAGGGCCACAGAGGGTGTGGGGCCCAGGGACGGGCTCACTGAGGAGACCCTGCCTGGAGGACGGGAGGGGACAAGGCCAGAGGCAGGACACAGGGTGGCGGCTGTGCCCGGTGGGGGACACGCTGGTCCCAGGTGTGCTGGGGATGCCCAGCCCACACGGCGCCGGCCTCGACGCCCCTGAGGGCAGGCAGGAGAGAGGCTGGGGGCAGGTGCTTTGGAGACGGCCCCTGTGGCATGCGGCAGGTGGGCTGGGTGTGGTGAGCATGGAGGTGGGGGACCTGTGCCGAGGCTCTGTGACAAGCACCGGGCCTGGGGTGGTGGCAGCAGGGAGAACGTGCAGGACACGAAGGCATCACAGGGGCCCTGGTGTGTTTGGTGGGGGGAGGCTGAAACCCAGGCTGGGAACAGGGAGCCGTGAGCACACTCACCCGCTGATGATCTCCTTGTTCTCCGCGCGGATGAAATGCTCCTTCTCGGGCGTCAGGATGCACAGGGAGAACTTCTGGCCGGTCCGGCCCTCCGCGTCCACCACGTCCGAGCACTGGTTCATGTTGATGGTGCCCTGGGGTAGCGTCGTGGGCTGCGAGGAGAGCAGGGGGTTGCTCAGGGCTCCCGCAAGGAGGGGGCGAGGCCTGATGTGCGGCCACCCGGGGGCCGCAGAGGGGACGCGAGGGCAGAAGACAGAGCAAGGCCATCTTTCGGGCAAGGGGGCCAGAGAGAGGCCGGGGCCTGGGAAAGGGCCGTGGCTGGGCAGGAGCGAGCCTCGGCCCAGGAATGATGTCCCGGTGGGCTCCCAGGCCAGTGCAGGCCGAACCTGACAGCAAAGCCATCAGGGCTGAGGCAGGGTGGGAAACCAAGGATGGGAGATGGAGGCTCTGAGAAGCTCCCGCGAGGCGAGGGCCGGCTGAGAAGCCTTCCTGGAGGCGCCTCCGGCCTGACCGTGCTCGGCCAACGTGAGGACGCTTTCTGACAGGGACGCTACAGACGCCTCCTGGGGGTGCCCAGCTCCTCCCAGGTCCCCAAGAGCCCACCCTGCCCCGGCCCGGGCAGCTGCTGGTTGAATTCTGTAGAAAAGGCCGTGGGCCACCAGGTGTGGCCGCAGCCGGGCTGTCTCCCTCCCTAGAAGCCCCCGCTGGCCCCCGCAGGCCCAAGGCTCCGTGACCCACAGGCCTCCTCACCCCTGACGCCCGCTGCAGGGGCCAGGACGCGCAGGGCGGGCTGGGCTTCCTGGAGACCCCCTAAGGGGCCACCAGCTGTCCCCCACGAGGTCCCTCGGGGGCCTCTGAGCTCGGCCGTCTTCCTCCAGCCCCAGGTGGACAGAGGTGGCCCGGCCAGGGCACAGCTGCCAGGCAAGGGCCCGGCTCCCAGGGAGCGTCTGCCTGGGCCTCCATGGGGGGAGCGCGTGCCCTTTGCCATGAGTGCTGAGCGTGTCCTCAGAACCAGGCCAAGCCGAGCAGCCCTGAGCTCACGGCCTTGCAGAGACCTCTCTGGAGCAGACCCGGAGGGCCTGGGTGAGAGCCAGGAGGGCCCTGGTGTGGGCGCACCACGGGGGGCTGTGCCTCTGCACCCCAGCCCCAGACAAAGACCCCGTTCATCTGTCCTGGCACATCCCGTGGACTCTGGGGCTTGAGGGCATCGGTGCCGCCGGGCGGGCAGAGCACGGGGGCCGGGGCAAGCGTTGGAGGAGCTGTGCTGAGGGGTCCCCCAGCTCCTGCCCAGGCCCGAGGCCACCAGGGAGGCAGACACAGAGCGACTGAAGAGCAGGGGTGGCACTGTGGCACCAATCCAGGATGCAGGGGACACCACTGCCCCAAAGACACATGCAGTGGGTGCAGGGACAGAAAAACAAAATCCCAGGGCTGCTGCCTGGGCCCACAGTCAAGTGCTCGAGCCGGGCACGTTGTGCCCCCAGCCCCCAGCTGCCAGGCACAGCCAGGTGGCAGCGTCTCACAACCTTGCCCCAACCCTGACACCCATCCCTGCGTCCTTCCAGGACAGGTTCCGGAAAGCATCGGTAAGAGACACAGACGGAGTGGAGCCTGCCGAGCCTGCCGCGGTGACGTGACGGTGACGTGACGGTGATGGCTGTGAGGTGCCCTGCCTGGCCCCGCTGCACATGCAGGAAGTGGAGCCCCTGCGAGACGGGTGCGCTGACGTGACCCTGGGCCCAGGCTCCGTCCCGGGGTCAGGGAGCCCTGCACGGGGGGAGGCACCACCGCTCTGCTCCAGCCCTGCACAGCCGCAGCTCACGTAACCAACAGCCGCAGTGCGCAGGCCCCGGCTTTCCTGTGTCCGCAGAGCAGTTTCAGAACCTTTTCATCACACCGCACAGGAAGCTGGTACCCTTAGTACCGCATGATTCACGCAAACGGACTTGTGCGTCTGTCCTCCGCGTCTGCTCCTGTCGTGGAGTACGTTTCCGACGTTCACCCACATTGCAGCAGAGCCAGCGCTTCCTGTGTGGCCGAGGGACCGTCTGTCCGGGGTGGTGGGGCCAGTTTTGCTCACCTCCTCGCCCGTGGATGGGCGGCCGGGTTGTCCAGCTTTTGGCTGACACAAAAACGCTGCTGTGAACGTCACGCACAAGCTTCGGTGTGGACACGGCTCCGTTTCTCCTGGGACACACCCGGGGGTGGCACTGCTAGGCCACAGGCATCCGTGTTGAACCTTTTCAGGAGCTGCCGAACCGTTTTCCAAATAGCAGCACCATTTTTTGTCATTCCCAGCGGCAGGGAATCTGCGCCTGGCATTAACTTTGAAAACCGTGTTCGTGCCTCACTTCCTAGCAGCACCTTGGACGGCAGGTCTAAGTGTGCACTGGCAGCCCTCAGGAAAACGGTTCCTTTGACTCTTGCCAGTGCCCCAGGAGGGAGGAAATGCCCCCCGGGGAGTGGCCGCCACACCAGATGACCCCTGCGTGCCAGGCCCGGGCACTGTTGGCTCTCGGGGTAGCCCTGTGAGGCCAGTGCTGCTGTCCCCGCCCACCAACGCCAGCTGCCTGCCCAGGCTCACGCGGCCAGCGGCTGCAGGTGGGTGCCGGCCAGGCCCCTTCCCCGCGGGAGCCCTTTACCACCTGGCTGCTGCATTGCTGCACCTCCAGGGCTCACAGAGTGGGTGCCCGGGGCCCCCAGAGAGCCGCAGGCAGGGGCTCAGGCCCCGCCGCCCCCCTTGCCGTGCCTCTGCCAGGGCAGGCAGAGCCACCCGCCTTCCCGGCGCTCAGGAAGGAAACCTTGTCCTTGATGGCCCTTTCCAGGCGAGGGCAGATCCTGGGCTGCCGCCAGCCCCACCCCAGGAGCACCCATGGCCTGGCTGTGCTCTGCCCTGATTCCACGTCTCCAGAGGTTACAAATCCATTACTCGGATTTGTGCCGGCGCCTTTTCCAGAAAAGGGACGACTGGCCACTGGGGACCACCCTCCTCCACATCACCACGGTGCCCCTGCCGTCCACCCCACACCGAGCAGGGCACCAGGCTGCAGCCAGGATGAAGGTCACCTTCAGGCGAGACATGCACCCTCCTGGGAACCCCGCTTTCCAGCCTCGGATCCGCCCGGCAGCGACAAGAGGCGGCCAGAGCCTCGGCCCCGGGGCCCCTCGGAGCCGCCACCCTGCCCTGGCCCAGGCAGGTGCTCTGGGGGAACCTGGTCTCTCCCACTTCCCGTCGCTCCCTGGAGCCTGGGCTGGCTTCCAGAGCCAGAGGGAAGGAAGACACAGGAAGAGGGACTGACAGGAAACAGCAACAGCAGGACCCCACCGAGCTGAGGACCGGGCAAACGCCATTGGCTATCCTTCGATGAAGGTACACTCGTGTTGATGACTTTGTTTGGACGTTTTCATGGCCTTCATACGGTAAATTTGTAACCAAATAAACCTTCTTTATAAAATCAATCCATTTCTGGTATTTTACATAACAACAGCATTAGCAAACCAGAACAGATTTTGGTACCGAGAGTGGGGTGCTTTTGCTGCTGAGTCTGCAAATACCAAACATGTTGGAGCGGCTTTTTATATGGATAAGGGGGAGGACTATGGAAGAACTGTGAGGAGCTTGATAGAAAAGGCCTAAACTGCTTTGAAGAGACTCATGGTAGCCACATGGACTCTAAAGAGACTTCTGACGAGGCCCTGAGCAGGAATGTTGAATGTGTCACTGCAACCTGGGAGCAAGGTGATCCTTGTTTTAAAGTGGCAGAGAATTCGGCAAAATTGTGTACTGGTGTTGGACGGAAGGCAGAATTTGAAAGCAATGAGCTGGGATACTTAGCTGAGATCTCTAGACTACGTGTGGAGGATGCAGCCTGGCTTCTCCTTGCAGCTTATAGTAAAATGCAAGGGGACAGAGATAAACTGAGAACTGAACCTGGGTACAAAGAAACCAGAAACTGACAGTTTGGAAAATTCTGGGCTTCCAAAAAGTGAGACCCCAGAGGCTACAGCCCCATGTGAGGATTTAACCAAAAATGGAATCCAACTGCCATTTCAGTACAAGCCAGGATTGGAGATGGGAGCTATCCAGAAAGGATTTGTGGAAAATCCTATTGTCTGAAGGTTTTGACCTTGTTGGCTTCATGCCAAGCCAACAAGATTTTTACAAGATCTTTATAGACGGAGCCACTGCCAGCCTGGACTGGAGGGAACAGACAAGGAACAAATTGAAGGAAAAATTTCTTCAAAGACAGAGCCATGGAGGCTAAGATCTGGAGTCAGGAGGTCTCGGGCTGGGAGAGCGGAGCAGCCCACACGCATGGAAAGGGTGAGTTTGCCCCAGAGGTCGAGGGTGGGCATTTCGCCTTGATGTTCAGGAAATGTCCTGCCACCCCAAGCCCCAAAGAGCGTGGAGCACATTGCCAGGGAATTGGGGAGAGCCTGGCTGCCACCACACTGTTCTGAAGAGGTTGAGCATGTGTCCCGGAGATGGAAGGGAATCCAGGTGCTGCCCTGATGTTTGAGGAGGGTGGGGCCGAGAAGGTGGTCTCCCCAATGTGTGGATATGCTGGAGCACTCACCCCAGCGTTTGGAGAGGAAAGGGCTGCTGCAAAGGCCCTTAGGAAGGGTTAGGCTCCGGCTCTCTCAAGCCCCAAGGATGCAACGTCCTTCTGTAAATGACTCTCAGACTTTGAAACCTAATGGAGTTCGCCCTGCAGGTTTTAGGAACTGTTTCACTCCTTGAACACTGTTTTCCTTTCAGTTACTCCCTATGGCAATCAGAGTGTTTATCCTATGACGGTCCCTCCTTTGTATATTGGAAGCAGATAACTTGTTCTGAGTTTTACAGGTCCACAGCCAGAGGAGAATTTTACCTTAAGACAGACCATGCCTATAACTGATTTTGATGGGATATTGTTCCTACCTATTGTTACTGAAATGATTTAAGTTTTTGTGATATTGTGATGGGATGAATGTATATCGTACATGAAAAGACCATGTCATTTTGAGGTCCTGGGGGTTGAATGTGCCAGTTTGGATGTATTATGTCCCCCGAAATGCCGTGTTCTTTGATGCAATCCTGTGGGGGCAGATGCATTAGTGTTGATTAGATTGGAATCCTTTGATTGTTCCCATGGAGATATGATTCAATCAACTGTGGGATAACGTCCATGGAGATGTTACACCGCCCATGCAGGGTGGGTCCTAATTGAATCACTGGAGCCCTATAAAAGTGGTCACAGACGGAAGGAGGTGCTGCAGCCAAGAGAGACACTCTGAGAATGCACAGGAGCTGGAACCCAACCTGGGATCGGCAGTCACCAGCCACGTGCCTTCTCAGCTAACAGGCTTTCCGGACACCACTGGCCTTCCTTTGGTAAAGGTGTATTTGTGTTGATGCCTTCATTCGGACCTTTTCATGGCCTTCAGACTAAATCTGTAACCAAATAACCTCCCTTTGTGAAAGCCAATCCATTTCTGATGTTTTGCAAAACAGTAGCATTAGCAAACCGGAATAACCTTGAATTGTCCCCTCCTGGGACAGACCCACAAACTGAAGGCCTTGGACACAGACCCCACATGGGCTCACGGCAGCCAGAGGGGAAGCAGCCCGAGGGTCCATCAAAAAGAACAGATAAACCAAAGGCGATGTGCCCGCCAACGGAACAAGGTTCCGATGCACGAGACAGCTCGGGTGGACCCAGGACACATTGAGTGGAACGAGCCAGACCCAGAGGACCACACGCTGCAAGAACCGGCAAGAACCCACGTACACAACTATTCAGATGAGGCCAAGCCCCAAGGCAGGGGCTGGGCGGCGGACGCGGAGGGAGTACTTAGCGGGTACAGGGTTTCCGGGGGCACGGAAAGCTCTGGGACTACACGAGGGGGCGTTCCCATGGCGCTGTGCCCCAGGAGCCCTCATGTCTCCCCAGAGAAGACGGGCAAGGATCCGGGAAGCAAGGCCTTCAGGCAGGACCCCCAGGTGGCTGCTGTGCTGAAGGGGCGTCTGGAGGCTCTGGAAATGCAGAGCCCACAGGGGCTCACGCGGGGCGGCCCAGGGGCTGGCGCACCTGCGCTGCAGTCTGCCCTCCCACCAGCTGGGCCACAGAGACGTCCCCTGAGCCACACCTGCCCTCTCTGAATGCCCAGGTCTGCACGTCCCCTGCCCATCTATCGCCACGCCACTGCCCACAGCTCCCAATGACATGGGGAGGTGGGGACCCCAACCCTAAGACCCTGGGGACTGTTCCTGGGGAGGCTCGGCAGGAGGAGGCCACTGGGAGCAGCTGGTGTCCACGGTGGCGTCTGAGGGCCATCCTCTGCCGGGTGTGTGGGTAGCCCCACAGTGCCTCGGCCAGGCTGCCCTCCACGAGCACAGGCCTGTCCGGGCCCCTCTTCTGCCCACCCCCAACGGCGCCAGCCCCCAGCACACGGCTGCACTCCCCAGCCCGCCCCAGGAGACCCTGCCCCGGCACACCGGCCTCCCCCAGCCTGAAGCACGTGGCTTGCACCTGCGCCCACCTGGCATCCCCTCCGGCCAGACCACATGGGCCTTGGAAGGTGCTGGCAGTTAAACCCACGGGTGCCGGGCAGAAGGTGCCTCGGGAACAAACCAACTTCTCCAAAGCTTTCTCATCTATAAAACGTGAATAGCCCACTTAGCAAAGCCCACCTGTAAGAGGCCGGGGGACAGGAGGGGGCACCGGCAGGCAGGCGGCGAGAGCTGGGCGGGGGGCGCTGCCTGGTTCCACGGCTGGACAAAGCCAAAGCAGGACACTCCCTGGTGAGGGCCTGCCCACGGCCGCGGGGCTCCCTCTGAGGGTGCAGGTGTCCTAGAATCAGCCATGACAATGGCCGCACGGTCCTGTGACCGGCCCTCAAACTGCACAAATACAGAGCAAAAGAGAGAGAGGAGAGGGGAGGCTGCCAGCAGCCGGCCCACGCAGGCTCAGGGGAAAGGACACTCGCCTGCAGCCCTGACCCACCCCGGGAGGCCCTTCACCTGGCCCTGGTCTCCCCCCACAGAAGAAAACTGAGGCCCGAGGGCCCAAGACGCAAGCCCGGGCCTCCCCCTCCTCGCTCTCTACAGAGAAGGAAGGAGCGAGGGGTCCCAGCTCGTGGGCAGACCACCTCGAGGTCCTGGTAGCTGCTCCCCTGGCAGAGCCAGGCCCCTGGGGTCACACTCCTGGTGCAGCTGCCCTGTCCCCAGGATGCCCCAGGAGTGCGCCGAGGGCACCAGCTGACCTCCCTCCAGCACCGAGTCCCGAGGTGAGGGAGGCTGGAGCCGGGGTCCGGGACGACTGGGCGGCGCGTCCGACCCGGCAGAACCAGGGGTGGCTGTCCCGAGGGCTGGCGAGCCTGGCGTGCCCTGGCCGGTCTGGGGGACAGCAGGTGCCGCTGTGAGGGGCTGCCCAGGGCTCGAGGCTGCCACACCCCGGCCCCCGAGGGGCACTGTCAGAGCGTGGAGCTCTTCTCTGAAGGCAGGACCAAGCACAAGGACGTGTTTCCTGGGCCGCCAAGGCCGGAAAGTTCCTTCTCGCACCTGCTGTGCCAGATGAGCCTCCTGGCTCGGGCCAAAACCCCTGGCCTGCACCCGCCGAGGCCCCAGAGCATTGTCCCTCAGCCTGGGGTGGGGGCTGCCTCCCCTCCCCCCGTGGGGTCCCAGGGCCAAGCGGGGAGGCCGAGGCTGGTGGAAACTGGGGGACAGTAACGGGTGACGGTGGGAAGGCCTTGCTCCTTGGGCCTCCCTGCAGGGACCTGCTCCATGGAGACAGACAGACAGCCAGGGAGTGGATGGAGGCCCCGGTGGAGACACTCCCGGACTCCGGGCCCCTCTCGCCTCCCACAGGCACGGCCGACCTGGACGCATGAACCCCTTCACTGGCCTTCCACGGGACGGAGCGCTCCCTCGGAGCAGACAGACGTGCTTCTGGCTGAGGACGGCCGCCATGCCCCAGCACGGGAGGTGACCCCTCAGCACCAGCCCCAGGTGCAACCCAGCACGGCCAGCTCTGCGACTGGCACCTGTCCCCAGGCTCCTGCTGGCCCCGAGGCCCGCGGCGCTGCCTGGAAGCTGAACTACAAGGTTCCGGAGGGCGCATGGCAGCCCCTGGGTGACCCGCCTCTGCCCCCGGCTGTGGCCTGCTGAGCCAGCTGTGACTGCAGCCGCACTTCGCTGTCCCTGTCCCCACACTGCAGGCCAGGCCCCGGGGCCAGGTCACCGTCCGCATGCTCACACAGAGCGTGGTGGGTAGGGGAAGGACGTAGAGCCCCACGAGCTCCTTCGGATGCTGGCACCGCCGGGCGAGCGCGGGGACGGGGCCAGGAGGCGGCCGGACAGAGGCCCAGCCCTGGGAAAAGGCAGTGTAATCCTTGTGGTGACAACGGGAAACGAAGAGCAGAGCAGAGCACCACGTGTCTTCACACAGGACACGTGGATGGGCGTGAGGGAGGCAGGGGAGGGGCTGGGGCGCTGGGGTCCAAGGGCAGGGCCGGTGCAGTGGGCGTGAGGGCAGCAGCAGGAGGACGCGCTGGGGAGCGTGTGTGCGACGAGAACCTGGGGGGAGTGTTTGGGCCGGAGGAGGCGTCTCTAACGTCGGTGTTGGGGCTTCTTCCCTGTCCTTGCCCTGCCCGTCCTGGCCTTCGTGGAACCTCAGGCCGAGGCCGCGACGGAGGGGGGGAAGGCAGCAGGGAAGAGCAGGCAGGCAGAGGCCTGACGGAGGGAAGGGCACACACCCCGAGTCGCCGCGACGGCCACCCCAGCCCCCAACGGCCGGTGCCTTCCACCAGCCAAAGACTCTGGGGGTCGGGGCTCACGGTCTGGGAAAGGAGAGGATGCAGCGGCCTCCCCGTGGTGGGCTGTGCCCGGCCCTGAAGCATCACCCCCCGAGCCAGGCCAAGGCCTCTCCTACCCGTGGGGCGTCCCAGGGCAGGTATCCTGGAGAGCATGGCTGGACCCGCACCGGCGGTGCTGCTAACGGGGGCAACGATGGAGACCCCACAAGCAGGAGAGCCTGGCCGTGCCCACAGCTCCCGGGGGGCCAGGGTGCAGGACCGTGTTTCCTCGCGCACCCAGCCCCTCCGCTGGCACATCCTGAGAGCCTTGGCCAGCCGGGCCGCTGGCAAGCAGCTGGGGAAGAAACAGCAGCTCTGGGAGGCACCTGTGCAAGGGGCACCCTCACAGATGGCACCTGCCTTCCCACCTGCGAGATGCCACCTGGGCCGCCGTCGGCAGAAACCCACCACACTTCTGAGTGCCCATCCACGTCAGAGCCAAGTTCCCACAAAGCCTCACTGTGGGGGGAAGATGTCCTGGGCAGGGTGGGCACGATCCTTTTAAAGAGCCGCCCCGTCTTCAAGGGAACAGCCCCTCACTGTTCGAGGGCAGAGCGCGTGCTCCGGGGTACGTGGCACGAGACAGAGCCCCATCGTCGCCCGAGCTGACGCAAGAGGAGATGCTCAGAGGGGCTCAAATGCGTGCTCAGCTGACACGTAGCAGCAAAGTGCCACCAGACACAGACGCCACCTCGTGCCCACCAGGGAGGCTGAGGGCCACAGGCGACGAGACGGTGAGCGCCGGTGAGGACACGGGGACCCGGTGCACTGCTGGGGGTGTGAGCGGCACAGCGCGGTGCACGCTGCCTGGTGGCTCCTGTGTCGACCACGGAGGGACTCCGCAACCCGGCAGCCCCGCTCCAGGCCCGCACGCGGGGGAAGGAAACCTGGTTCCAACGAGAAGGTGCTCGTGGGTGTGCACAGCCGCCCAGCGGGACTGACCCCACGTCCATCGACCACAGAGCGGACCCGCACACAACAGAGCCGGAGGAAGGGAAGGAGAGCAGCGCGGACAACACGGACGGGCCCGGGCCACGTGGCGCCGAGCGAAGGAACCAGGACCTCATACTGACTCCACTGACATGAAGCAGCCGAAAGAGGCAAACCCACTGAGACGGGGGGCAGCCGAGCAGCGCCAGGGCCGGGGGCAAGTGCTTAGAGCGTGCAGGGTCTCCTTGGCGTTACAAAAACGTCCCGAGACTGAGTGGGGTGATGGCTTCTAACAGCGAGCCCACAAAAACCCCCGAGTTGTACTCTCTAAATGGGTGAACGTACGGTAAGTGACTTATGCTTCAACACAGCTGTTACAGTAAAAAAAAAAAACGTCCTCGAAGGCAGCAGGGCCTGGTGGGTTCTGCGCTCGCGGCCCCCTCCCACTCTTGGCTGTCCTGGTGCTGGCCTGCGCCTCCCAGACATCTCCACGTGTCAGAGCCGCAAGAACCACTGCTCCGCTCTCCGGGAGGGCTTACAGAGGCAGCCGTGCCCCCGTCCTGCAGGGTCACTGAGCCCCCCCAAGTACGGGGTCCCGGCCCGCCCCCATCTTGGGGAGAGCGGAACCTGGTTCTCACGAGAGGCACAGTGGTCGCGGAGGGGCGAGTTGTAAGAATTGCACACTCACACCCCCGTGGACTCGAAGGTCCAAGGCTGGGGGACAGGCAGGGGCGCAGGTGGGCTGGGGCTGGCCGGGGCGTCCCCTCCTCTCTCCATGGGGGCTGGGAACAGACAAACCCCACAACCCCCTGCCCTCCAGGCTGCCTTTGTGGGTCCTGAAGGCGCTGGCCCCTTCTCAGAGCCTCTCCTCGGGCCGGCTGACCCCGGCCGCCCCCAGGACCCAGCTCCTCAGCCGGCCACCTCCCCTCCCTGCGCAGCCCCAGCTCATATCCGCCCTCCCCGGGCCCTGAGTGCACGGCCGGTGTCTTATTCCAAGTGGCCATGTACCTGCCCCCATGAGGGCTCTGAGCTCCGGGGGTCCGAGGGTCCCCTCTGCCCCAGCTTCACACAGAAACACGATGCTCAGGGATCACTGAGCAAGTGAGCAAACCACAAGGGACAAAGGAAGGCCATGCGTCCACTCGGGGGCGTGCAGGGACAGGTATCGGTAACCGGACGGCAGCACAGCTGGAGAGCTGCTTCCAGGTCACACGCCTGGGAGCCGAGACGAGCAGGCTGACACACAGGATCGGCAGGGGTCTGCCCCTGTCCCACCTCCCAGGCACCCCGCCCGGCCATGTCTGTGAGCAGCGTGGCCCCTGCGGGAAGTGTCCTCCAGCTTTCCTGGGCTGGGCCCGTTCGAAGGCCTTGCCAACCTCCCCGCAGCCGGGCACCTGTGTCACAGCGAGCAGTGGGCGCAGGGGACTCATCCACGGCAGGGCAGGGGCAGGCTGCAGGCCCTGGGCTTTCCCTCGACACTCCTGCAGCCACGCAGCGGTGCCTGGGGGGCCCGGAGGACGCTGGAGCCAGCCCTCCCCTCCTGCCACCACCACCGCCTCCTGAGGACCCTCGCCACTGCGAGCCCAGTGCTCCCTGTCCCAGCCCTGTGCCCCGCAGGTGAGCCGAAGGGCTGGGAGGCCACAGCGCGGCCGACGCAGATGCCGGGAGGTGACCGGGTGGACCCCGCGCGGCTCACGAACAAACTCACAGGCTGTTCCCGCACCTGCCGGTCACGCGAGGGCCCTGCCCTCCCAGGAAGAGCTGGGGGACCGACTGCTCCCAGGAAACCCCGGCTGGCGACCCCGGGTGTCCTCCTACTAAATGGGACAGGACGGCGCTGGTCAAAGGCTGACGCTTCCAGGAGGCAGGGGCCGCTGAGGGAGACACCCCCACCTCGCCCCCGCTCTTCGCCCCAGGGCTCACGGGGGCAGCCCCCGGCCCACTGGGCCCCAACCAGGGCAGGGGCCGCGGGAGGGGCAGGGAGTGACGGCCGGAGACCTGCCCGGGGCGGGGCGTGAGCTCCAGCTCCGCGCAGGTGAGGCCAGGCCCCTTCTGGAGCGAGGCCCCAGCCACGGCAGCCGGACCCCGGAGGGGGCTGTGACCTCCAGCACCAGGGACACTCGGGACCCTGGGGACAAGCCCCTCCGTCCGGAGCCGAGGGAAGGGACTGGGGTCTGTCTCAGCCCGGCGGTCGCTGCCCCGACAGAGGGACAAGGTGTCCTCGTGTGGACAACACACATCGGCAATGGAGCAGGGCAAGCCCGGACCAAAGATGGGGTGACAGCGGGCGACACTGGGGCAGGACTCGGCCTTCCCACCGCCACGCGCCCGCCCAGGCCGAAGTGGCTCCGAGAGGGTGAAGGACGCGCGGAGGGCGAGGCTGGGGGCCAGGGAAGGTCCCTGGAGGAGAGACCCCACCTGGCCCCCAGACACGGCCCCTCTGTTCCCCACCCAGAGGCTGCACAGCACCGACCTGCCCCTGCAGGAGGCCCCGGGCGGTTCTGCGGCTGGGCAGGGTCGGTGCGCCGGGGGCAGCAGGCTCACTCTCGCCTCCCCAGCGAAGGAAACAGCCCATCTTTTGCCCTTAGCCGTGCGCCCCAACCTGCCTCTGGGGCCCACACGGCCAGCCTGGCCCCCCAGCTCATCCCTGCTACCCAGGAAACTCCGAGGGTTGGGTTTTAGTAAACTGATATATCTTGTCTGCAGAACCCTTTTTACAAAAGTACTATGGAGGTTTGCAACAAGAAAACAGAAACCAAGGCCATCGCCCTCCCCCGACTGAGCCCGCCCACGCCCACCGGCCTTGCTCCCCGCAGCGCCCCGAGCGCCCACGCCCCTGCCCAGAAGGCCTGGCCTGTGGCCGAGGTGATGCTGGAAAGGAGCCTCCGGACACTAGCTACAGATCGCTTTTGTTTCCCAAAGGGCAGCAAACAAAGCGACAGATTCATTCCGCTCCCAGCCGTCACCAAAGGCCGCCCTGAATGGAGCGCCCGCCCCGTCGCTGAGCCCCGGGAGCGCTGCACGCAGCGCAGTCCCCGCCCCTCCTGTCCTCTCGCCAGCCCTGCATGGAGCGGGCGAGGCCCAGCAACCCGCCCTCAACCCACAACCGCTCTGGGCTTTGAGGCGGCAGAAAGGAGGGACCCCAGTTTCTGCCAGGCCCAGGTGACAGGGCATGTTGGTGGAACGCAGGTGGCACAAGAAGTGACCAGGCAGCCGCGGGGGTCCCCGAGGGGACAGACAGGCGGTGGATGGCCCAGACACCGGAGTGGGTGGCGTGAGCTTTACCAGGAAGCACAGGGGCCCACCTCAAGCCCTTCCTGGCGGTCCCTCTGCCACCAGGGACACCGGGGCTCAACAAGGTGGCGCAGGAGCGCTGGGCAGGGCCGGAGGCGGCGGGCCCTGGGGGGCAAGGGCAGGCCCGGCTGATTTGGAGGAATCCAGGTTTTGTGTTCTTAAGGGAGGGGCAACCTCCAAGCTGGCTTCCACCGCTGGCCCCCGACTGCCGGGACCATGGTGTCCTGTGCCCAGGGGCCACCGAGGCCCTCCTGCTCGTCCCCCTGCCCGACCACCATCCCTCCCGTCTGCACACACGGGCATACAGATGCACACGCACGCACGCTCAGATGTACTCACATACACACAGACACTCGCATGCACACACACACGTACCCAGGCACACAGAGATGCACCTGCACACAGGCACACACATGCACACAGACGCACGCACCGGCACGCACACACAGGTTACATTTACCAGGCCCACGTTCCATTCGCCTCGAGACAAGCCCCTCCTCAAGCCCACCGCTGGCCACAGAGTCCCCATCTCACGGGCCAGCGCTCGAGGAGCCTCCCTGCCTGGGACCCCTGCGTTGTGCCCTGCCCCGGGCACACGTGGTCCTGTCCCGCAAGCCCCCGGCGTCTCAGCCGCACCCCACACCCGCCCCCCAGAGCGCCACGGTGCTGAACCATCCTGGGAGATGGACGTGGCAGGGGAGGCAGACGGCTCGACTCCCGGCCCCTCTGACTGGGAGCAACTGTGGGAACCCGCCTCCTCCAGGCGACAGGGACACACACAAGGCATGAGAGCCGGCCACGCTCCCCCCAGGAGCCTGGGAGGCCTCACGGCAGGTGGGAGAAGCCAGGCACAGAGTACGAGCGCTGCACAACCCCACTCACGGACACCCCAGTGAGCAGACGCACAGAGGCAGAAGGCAAACCGGAGGTGGTGACAGGGACCCACACGGAGTGTGCTCAGTGCCCTGAAAGTGGCTAAAACGGGCACTCTGGGTTCCACCTGTGTCACCACAGAAGAAAGCGAGGTGCCGCCGTCCCACCTGACCGCTGAGAGGACGGGGCGAGGCGCAGAGCCGGAAGCACCAGGACGCGGGTGAACGCGCCGTCCTCCTCTCCCGTCGGAGGGACCCGGGCCCAGGCCTGAGAGGCCGCATGCGGGCACCAGGGGACGGCAGGACACAGTCCCGGGGCTCCTCCCACCCCCAGCTCTGCAGACGAGTTCCCCGGAAGGCCAGGAGGGAGAACTTCGTTTTCACCATAATCTGAAGGCTGTCCCGCTCTCCCGCTTTACAGATGAGAACACTGAGGTTTAGTGAGATTACAAGAATTGCTCAAGGTCAGCAAACAGACGGCAGAGCTGGGATTACGGTGCTCCTGAGAGACCGCCTGCAAGCCAGACCCCACCCCAAGTCTCAGTGTCTGGGGGCTCAGGGGGGCAGGGGGCGCTCTGGGTGACAGGCTCCCCGTGAGGGTCCCTCTATCCCTTCCAGGTCCATCTGTCTGTACTTTCCACACCTGGAGCCCTCTTCCCCCTCTGCACAGTGGCCACAGCTCCCAGGGCCCCTTCGAGTGACCCCACCCCACCCACGAGGGGGCAGGCCACCCACCTGCCTCGCCCCACTGGGCCCCGGGGCGCCTGGCAGCTGGCACGGGGTGTGGGGGGACGCACAGGAGGGTCTGCAAGTCCTTGTGAACAAGGGAGCCAAGAAGGGATGTCCCCATTCAAACCCGACCTGCTACACTGAGATGTGTCCCGGGCACTAGGTTTATCCTCCATCCTTGTGCTTCCCCGTTTTCAAACAGTGTGTTCAATCACCACATCAACTCCATAACTGGCAAAACCACCTTCAACAGCAGACAATCCCAGTGGCACGTGCCCACTTGCGTACCCCTGCTCCCCTTTTCATGGGGATCAAAATCCATTCTTTACATAACTCTTTGTCTACACAGGAGCTCACTTTGAGAAATCAGAATAAGAAAGTGGATGATTATCCACGTTTCCCCAGCAGTCTTCACAAAAGGCTGCGGCCTTTCCAAGTGGCTTATCTGCATGTGGCTCCTTCGCAGTCGGGAGGGGTGGTCTGGCAGGGTACGGGGGTGTCTCTCTCCCAAGACAGGCAGGGCCAGAGAGAAGAGGCATGGATGTGGGCGGGGGGTGGGGGGAGCTTGCTAGGGGAGCACACCTTCAGTGGGGAGCACACCTTCAGGGGAGCACACCTTCGGGGGAGCACGCCTACTTCAGGGGGAGCATGCCTTTAGGGGTAACACACCTTCGGGGGGAGCAGGCCTTCAGGGGGAGCATGCCTTCGGGGGAGCACGACTTCAGGGGAGCACGCCTTTGGGGGGAGCACACCTTCAGGGGGATCACACCTTCAGTGGGGAGCACACCTTTGGGGGAACACGACTTCAGGGGGCAACATGCCTTCAGCAGCTCTTCTCCTGCTCCTGCAAAGCCTGTGCTTCTGACTGGGCTGCTCTAGGGTTTGAGTCGGGGGGCCAGGGCCTTCTCCCTGCCCACCGGCTCCCTCGGCCTGGGCCCTGCCTCCTCCCTGGTCCCCCCTGGAAGGAAAAGACCCTTGCGTTCTTGCTCCCCAGGAACCCCCTTCCTGTGCTCTTGGGGAATGTGCAGGCCTCACCCCTTGCTTGTCTCTCTATACAGAGCTAGGACAATGTGGAAATAAACAAAACCTCGGTTAGGCAGGCGGCCAATGTTTGGAGGACAGCGGGGTGGGGGTCTGGAGCTGGGTCCCCATCCAGGAATGCCTGAGAAAGCTCCTGGAGCCTGAGGCCACCTCCGAGGCTGGAGGCTTCCCACAGACTCCCCTTGGCTGCGGGACCACGCCTGGCCAGGGGCCTGGGAGCCCTGCCGCGTTCCCACAAGAAGGCTGCTCCCACAGGGGGCCCGTCCCCCACGCCAGCCACCACCCCGCAGCAGGAAGGAGTAGAGGCGAGGAGCCGGGCAGGGGAGGGGAGGGGAGGAAGGAGAGAGGGAGAGGGAGAGAAGCAGAGGGGTGGGGAGGGGAGTAAGGGAGAGGGGCAGGGGAGGGGAGGGGAGGGAAATGGGACCCTCCGCGTGGACATGGGCTCCGGCGGCGGCACGGACAGGCCCAGGCGCAGAGGCGGCCTCTAGACCCAACAAGGGCAGCTTTTTCCCCTTCTAACTTCAGAAACTCAGTGTTTCTTGCTGACTCCGCTCTGAGCCTGGCAACAGGGGCAGCAGGGAGACCCCATTTCGCCCCCAGGTTGAGGAGGTGGGAGGGAGCAGGGGGGTCTGCAGTGGGGAGAAGCGGCTGGACGAGGGGAGAGAATTCAGCAAGGAGGCGCCTCCTGGGGCCAAACTGATTTTCCTTCACTCACCCCAGTCCTGAGAGGCCCCGAGGGCTCCTCACTCGTAAAGGGGAGCTGACGCCGCAGGGGCTCCGCCTGGGCCCACCACAGCCTGCACCTGGAAGACCCCGAGGAGCTTCTCGCGGGATTTTAGAGCTAAAAACAGGAAGCCAATAAAACGGAACACACAGTGTAATCTTCATTTTCAGGCCTCACATAAGTATCTAAATACTCACCCCCAAAGGGTTACAGAAATCGAGAAATTAACACATCTTTCTGGGTGACGAGCTCTGCTTCCTGCGAGCTTTCCTGTGCCCTGCGCCGGCCTGTCCACCACGGCCCCAGGCTCTGAGGGCTTCGGCCTTCGGCAGGGCACTCCCTCTGCCCAAGCTCCCCCACGCACCCCGGGGAGGTCCCAGGGCGCCAGCCTGGTGGCCCAGGCTGCTGGGGCGTGTCCGTCCGTCCCTAGGCGCGCTCTCCCAGGGTAGATGCCCGCGAGGACGGTTTTCCATTTTCCCAGGGAGACTGTGAGCCCCGGGAGGGCAGGGGCAGTTTCTCGCCTCTTTCCCCCACCCGACACCCGCCAGCCCATGGGGACACAGCCCGGGAGGAAGGAATGGCTCCAGCTGCTCTCTGCCCTCCCAAGGGCCCGGAGAGTCACCAGGGGCCCTGGGGCAAGGTCGGGCGTCCCCTCTCCCAGGCGCCGAGGGCCCGGCCACAGGCCTGCCCGGCCCAGGACAAGGCGGCCGGTTCCCCGCGGGCGGCACAGGGCCTCGCTGGGGAGAGAAGATGGGCGGCTCCGCTTCTCCTGCAGGACTCGTCATTAACCCTTAGGTCCCCACCCAGAGAACTGGGAGCCTCAGCTACCTCTGAAGGTACTTCTTCCTAAAAGGTGCTGTAGCAAATCACGGGGGGTGCAGGTGACTCCGGAGGTGAGCACACACACAGCCCTGCAGACCCGCGGCAACGTGACGCGCAGGGGACACGACGCAGCAGGACGCGCTGCACCCTCGGCATGCAGACGGGCAGTAAGAGGACCACGAGGGGATTAAACAGGCTGACCTTTCAAGGACAGAAAGAACCGGAGACGAGGCAACAGCAATGGACGATATCAATGAAATTCTGGAACGTAGGGGTTTGGCTGGAGAGATGGAAAGAGAGTAGGGGGAGCAGGGGAAACTTCTGGAAGGAAGCAAACAGGGCAGGCCAGCACTGCAGAGCACCAGGAGGGCCCAGCTGCCTCTGAGGGCAGCGGCAGGGGCCAGGGGCTAGAGGCCAGCTCCAGCCAGGGGACCCCAAACTTACCCGGCAGCCAGGGAGGGGTGGGGAGGGCTGGAAGGGCTAACACTGGTGGGTTCTGTGAAAGTCAGGGTCGCCCTCCCCAAGCCCCTCTGCTGCCCTTTGCTCTCCCAAGACCAGAGACAAGGGGTGCTGCACACAGGGAAACCAACTACCCCAAGAGAAAGGCCCCCTAAAACTGAGACCCTGGAGTGCAGGGAGGCAGTGTGGACTCGGGGACATTCGAGGGCCCCTGCAAAGCGCCAGCTCCCCACCTGACTGTCCAAGGCACCCCTCCCCCCCCAAACACACAGTCTTCACTGTCTCGTTCTTAAACACAAACGCGCAGACAAGGATCACCAGGCACGTGAGGAAAGCACAAACCGAAACAAGCAGAAAGCGAACAAAGAAAGCGAGTCAGAGCTGAACAGCATAAAACTACGACACAGCCCAAGTCGCGAGACAAAGGACTGCCTCCGTGAAGCTCAAACGAGATGCTGTAAAAACGAACACGCAGAGATGAAACCAGAGCTCTAAGAAACTCAAAACATGACACCCGAAATAAGAATCCAACACAAGGACTATAAGATGAGGTTCACGAAGTTTCAAGCAAGACAAAGCAATGCAAAAAGTTAATAAAACCAGGGGATGGGTCCAGGAGGGGCAGCAGCCAGGAAAAACGAAGCAGGGGAAGAAGTACAAGGCCATGTCCTGGGCTGGAAGGACAGGACTCTCCGTCCTGAAAGCGTGAGGGGCTTCTAGCTCCAGGAGAGAACGTGGATCCATGCCAAGGCGTAGCTTCAGGAAATGTCAGAACTCAAGGGATAAAGAGAAGCCCTGTGAACTCTCAGAGAGAAAACTCGGTTCACTTACAAAAGCCCAGGGAAGAGATGCCTTGTACGTGCACCGCTCGGCAGCGAGTGGGAGAAAGACCAAGGACCCCACTCGGGGTTCCGGGGTGATGCCGGCCACACAGCCACGAGCCGCCAGCTCCCGGCCAAGCGGGAGCAGAAAAGGCGTCTCAGACACCAGGCCTCGGAAACTGCTCTCCCTCCTCAACCTGCCTGACCAAAAGCAAAGAAAACCAAACAAAAGGCGAGGCTGATCCGAGGAACGTGGAGCACGGCTGGAGGATGCTCCAGGATGACGGGGAGGGCAGAGCCCAGGTCAGAGCCAGGAGAAGGGTGGGTGCGGGCGGGACCCCGGACAGCTCACCAGGGAACCGGCAGACGGAGGCGGGGAAAGCAGCGTCGGACGCGAGAGGAACCCGGAGGAAAACCAGCCAACAGCTCAGACGCGGCTTGAACATACACACTTTTAACACCGCCCACAACAATTTACACACTGCCAATTCCAGCCCAACACTGAACTCAGCATCACCGACTTGGAGGATGGAGGATGGGGAGAAGAAATGCGAGCATGCACACACACCCCTGTGCGTCGCAAAGCCGGGCAGCTGAAAGAACAAAATCCTCATGGTGTGTAACGCCAACAGATGGGGGCTTTAGAAACCCGAGAATAAATGTGCTATTCACACAGAGGGAAAGAGACGAGAGCCCTCCGGCTGTAGGAGCTGTGGGCAGCCTCCCCTTCTCATGGGGACAAGGACTCGGGAGGCGGGACAGCGGGGCACGGCCACTGTTTGTACCCTAAGCCTGTGGAACACACTTGACTTTTTAAACGATGAACAGGGATTTTCCTGAAAAAAAAAAAAAAAAAATGCAGCCTCAAGATGCCTTTAAAATTCTCATCTGACCCATCTCCAGCCTTCACATATTTCAGGGACCACAGCAAGACCCCAGGTTAAATGCTGAGCCACGGAGAGGGGCGTGGGGATTTATTTAACCCAGAGAAATACTGCCCAGTCACGCCACACAGCGCAAAACGTAGCTCTCGGGGGGTCTCGGGTCTCGCCCACCAGAGCCCTCTCGCCAAGCAGCAGGCTCTGCCACAACTCCCCTGGCAAGTGGTCACGCCATTCAACAGGAAAGAAAGAACAACTTGGCAAAGAAAACCGCTCCCAGGCTTGCTTGGCGGCACACACTAAAGTGGGAACCACACAGAGAAGATCATGCAAATTTGTGACGCATTCCCCATTTTTCTGTAAGCCCACAACTTCTCTGTCGGGGGGCAGAGAGAGAGAAAGATGGGGGGCTGCTCCCCCCACGGCAGAGACCCCCCCAGCAGGGCATCAGCACATGAGGGTCCGCAATGCCTGAAAAAGTTCCAGAAAGAGCCTTTCCAAGCCCCCGAGGCTGCTGCAGCTCAAACAGCTGACCCTGGGGGAGCGTGAAGTTGGAACCAAGTACCTGGACGTTTCCTCCAACAACACAAACACTCCCATCCCGGTGGGGAGAAGGCAGACGCGGAGGCAGGGGATGGCCGCCACGGGCCCCGAGCGTCAGGGCCAGGCCCGAGGGCACGACGTCCCCACACTCACTGTCCGTCCTCCCTGCTCTGCTGGAGGACGGGGTGCGCCTGGGACCCGCAGCCCCGGTGGAGAGCTGTGTTCAAAGTGCCACCTCGGTTCTGTCGGCTGCCGAGGCCTGGCTTCACCCTGAGGGTCCTGGAGGAGGGACGACACCGACGGGCTGAGAGGGCTCAGGAGGGACCGCTGCTCCTGCTCCTGCCAGGCACACTGGCTGGCTGAAGCAGGGAGGGAGACGGGAGACTCGGAAGAAAGCAGATGAAGTGAAGTAAAGGGGTCGGGTGCCCCGAGGATGCCCCCACCACGTCCCTTCCGAGCCGGGCCTCAGGGAACGGATTTCCCACAGGCTCCGAGCACGAGGTGGGGGACGGCACAGTCTGGCCACATGACCACCTAAGGGCACTGAAAAACAGGGCCCTGCGCCAGCAACTGTGCGTGGAAACACTACCCGCCGCGGAGGAGGGGAGAGGGTGCCTCAGCAGGAAGAAGCAAGAGAAAACGGGGCCCCCAAAACCCTGGAGACGCCAGGCCCAGGTGGGGGAGGCACCCAGGCCGTGTCCCGCTGAGGCAGGGAGCCCCCTGCATGCCCTCACTGTATGGCAACGAGGACCCGGAACCAGGCCAGGGCATCCCTGTCCTCGCGCCACCTTGGAACGGAGACCCGGAGACGAGCACTAACGCACCCTCGCACCCGGCCCGCTGCCCCCACTCACGCACCCACTCCATCCTTGGCGCAATGCCTTCCCAGGCGCCCAGGCCTCCCGCTTCTCTACCCACGCATGGGTGCCCTGATGGCATCGGTCTCCTTCCTGGTCCTGTGGGGAGCTGCTGGGGGACCCGGGCCGGGCCGGCACATCCTCTGCCCACGTCCTCACCGCTTAGAGGGGCGCCTGCCCCAGCGGAGCCTCTGGCAGTTCGCTGCCCTTGGGAATGAGGGGTGGTGCGGCCCAGCCCCCTCCCCCCAACTCTCCTGGGCTGCCCTGGACACCGCGGGCGCCTCGTCTGTTCGGGGGGGGCAGGCACCCAGCGGCCCCACACCGACCACGCCCAGCGAAGCCGTGAAGCCTTTCCCACAGCTCACCCTGCCCTCGGGGAAAGCTGCCCGAGCAGGACGGGTGCACCTCCCATCCTCTCCCAACGTCCATGCCCACGTCTCACAGCTTCGCCTGGTGAGTGCACCGGAGCCCAGAGCCAGAGCAGTGGGCAGGGAGGGAGGACGTCAGGGCCGCACGCACTCCTGGCTGTCACGGCCACACCTCTGCCAGGAAACACCCCTGACCTGACCCAGGAGCCTGGGACTGCAGGCGGGGGAAGGCCCTCGGGACGGGGTTCCCCGGGGCCGGGCAGGCAGGCGCCTCTACAGCTGAAAAGGGCGAGGAAACAGACCCCCAGAGCCCCCGGGAGGAGCCAGCCCTGCCGCCGACACCTCGACTCCAGCCCCGAGAGACCGTGCCCGACACGGGAGCCCAGAGCTGCTCGGAGCCCCGTCCGTGGCGCTCGGTCCCGGCAGGATGGGCCCCAGGGTGCCCACCCTGCTGCGGGGGGTGGTTGGTGCCCTCCCCCAGAATGAAGGCACCTGCAGCTACCTCCAAGCCCAAAAGGGGGGGCTCCTCCTGAAGTTCCATGAGCGACCAGGCATCAAGGGGCGTGGGCCGGGGCTGGGGCGGCCTCTCAGGAGAGGCCACCGCGTGGGGTCCCGGCAAGGACCTCCCTCCTGAAAATCCAAGCCCACTGCTCATCGTTGGCTCTGAAACTCCACCACCAGACTCACTCTCTGGGCAGAGTTTTCCCTTCCCCTCCCGAGAAGAGACCCTCCTACAGGGAGCTCGAGGAGGGCAGGAGGGCCCGAGGGCAAGGCCAGCAGGATGCGCTGCTCACCACGTCACTGCCGCGAGGGCACGGGCCTGAGGGGCTGTCGTCCTCCTGGCGGCCTCCGCGTTCCCGGGGGTCCGAGGCACAGCTGAGGTTAGCAGAAGGAGCTGGGTGCAGTGGTGAGGGGTCCCCAGGGGGCGGAGCGTGAGGGGGCTGCTGGGGTAGGGGCAGAGGCGCCGGCACAGAAGTCTGGCTTCGTTCTTGCCAGCTCCGTGCCCAGGTGTGAGCGAGTGTGCGAGCCCACGCACGTGAATGCACTGGCACCAGTTCCTGGCCTTTGTTCTCCAACCCCTGGAGTTTTCTGTTGCCAAATCCCATGAAATGACTCTGTTTTGGCAGTTCCTCCCTGCTGCTTCCCCTCCTAACCGACCACTCCAAGCCGTCCACTCTCCTGCGCTCAGGCCCACCCAGCCCCACTCACCGCCCACAGTCACACTGCTCGGCCCAGAGGTGTCGGCACAAGGCCAACATGCCCGCCCAGCAGCAGCTGCAGGAAACAGCATGTGGGGCGAGAAGGGGCACAGACAGACCCCAGCCACGCAGCAGAGCCACGGGCACCACCCTCCAGGAGCCACGCACATGGCGGGGGCCGGGCGGCTGCCCCGAAGGAGACAAGACACATGCTCGCCTGGCTTCCCTGCTAGGTGACATGGCGTCCAGAACGCTCCCACTTGGAGGGCATGGAGAACGGAGAAAGGCCTCTACCCGCGGTCAGGAGGCGGGTGCAGGTGGGTTGCGAGGCAACATCACGGTCCCGGGGAGCAGCCATGACGGGGCACCTGGGCTCCCCAAGCCCCCTCAGACAGGCCTGCAGCTCCAAGCAGCAGGGCTTTTGCAGGGACATCTACTTACGAGTCCTCACAGGAGGGCCTGGAGAGCCGAGGAGGATGGCACTCAGCTGGCAAACCAGTGCTGAGCCCTCCCGCCTGCACAGATGGAGAGCGGGGTGCAGCCCAGGTGCCCCCACACGGGGAGGGAGGGCGGTGTTGGGCCAGGTGAGCCTGGGGTGGGCCAGGGCCCTTCCGGTCCCCGAGGCTCCCAGGGCTGCCCTCGTTGCCCACTCCTCTCCAGCGTCCTCCCTCCAGGATCCCACCCGTCCGCAAGGAGGGGGCCAACCTTGGAAGCACAGGACCTTCCCCTGCTCCTCAGCCACACTGAGGGGCCCTGTGAAACGCCAGCCTCTGCTCCCCGCCCGCCATGGGCACTCGCTCGCCCGGACCCAGAGCAGGCTCCAGGAGCCGCCACAGCTGGGGCTGAGCTGAGCCCCGAGGGAGGGTGGGCCCAGCAGTTTCCGCTTCCCGACCTGTAACGCATCCCAGACACCCTCTTCGCTGGTGGGCTCTGCCAGGATCTGTTCCATAGGTGGGAAACACCACCCGGGGCCAGGAGGCGGGCTGCAAGTGCAAGAAGCTTCCAGAGAAGCACAACCCTACAGCTTTCCAGCAGACAGCGACAGGCTCCCCGACTCCTCCCCGGCCTCCCGCCTGCGCCTGCAGGGACCAGAGGGCAAGGGAGGGGCTCGAGCTCTGCCCCCAGGGCCCAGACAGCCACCTCTGTGCTCCAGGGCCCGCTGATGAATTAACCTTTGGAAAAGCAGAGCAGGGCCCACCGGAGCAGTGGCTCAGCTCCCCTGCCAGCCCCCACTGGGGCAGCAGGAGCAGCCCTGGAGAAGGCTCCGGCCCCACCTGGGCTCACCTACGCCCACACTTTGCTCACTCGCCTTTCACATGTGGAAGTCACTGAGTTTGGCCAGAGACGCTCTACGGCGAGTGGCCTGCAGGAACCCAGGGCCTCCTCCACTCCCCCGAGGGGCACCGGGCAGCACCGTCCACCCGAGGCCCGAAAGCCTCCAGGGTGGAGCAAGCTCTCACCGCGACAGTTTACCTTCAAGATCCCGGCGCGTCACTGAGGAACCCTCACAGCCCCCCCGAAGAAGGCGGCCCCCACTGCTCACCGTCCGAGGAAGTTAGGACGGGACACGGAGTCACCCAAGGCCCCGCTGGCAAACTCACATCCAGAAAAATACAAACACACGGCAGTCGGGGTGGTGACGAAGGCTCTCTGCTGAGAGCTGCGGCCGCGGCCAGGGGCCTCTCACAAGCACAAGTCCCACGAGCGCCCGGGCACTCGCCTGAAGACGGGCAATACTCACCCCAACCCACACTGAGGAAGCACTTAAAAACCCTACCTCCGCCAACACTCAGAAAGTAAGTTAATTATTTTGAAAAAGTAAGTTAATTGGAAGGACGCCAGGAGAATGGCGCCGTCTTGGCCTGCGAGCGGGAGCGGGGCCTGGCCTGGGGCGCAGCGCGTGGTGACGTCACCGGCCACAGGCGGGTGCTGCCCAGCCCCGGAAGCTGCCTGGGGCGGACAGGGTGGTCGGGAGCATGCGACCACTCGCACTCGGGCAGCACCTGACGGGCTGGTTTTAATACCACTGCAGGCTGCACACGGCTTCATCCAGGCGAGACGGGAGCTGGTGGGACCCCAGGGTGGCCGCCCTCTCGGGGCTCGTGCAGGGACGGAAGGCGCGTCGGAGCACACAGTTATTTCACCAGCAAGCACAGACCTGGGGAAGGGTCGCTGAGTGGAGAGGGAAGGAAGGAAACCACAGTTTACTGCGGGTCTACAAACCGTGAGGTCTCCAGAGACAGAGCACGCAGTGAGGGAAAGCCACTTGCTCCGGGCTGCTGAGCTAGAAACAGAGGAACAGGATTAAAACCCACCTTTATTAAGATTCCCAAACAACGTTCTCTCCCTGCTCGGCAAGGTCTCATGGCTCCTCAGCGGAGCAAAGCCGCCTCCCTCTTGGAAGGCCAGAACAAGGCCAAGCCACGACAGACTTAAAAATAAATCAAAGAAGAAAACAAGGGAGAGCCTCTAATGTGTAAAGCGTCTCCCTGGGTCCTGCCTCTCTCCACCTTCACAACGAAGGCCCTCCTGCCTCTTGCACAGTTACAGGAACTCTCTCCCCTGCCCTGTCTGCACCGTGGGCATGCGGCCAGCTTCACTAGTGAGCACCAGAGGTGCACACTGAGCCGCCACAGTCCGGCCGGCCAGTCCCGGCTGCAGGGAACCAGGGGCGGAGGTGCTGGGGGCCCCGTCTGACGGTGGGGACGCCACTGCACCCTAGAAACAGCCTCCCCCAGGGCATCCGTGTTGCTCCCCAGCCTCAGCACAGCATCTTCTAAAATGAAATCACCTCCTTTTGGCTTGAGGTATCTATCTGCTCCCCCAGTTCCCAACCTACGAGAGTCTGAAGAAACAGGTACCCCAGGAGCCTTTTGTACCATTTTTGTGGGTTCCCATTTTCTAGCTCATCTTGGTGCGTAGACAGAATGATATCTTCTGGAAAAGGGAAGTCTAGGGCACAAATTTAAACAGCCGTGGCCCACAGGCTGAACTAGACCAAATGTATTTTTTTTTTTTAACCCATTTTTCTTTTCTTTCTTTTTTTGGCAACAGCTTTGTTGAGTTATAATTCACATGCCTATTTAAAGTGTACATCTCAGTGGCTTTCAGCACGTTCACAGGACTGAGTATCCATCACCACAATCGACTTCAGAACATTCCATGACTCCAGAGGAAGCCCTGGGTGACGGCCGGGGCCGCGGGCCAGCTTGGCCAGGTGACGGTGCCCAGGTGTCCAGCCTAACGTTACCGCAAGGACATTTGTGGCTGGCTGACGGCGCCGGAGACTGACGGCATCGACGGAGGGCGTGTCTTCCGCAATGAGAGAACGCAATCAATCAGCTGAAGACTTGTACGGGAGAATAGAGAGCAATTTCACTTCTTCTTCAGCCAGCGTCTGCTGGGGAGCTCATCAAGGACCCCTGCTGGAGTTGTCAGCTCACAGCCTGCCTCAAGGAATCTGGACTCGTGCAACCCCACAGCTGTGTGAGACACTTCCATGAAACACCGTATTTACAGATATCTCCTGCTGGTTCTGTTTCCCTAGAGAAGCCTGACTAATACACCCCTCACACCCTTTAGCTATCATCCCCATTTTAGTTGCCAATCATTTTTTTAAAACCAGAAGCCTGCCAATAAAGTCCAAACCTCTGGCCTCTATAAAACACCAGGAAGATGCAGGCACACGTGAGCCTGCCTTCAAGCACGCCGACCACCGCTGGGGCTGAGAGGAGGCCGAGCCCTCAGGGGGGCCACGTGGACAGGACCCTGGAAACCCATTCAGACACAGACTCTGGGACCTCTGGAAATCTGGAGGAGAAAAGGGGCTTTGGCATGACATGTCAACCCCCAGTGACACCTGCTTTCCTGACTCCCAACTCAGGAGTTTTCTACAACAGTAAACTGGAGAGGAGAACAAATAACCACTGAGCCTCCTTCCCACAGTCACAAACACAGAGGACACCAGCCCCGGCAGGGAGCCCAGAAGCCCACCCACCAGAAGGGGCCCACTGGCTGCCCTGGCCTGACGCACCCGCAGCCCCTCGCCCCACTGCAGGGGCCTCCAGCCAAGGCCGACTCCGCGACAGGCAAAGGCCTCGCTCCAGGGTCTGATCACCTGAAATTAAGTCACCACTTGAATCTGGCTCTCCAAAGACACCTTGAGATTTTCTAGAACCAACAACGGGGCTCAGAACAGGGACAGACAGCAGGCAAATTCGCTTCTGCCTCCTCTTGAATCAAAAGCCAGCAGCATGACATGCTCACAGACATAGGGGACTGGTGGTGTGAGAGGCTGAGCCCTCTACCATGGGACTTGCCCTTGGGGAAACTGCTGATGCAGAGGAGAGGCTGGGCCTCCCTACAATTGTGCCTAAGAGCCTCCTCCCGAATGCCTCTCTGTTGCTCAGATGTGGCCCTCTCTCTCTGGCTAAGCCAACTTGAAAGGTGAAATCACTGCCCTCCCCCCTACGTGGGATCAGACACCCAGGGGAGTGAATCTCCCTGGCAACGTGGAATATGACTCCCGGGGAGGAATGTAGACCTGGCATCGTGGGACGGAGAACATCTTCTTGACCAAAAGGGGGATGTGAAAGGAAATGAAATAAGCTTCAGTGGCAGAGAGATTCCAAAAGGAGCCGAGAGGTCACTCTGGTGGGCACTCTTACGCACACTTTAGACAACCCTTTTTAGGTTCTAAAGAATTGGGGTAGCTGGTGGTGGATACCTGAAACTATCAGACTGCAACCCAGAACCCATGAATCTCGAAGACAGTTGTATAAAAATGTAGCTTATGAGGGGTGACAATGGGATTGGGAAAGCCATAAGGACCACACTCCACTTTGTCTAGTTTATGGATGGATGAGTAGAAAAATAGGGGAAGGAAACAAACAGACAAAGGTACCCAGTGTTCTTTTTTACTTCAATTGCTCTTTTTCACTCTAATTATTATTCTTGGTATTTTTGTGTGTGTGCTAATGAAGGTGTCAGGGATTGATTTGGGTGATGAATGTACCACCATGTAATGGTACTGTAAACAATCGAAAGTACAATTTGTTTTGTATGACTGCGTGGTATATGAATATATCTCAATAAAATGAAGATTAAAAAAAAAAAAAAAAAAACTATAACCCAGAACCTATGAATCTTGAAGACAGTTGTATAAAAATGTAGCTTATGAGGGGTGACAATGGGATTGGGAAAACCATAAGGACCACACTCCCCTTTGTCTAGTGTATGGATGGATGAGTAGAAAAATGGGGGAAGGAAAAAAACAAACAAACAAAGGCACCCAGTGTTCTTTTTTACTTTAATTGCTCTTTTTCACTTTATTGTTCTTGTTATTTTTGTGTGTGTGGTAATGAAGGTGTCAGAAATTGATTCTGGTGATGAATGTACAACTATGTAATGGTACTGTAAACAATCGAACATACGCTTTGTTTCGTATGACTGCATGGTATGTGGGAAAAAAAAAAAAAGACAGCAGCAGGTTCCCGGGTGTCCAAAACAGCTCCTACAGCCGAGTTCTCTCAGCAGCATCTTAAAAGAGAGTGCTGGGGGGCAGGAGTCAGCGAGACTGCCTGGTGGTGATCAGCAAAACAAAACAAAAACACCCGCCGTGTTTGCCAAGACCCAAAACTGAGTTGGTGTCTTCCCAGGGGAGGCTGAGAGAACTAAAGCAGAGGCCAGCTGCCCACACGGACCCTCCTCCCCACCTCCCACAGCCACGGTCTGCCGGGCGCAGGGTCAGGGCCACGACCCCACAGCTCACCTGGGGCTGCCAGGCCAGGGCTGCTGCAGCGCAAAAGGGGCTCCACACGCAAGGAGGCCTGATTGCCCACCACCAGGCCCAGGAGCCCAGGGCACGTAAGTATCAGTAAATGCCTGCCTGGACCTATTCAAACGTCAAGTGGCTGCTGCTCTACAGTGAGCCTTAGACCTTCCTTTTGTTTCTTTCTCCTCCTGCCTCGCTGCATCTAAATGCATGAAATACATCCAATCCACACGTCCGTACTGAGTCCCACAGCCCCGTTCCCCAAACACGGGCATCACGGAGCGCAGACGCTTGGGAGTCCACCCCAGAGACCGTTCCCGGTTCTCGCCTCCTAGGGGAGAGACCGCACAATCTCCCTGGCCTTGGTTTCCCCATCGGTGACACCGACCCACCTCTTTCGCACATCGCTGCCATGAGGACCGAGGGCCAACGGACACTGAAAGCCCGGCCCCAGCGCCCAGCCCGGTCCACACTCCTCCGAGTCCCTGAGGCGTCCCTGGCCTCCCCAGTCACCCGCCTGACGACCGGGCACCCTGCTTTGCTGCAGGACGTGGAGGCGGCACGTTGGCATTAGTCCCAGTAGACCGTGGGTTTCCCCGCAGGAACCCCCGTCCGGCTCTGGCCCTTCCCCTTCGTTGAGGGGTCTAGCAGTCCCCGTGGTCACCCCGAATCAAATGCTCGGTGAGTGCCTTGGAGACAGAAGAGCGGCCCGTCCCTCAATTGACCGGCAGCCTCCCGAGAACACACCACATCAGGGAAAGCAGAGAGCAGGCGGTGTAACCGGGAGGGGGCTCTCCCGGGTGAGTGCTTCATAAAAATCACCTGCAGCAGGAGAGCTGCAGCTCCCCAGGATGCACCCCACACAGATGCTGGTGCAGCGGGTGCCAGGCAATCGCTGGTCCAGGAGCCAGCGGGCGAGGGCACCTGGGGCAGCACGGGGAGAGGAGCCAGGGACGGCAGGCCCACCGCGACACCCCGCCCAGGATCCCCTGCAGCCTGGACACCTGTGCTCTGCTGAGGGTCTGGCACAACCCCCCAGGCAGCGGGAATTTCTCCAGAATGAGAGGGACAAAGATTCCGAGTCAGAGAGACCTCTGGGACTCTCTCACAAGAAACCAAACCTGCAAAAAGAATCCTAGGCTGTTGGCATTTGAAAGAGTTCTTTCAAGATTATCGAGTTCAAATCCATTACTCTACACACATAAACCGCAGACTAATTTCTCTGGCTGGACCTTCGTATCTTACGGAACCAATAAACTCATAGGCTTCCCCTGAAAACGTCAGGAACCCAAGAGCTGAAAACATTTTTGTCTAGGGAGGTGGACTGAGCTGTAGGTCCTTCACCAGGGCACCCGCAAAAGCAAACAGCTGTCACCTGTCCTGAGATACCCAGGACCTGGCTAAGTAGGGAGCAAAACAAACCCAGAAAGTCAAAAATGCATCCGGCGCCCGTCACCCTCAATTCCCTCAATCCCCACGGGGGTCAGGTTCAGGGCGTGTGGCAGCAGACACAGCTCTAGGGCCGCAGCAGCCTCCTTGCCCTGCTTCCAGGAGGGAAGGGTGAGAGGGGTCAGGGTCAGGGGTCAGGGTTGGGCTCAGGGCATCCGCCACGGGCAGATGTCAGCCCAGCATGGGCCGAACCCCCTTCCAGCCCCCTGATGCCCCCAACTCGCATGGCTCCCATTCCCTTCTGGCCTGGCCTTCTCTGGGGAAAGCCTTCTGGTTATGTGGGGGCTCTGAGGGTGACCTCTTTTAGCTCTGTATCCACCCCAAAAAGCTCAAAGAAGAGTGGCAGAATGTGGTAGAGTAACAGGCAGCATTTACAGGAGGAGAAACAAAAGCAGAGGAGGGGGCAGCAGCTGGGAGTCTGAAGTCCTCATTTCGGCCACTCCTGGAAGGCCAGAGGCCACGGCCAAACTTCTCAGGCTCCTACTCGTCCGCGAGGCTGCCCTGAGCCCACCTCACCTCAGCTTGCATTTGGGAAATTTCTTTTCCTTTTTTGGGAAATTTGCCTCTCCTCTAACACCCACCCATTACAAGGTATGTGGGTGTATCAAGAAAGAAATTTCCCTAAAAAGGAAAAGAGACTTTCAAAAGCTAGTCTCATCTCAGAGGTGCCCTGGAGAGAAAACCAAAAGTCGGCCCCCTGAAGCTGGAGACCCCAGCCCTAGCAGAAGCCCCTTTCCGAGAGGCTTCAGAGCGGGGTCCCTGAAGCAGCCCTTCACTCCAGGTTACACCAGGCCCAGGCCGCGGCCCGGCCCCCCACTCCCCGCATCCCACCCCCTGACCCAGGCCCTCTTTCCTCCCCAGCTCCCAACCCAGTGGGGACCCTTTCTTCTGTGCTGCCTGAGGGTTTTCTCCCTTCTGCTGAGTGACCTCTGAGAGCCCTGACACACCCAATCCCTCTCCCAGAAATGCCCCAGGCCCCGCCCGCCCCCTCTTCCCAAACTGGGGCAGGAATTCCGCAGCAAGGCATCTGGGAAGCTGGCCACACAGCAAACACTGGCTGGCAGCTCCCGCACCGCTGCCCAGCCAGGCTGACCGCGGAGAGCTGCCCTGGAGAAGCTGCAGCAGGTGCCCCAAAAGAGAAAAGAGCCACCATCCAGTTGGCAAGATGAGGGCTAAACAGACAAAAACAAACAGCAATGTTGTATCAAAGTCGAACAGCAACTTGAAAGACTGTGACTAAGTGTTAAGGGAACTGGCTCCAATTTGTTACAGGCAGCAGGTTGGCTCTGGAAGGATGTGGGGAACCCCAGGACGGGGCGAGGACTGCTGGGGTCAGGGAGCAGGCCACGGGGAGCAGCACCCCACGCTCCCTGGTGAGACACACACCAGCACTGCGTGTGCCCGCGGGGGCCCGTACCCACCCCTCGCCGCAGCTCACTCGCCAGCCGTCACCCCCCACACTCTCAGAAGACCTGACGGATGACCCCTTCCATGCCCTTTCAGAATGACATTAACAGCAAATCAAACCAGTATTTCAATTTAAAAAATAAATAGAAATGTAAATAAACTACTGGCCAAATCACGGGATTTGGCAACAGTGGTGGCACTTGGGGCTGCAGAGCCCCCTGTGCTGGTGTGGATCTGATCTGCTCTGTACCCCAGAAAAGGCCATGTTCTCTCATCCACGCTCTGAGGCAGCCCTGCTGTGGGCAGGACCTTCTGACTATGCTGTTTACACGGAGATGTGACCCCGCCTATTCAAGGTGGGTCTTCATTAGCTTACTGGCGTCCTCGACCAGAGGACTGAACGTGGAGACAATTTTAAAGGGCGCTCAGAGCCGGCACAGACCCAGACGCCTGGAAAAGAAGGCTGGAGTTTGCCCTGGAGAAGCGGAGAGAGGACCCCCAGATGCTTAGAGAGAAACACCCTGGGAGAACAAGCAAGGATGCACAGGAGCTGAGAGAGAGGTGCTAAGGCAGAAGCCCTGAGACATTCTGGAGAAAGCAATGCAACCCGGGAGCAAAGGAACACAGATGCCAGCCACGTGCCTTCCCAGCTGACGGAGGGCTCCAGACACCATCGGCCTTTCTCCACTGAAGGTGTCCTGCTGATGCCCTAGTTTGGGCACTTTTATGGCCTTAGGATGTAAATTTGTAACCTAATAAGCCCCGTTGTAAAAGCCCACCCACTGCCGGTATCTTGTGGTCCAGCCACTCTAGCCTGCGGATGGGTGGAGGCCGTCCCGACATCCACCCAGCCAGACGCCAGGAGCACCCGCCCCAGGCTGTGAGAATCAGAACACCTGCAGACCTGCCACACGTCGCCGGGGGCAGATGTCCCTGGATGAGAACCGATGCTCTGAGTCTAACGTCGAGGAGGAGGCTTCCAGCATCCGCCACGCAGCCGGAGCCCGGCCACCGAGCTGTCCAGGAAGAAGCTCCCCTCCAGGTCTCGCACCCGCCAGCCACGTCCGGGCGAGGGTCTCAGCCGAGGGAAGGCGGTCCCCGAGCTGAGAGCCTGGACTTACTGCTCGTCCCGGGAGCGCTGGGAGAACAAGTGCCCACGCGGCCGCTGGCTCGGAGGCCAGCCCCGGCCCCAGGGAGAGGTGCTGCCCCTCCCGCGGGCCCGTCGCAGCTGAGGCTCTGCAGCCCCCGGACAGTGCACCCGCGGGGCCTTCCCCAGACGACAGGGAAAGCTCCTCCAGCCCGACGCCTCACTTCAAAGGTCCTGGACTCAACTGCCACCGCTCCTTCTAGGCACAGACTCGACGCCACACCCATCTCTGGAGGCGCAGAGGTCTGGGCAGAACACCACCGCCTTGCCCACCGGGCCAGCATCCTCGGCCCCCAGGTCATCTGCCAGAAAGTGGCCTGGGGCCAAGGCTTTCGGCTCTGGGCACCCCAGCCCCTCTGCAGGCCAGGATTTTCCTGGGCTTGTGTTCCCCGTCGCTGGCATAGTCCACCTCTCCCCCCGGCACCACCTGAGCCAACATCCAGGCTGCTGGGGCCAAAACGTGCCGCAAGGTGAGGGCACTTGTTGCTCACTGGCGTCTGATGTTTGGGGATGGCCAGGGCACAGCTGTGCTCTGTGGTGGCGCCAACACCAAAGCACCCCCACCAGCCCCTCTCTGTGTGCCTGTGCGGCGGGACCAAAGGGGGTGACGGATTTTACCGGACCTCAGCTGGACCTTCAGAGAGGTTTCCTGACCGGAATACTCAGTCTCCAAGGAGAGTCCAGGGCACTGTCTGGCTAGTCCGTGCACCCAGCCACGCCTGGATGCAGGCCAGGGCCCCTGCAGGCTCTTTCCTGCCCATCGGTCCAGTGGGCTCAGGAGGGCAACGTTCTGAGCTCAGAGGAGCCCAGCCCTGGCACAGGGTCCCTGCTCCTCTTGAACAAACTGTGTCACCCCATCAGTACTCCTCTCCAAGCCAGTGACGTCCAAACCACTCTGGATCACAGGTCTTTCCATGGCAGAAAACCCAGGTGGCTTGTTCATCACTGTGCAAACAGCCTCACCAGAAAGGAGAAGGAAGATCCAAGAGGTGATGGTCCAGACTGAAGGAAGGCACCACGGCTGTTAATCCATCCCCGAAATGAAGGAGAGAGAGTGCTGCATCACGAGGAGTGTGGCCACCCGGGGACAGGGGTCCACCAGCAGCCTCTTCTCACTTGAGCTATAATCGCCACGCCAAAATCCCAGCGTCCTCGACGAGCAAAGCCCCTGTCCTGCTCCACCTCCACAGCAAAGAAACAAACCCCTCAATGTTAAAGTGCTGCCCTGCTGTTGCCACAAACAACCCAAGCAGCCCAGAACCGGCATGACGTCAACATCTGGGCGGCACGGCCCGCACAGCCCCCCGCACTGGGGTCGGCACAGGGTTCTCGCTCAGCCCACGCTGTTAGTCTCAGAACACGGGCAAAGTCATTCCTCCTGGAAGAAACTGTCAGTTCAGGGTGAGGCCACCGGCCAACACGACTGACCCGAGCGGGCAGCACCGCGGAAATCGTCCCACATGCACACATCCAAGCACACTCACAGGTCCGTGTGTGTACCACACACACGTGCTCTCCCTTGCACACACATGGTCACTTGCACGTGTGTATGCATCGCATTTGTTTCACATACACTCAAACTGGAATGAGAAAAAGCTGCCAAATCTCCATTTTCTCCCCTTTGTAAACTGGAGCTGGGCCACACCTGGGAGCCACGAGGAGGAGGCAGAGCCGGGCCTCCCACCCAGCTGGCATTGGGGCTGGCCTCTGGAGCAACACCAGCCAACGCGCATCCCGCTCAGGAAGCGGGTGGGAAACCCGGTCAACGGGGAGCAGCAGGGAGCCTGTGTCCCTCTGGCTTAGTGACCGGAAGAACACGGGACCCCCTGACCTGGAGGCCTCGGAGCGCAGCTCAGGAGACCAAGTCAAGATCACAGGGGCACCAGCAGGACTCGAGGCCACGTGGGGCCGCAGGGCACGGACACACAGGCTCCAGCCCCAGAGCTGCTCCCGAGAGGAGCAGGATGCCCTCTCGCCAAGGCCAGCCATCAGCCAGCTCCAAAGGGAACAGACAAGCCCTTGCCGCAGACCGGAGAACGTCCCCCTTGCTTTTTTCTAACTGGGGCATCTGGCTGAGTCCAAACTCTCAGGGCCTTGAACAGAACTCACGCCCCCCTCACCCCTCATGCTTGCCCCTGATCCTTGAGCAAGTTCCTCAAACCAAAGCCCAGGGCTGCAGGGCCACACCACCGCTGCCACAAGTTCCTCAAAACTCTCCAGGCTCCCAGACAGATGCCCAAGCAAGAGCACACAGCAGCTGCACCCACACACAGCACAGGCGGCACCCCGAAAGCGCAGCCAGGGGGGGCACTCACCATCTCATCCAGGGCGTAGCGCAGAAGGCCGTGCTCATACAGGATGAAGAACCTCCGCTGCCACTTCTGGAACGGAGCAGAGAGGGGTTAGCAGGGCCTGGCCCAGACCCCGACTGACCGAGCCCCCGCCTCCAACAGCCCCACACCCCAAGGAACGCGGGCTCAACGTCCTCCCAATTTCCAAGGCGATGGCAGGGGAAGCGGGACCCAAAGAACCTGTGACCCAGGAGCCAGGACTGGGCCAGAGGGAGCAGCCCAAATCACCCCATGAGTTCTCAAGGTTTAACAAGGAGACTCTGTTTTGTTTTGTTTTTTAATTTGCAAGCTCCTCCGGAGCAGAAACAATGCCTCAGTCATCTTTTTCTACTCCTTAAGGAACCCAGCCCAGAACTTACTGCATAGCACGGGCCAGTGTCTTCTGGGTGAATTATCTGACACAAGTGCAGAATAACCTGCCCCCCCTCCTGAGAATCTCGGGGAGTCTACTACAAAGGGCTGCTCTGGGGTCCACAGTGGTGGGTCAGGGGCAAAGTGACCACAGGGCCCAGAATTCACTGGAAGGAAACCGAGGGGGAGCAAGGCTGGGAAGCTCGACCCTCATCTCCGGAACGTGAGCCCCTGCTCCAGGCCGGCTAAGTCGCTGGAAGCACGAGGCACACGGGGAGGCCCTGCCGACCCCTGAATCCTGACCCTGAGGAGAGCCTGCGACCTACTTCCCGCATTTCAAAGAATCCAACAAAATCCATACTTTGGCTTTAAGGCCACATGGACTAAAATATCACTTCTCTCTGCTTTGGGACAAAATTAGATCATCTACTATCAATGGTTTCCTCAACAAAAACTGAAAACGGCAATTCTGAATGACCTTGATGTGAAACAGGGAAACGAACCACTCCCGGGGACGGTGAGGACGAGCACAAAGCCGGCCTGTTCCGCCGGGGCCTGGTGGCGGGACGAGGCCCCTCCCACGGCCCCCAGGGGACCCGCTGAGGCCCACCCCGCGGCGTCCGGGGAGAGGCCTCCTGGACCCTTTCCGAGAAGCCCTTCCGAGGTTCCTATTTGTTGTCTCTGAAATCAACACCCATTCCAGAAGGAATCCGAAGACGCGGACAATGCGAGGCCTGTGGGGCCGGAGTGCGCTGCACCCCCACCCCCGGCCCGCCCGCAGGCCACGGGGAGGGCGCCAGGAAACGACGCGGGGGGTGCGATGCACAGGGCGTAAGCAGCCCCTGCGGAGAGCACGGGAGACAGGAAAGAGCTCCCGAAAGGAGCTCAAACAGCCCCCAAGGGGGTTCTCGGCAAGAGAGCGAACGCTGAGGTGACCTTCGTGCGGCTCCAGGGCCCGGACGGGGTGGGGACTGGAGCCCTCTGCCTATCAGTGCTGGTGCCAGGTTTGGCGGGAGCAGGGCCAAGGCCTCGCTGGAACCCCAGCACCGTCTGCCAAGCCCGACCTCAGGGGGCAGCGGGGAGGGCGGTGGCAGCGCCGCGGCCCAGAGGAACAGGCAGCCGGGCAAGCCGCTCACCTGCCTCCTGCTTCACCGCGCGCGGAAGCAAGCTGGCCCACGGCAGGGGCTCCCTGGGAGGGCACCCCACTGAGAAGGGGCCGTGTGAAACCGAGCCGCGGTCCTGTCATCCCAGGACCCCTGGGGTGACTCCCCGTCTCCCTCTCCCATTCTGCCAACATGCCCTTGGCGGGACCCCGTCTTCCGCCTCCCCCCACCCTGGGGTCCGCACACCGCGGGAACGGGCTCGGCTGCCCTTACCCGAGAGCGATGCACTGGGTTGTCAAAGTCAGTCCCATCCGGAGCCAGGAGCAGCCAGCCGCCGTAGATGGGCTTTGCCTGGAGGGGAAGAGGAAGGCAGGTCACCAGTGGCCCTGGAGCAGAGTGAGAGAGAGTGGATTTCGGTCCAGCACCCAAAGCGTGGGTCATTTTGCTCAGCAGAGGCCTAGCACCCCACTCCCCAGCCAGGGGCCAAGTCTCCGGGGACGTCTGGGAGCAGCACCCAGTGAGCAGCCGCATTCCCTGCGGGGCAACGGGGCTGCAAGCCCTGCAGATGACAGCAACCCCCAAGAAACAGGCTGCCTCCCTCAAGTTCCTGACGGAGTCGCCAAGACCAGGGGAAAACGGTTTCACTCAAGAAATACGTGGGTGCCAGGTGGCAAGGCACAGGGCGGCGCAGGTGTATCACCCCGACGGTCCCAAAGAGGATCTGGGAAAAAGACAGATTAGGAGCCAGAGCCGGCCTCTGCCAAAGACTCGGAAGCCGATGAGCTGTGTGACCCGGGTAAGAACACCGAGTTCCCGTTCCCGTTTGTGCACGGGGGTGAGAACTCCGTCTGCACCGGGAGGTGTGCTGAGGACTGAGGAGACGGTGCCTGGCGGCTCCTCAAGAGGCTGACAAACACAGGCCCCCCAGCTACACTCCCCGGTATGGATTGCGTAAGTGTCCGCGGATGTGCACGGCGGCCTCCTTCACAGCAGCCTGAACTGCCCAGTAGCAGAAGGAGGGGTAAGAACGTGTCTGTCCGTCGCACGGAGGCGACGTCGGCTGAGGGAGGGAAGCCGGGCACAGGAGACCGCACGTTGTACAATTCCCCGGACATGCACTGTCCAGAACAGACAAATCCAGAGAGGGGCAGCGGCTGCCGGGGGCTGGGGCAGGGGTGGGAGTGGACACCTCACAGATGCAAGGCTTCTCTCGGGGTGAGGAAAATGTGCTGGCAGTAGACAGCGATGGTGGCACACCTCAGGAATACGGTAAAGCCTGACAAAACGTGCACTTTAAACAGTGAATTTTATGGTGTGTGATTGTATCTCAAAAAACTGTGTAAAAACAAAACACACTTTTAGCACAGTGTCTGGCCTGCAAGTACCCAAATGTTAGTTATCATTACATTTTTTACTAATCAAAGAGCCCCAGCCCAGCCTGCTGCCCTCCAGGCCCTGGCACTGGGGGGCCGAGAGGCAGACCGGCCCCGGGGAGCAGAGACCCCAGCAGAGGGCCCCTGCCTGCAGGAGCTCATGCCAGGGACACCTGCAAACCAGCGTGAGTCCTTCCCAAGGGCGGGGGGTGTCAGTGCTGAAATGTCCCAGAGACTCTCCCCAGCCGAATCGGGGACACTCCATTCAAAAGGCAGGGACAACTGCCGCTGAGGGGACTGCAGGAGGAGCCAGCATGAGGCTCTGGGGCAGGCCGGCTGGCGCCCATGCGATGGGCGATGGGCACAGAGGAGAGTGTCCATCCGTCTGGGTCCCTGACGGGCCTCCGGGCTTCCGTGGGAGGGGCAGGGGAGCCGAGAGCGCCCGGGTATGGTGAGCTAACGGTCCAAAGGCAGCAGCCAAAGCGGCAGCAGGGACAGAGACAGTGCAGCCTCAGGGCCAGCGAGAGCCTGGACACTCGCAGCGCAGTGTCCGAGACCCTCAGTGCCTCCCAAAGAGAAGATCCGCCGCCCAGGGAGCCGGGCAGAGACATCCCCAGCCACCCCCTCCCCTGGGGCCCCCGCATCTGTGCCGCCTCAGTCCCCCGACGCCCACACTTCCCACCCACCCTCCAGGCTCTGCCACGACACCCTCTCTCAGGGGGGCCATCCTGACACCTGACGCCTGTTTCCCCCCAATTCCGGTCCCTCCTTATACCCCACAGGCACCCTGGGCCTCTTGTGGAACTAGGCAACTACATACGTCTAGGATTAACCCATTATTATTTCACTATATGTGCTTCTCCACTATATGGTGACCCCACACCCGCCCCGTCCCTCTAAGGCAGGGCTGGGAGGGGACACGGAGCTCTCACGGGGTCCCGCCCTGGAGTGGGCTCCTCCTCCAAGGCAGGCGGGGGCTGGGAGAGGTTCCAGAGGCTGAGGGGCCGCCCCGCGGCATCCCTGGCCCCGCAACAGGGGCTCTAGGGGCTCTGAGGCTCTCCTCTGAAGAACTGAGTGTCCTGCGAACCATGGAGGAAGAGGACACCAGGGCTTCCCGAGGCGGCCCCCTCCTCGCCCTTGCGCTCCCCCCAGGCCAGGGCCTCTGAGGGCCAAGGGCACCGCTCACCGGGAGCCCCATGATACCAGGGAACGCAGGCTTGGAAACAGGGACCGCAAAAGGAAGCTGACCCGAAACACAGGGCGTTTTCATTCTGTTGCTGCTCCTGGCTGGTTCTGGGGGTGCAGGGAGGCAGAAGTGGGTGCTGCTATCGATTCCAAACATGGAACCGGCTGCAAGGACCCGCATGACAGCCCCGAGTTCTGCTCTAGGGCCGTTTTGTGAGGAGACCACCCCGTCCACGAGACAAGCGGGTCCAGAGCCCGCAGGAGGGTGTCCCCAGGCCCCTGGCCCCCCACACAGACCCACGGGGCCAGGGCTGCCCCCCGGCGGGTCTGGGAAGAGGCTGCTGCTGGCCCGGGCGGAGCCTCCTGCCACCAAGGACCCCACTTCCGGGGAGGTAGAGCAGGCGCACTTTCCCCTTCCTCCCACCACGGACAACTGGAAACCCTGAACGTTCTTTGTTAGACAACACGAGGGCCTCTGAGGGGGCGGGAGAGGCCGATGGCTCAGAAACGACACGGCAGGGGGGAGGTCCTGGATTTCCTGTGGCCCCACACACCCCAGGCCAGCCATCCGGAAACGAGCAGGAGCAGGCAGCCCCGCAAGGGAGAGAACTCCCAGACGATATCCATCCGGCTCCAGCCAGAGCCGAGTGGGGGACTGGACTCCCTCCTGGGGTGCGGACTTCCCACCCCACCGGGTGCTGTCAGAGCGGCCGGGTGGAGTCAGACCCACGTGCTGTGCGGCACGATGAGCCCCACGCGACGCGCCGGTGGGGACCACAGGGGACCCAAACCTCCACCCCCATCCACAGAACGAGAGGCCCTCAGCACTGTGGGGTCCGCTGGGAACCTCTGCCTGACAGGCTGAGACGGTACCCCCAGTTCCCTGCTGCTGAAACAGAAATAGAATAAAATCCAGAGTCTCACAACTTAATACGAAAATGCCCAGGTTTCCACAAGAACTAAGAAGTTCTCAAATGGAATGAAAAAAAGAAAAGGCAACCAACAGATGCCGACACAGAGACGAGAGAGACATTAGAATTGCCTGACAAAGATTTTAAAGCACTCACAATAAAAACGCTTCAACAAGAAAACATGAACATGCTTGAAATAAGGCAGAGAGCCCAGCAAAGAAGGTGAAGCTATAAAGAAGAACTGGATGAAATTTCAGAACTGAAAAATACAATACTAAATACAGTAAATACAACAGAGCGGGGGGGGCAGCGTGAGGGGACAGAGGGAAGAATTGGTGAGCTGGAAGAAAGAACAGAAACTACCCAATACGAAAAAGAGAGACAACAGACGGGGAAAAAATGAACTGTGCCTCAGGGGCCTGCGTGACTGTAACAAATGAGCTAACGATCCTGTCACTGGAGTCCCCAGAGGAGAGAGAGTGGGGCAGAGAAAGTACTCAAAGAAGTAACAGCTGAAATCTTCCCAGATTCGACACGAGAGTCGTAAACCTACACGTTCAAGAGGCTGAGCAAAGCCCAAACAGGAAGAACTCGAAACGCACTCCAAGACACATTGTTAGGCTCCTGAAAACTAAAGACCAAGAAAGACCCTCGAAGGCAGCCGGAGAGAAACGACACCGCGCACCCACGGGGCAGCCACTCGGAAGGGCCCAGGCTTCCCCAGGAGCCGCGGAGGCCGGGGGGGGTGCGCTGGTTCCCCGGGGCTGGAGGGTACCACAGCCGGACGTTCTCACGTAAGGGCAAACCAAGAGGATTTCTTACCAGCAGACCTCACCAGAAAAAATATGGCCAAAGAAAATTCTCTAAACCGAAAGGACACGATTAAACACAGGAACCTTGGGACATCAGAAAGGAAGCAAAAACGTGTGGATGAAAACACAGGCAACAACAACAGGCTTCCTGTGCCCCTCGAGCTCTGCAAACACGCCTGGCTGCCGAGGCGACCTCTGGACGGACAGGGTGAGGAGCTCTGTCCTGCTCCCCACGAAACTGGTGAAAACTATTTTAAAAAACCAGTCATTTAAAGTCCTTAGGAATGGCTCCCGGGGCGCACAAATGAAGAAATGCCTATTCAAGAATGTGTACAAACCTCAGCGGGAAAGGTGGTCTGCAGGGTCTGAGCCAAGACTACTGCCTCCCTGGCCCCCAGCCCCCAGCCCAGGGAGGTGGTGGCTCTGCCCCAGACGGCTGCAGCTGAGGACACGGGCCCCATCCCTGCAGCTCCGGGCTAAGGGGCTTTCCCTGGGAGGAGCGGGAGATCGGCGTGTCTCACCCTGCCACAGCCCTGGCTGCTGGAGCTGAGGTGCTGGGCAGAGAGGCTGGGGGGGAAGGCTCCCCCTCATCCAGCCCCCTCGAGGACGCAGCGTGTCGACAGCTGGCACCACGTCCACCCCTGATCCGGCTCCTCAGGCGGACCCCTGCTGGGGAAGCCAGCCAAGAGGACCCCAGCTGTGCCCTCCCCCAGACTAAGCAGTCAGCAAAGTCTGGCACTGTCCCTGCCCCAGCTCAGAGCTCTGGCTCAGAGATTTTTCCTGTGGGGAGAGAGAGACCATGGACTAAAGCCCCCAGTCTCCTTCCAGAGGCACTGAGAGTGTGGTTCAAGCCGAAGGCACTCTCAGGAGAAGTGGGGCTGCAGCAAAGGGCAGTGGGAAGAGAGTCACGATATGTGCTCAGCCGGAGGCCGCTGGTTTGCAGGGAGAATCTGGGAACAAGACAGTTGAGATGGGCCTTCTGGGGTCAGAACAAATATCAAAACACTAACCTCAGAAACTATTCCTTCAAAGAAGCCAGAATTTGACTGGATTAGTTTGTGGAGCAATTTATGTCCCAGGGCACTGTTGAAAGGAAGGCCACATCAGCTGGTAATCAGTGGTCAGGGAAAGAGTGGGACAAGAGACGCACCTAAAACACGGTGCCCCCGGGGTGACACGGGCATACCCAGAGTATGAACATCCGAGAACATCGGGGCGTCGCTAAAATAACCCACCCAGCCACTAAACAAGGAAATATGCAAAACACTAACAAGCCCAGGGCAGGGCTGGGAGGGGTGCAGGCCCAAAGCTACTGCAATGCATTACCTAAAATGTCTAGCTTCCAAAAAAACATTACGAGACACGCAAAGAGATAGGAGAGCATGATCTATTCTCCGGGGAAAAAAGCAGGCAACAGAAATCACCTGTGAGAGCAACTAGGTGCTGGATTTACGAGAAGCGACTTTAGGGTAGCCTGTACCAGCACGTTTTATGGAACTGAAGGAAACCGTGGTTAAAGAAGAAAAGGAAGGTATGACACTGCTGCATAAAACAAACAGACGGAACTTAGAAAAGAGCACCAGGAAGAGTGTGCAGCTGAAAAGCACAATCACTGAAATAAAAACCTCCCTGCAGAGGCTCAACAGGAGACGTGAAGCAGCCAAACAAGGAGCAACTGAACCTGAAGTCAGAGCACAGAGAGCGCGCAAACCAAACAGCAGAGGAAACGGGCGACGGAAAACAAACAGCACCCAGAGAAACCTGGACACCACTAACCGCACCAGGAGAGGAGAGAGAGGAGCAGGAAAAAAAATTCAAAGAAAGAGTGCCTGAAAACTTCCCAAATTTATGGAGAAACAATAAGCCACACATCCAGGGAGCTCAATGAACTCCAAGAAGGATAAACACAAAGAACCACAAACAGACACATCAGGCACCAGAGCAAAAATGCTGAAGTCAGAGACAAAGCAAAATCCTTGAAAGAAGTGAGAGAGAAATGAGTCAACACTTACAAAGGGAACCCCCAGAAGACTACGCAGCAGAAACAATGCAGGCCCAGAGGCAGTGGGATAACATATTCACAGCTCTAAAAGAAAAAAGCTGTCAACCAAGAATCCTATATCCAGCAAAGCTATCTTTCCAAAATGAAGATGAAACAAAGACTTTTTTAGATAAACCAAAACTGAGAGAACCTGTAGCTGGCAGACCCATCTTACAGGTAATATTTAAACTAAGTTCTTCAGGATAAGAGCAAGTGACCCCAGATGGAAATTCAATTCCACATGAAACAAAGAGCATCAGTAAAGATGATTATGTAATCACGAAAGTAAAAATGCATATCTCTCTCTTAAGTGATTTAAAAAGCAATTTTATAAAACAATATGTATACAATGTATTGTTGGGCCAATACTACATAGGAATGTAATAGACATGAAATACATTTGTAAGTATCAACACAAAGGAGGTGAGTGGGGACAAAGCTGAGTCAGGAATGACTACAGATGGTAAAGTAATAATGATAACAATGTACTGTTGGGTTTGTAACCTTACAAATGTAATATATATATAACAATAATGCCACAAAAGGGGGGAAGTAAGTTAGTATAAATTAGAAGCTGATTCAGATAAATCAAGATGTTAACTAAACATATGTGGAGGAACCATTTAAGTCAATTATATGGGAAAAGGAAAAGGACATAAAGAGAGGTAAGGTTTCTATACTTCAACTGAACTGGTAAAAAGACAATATCAGTGGACTGTGATAAGTTATATATAAATACAAAGAATGCACTAAAAAATCCTACAGATAAATCAAAATGGATCTAAAAAAATGTCCAAGTGGCTCACAGTAAGTCAGAAAAAAGGAAACAGAGAAATGAAAACCAGAGAGAACAGAAAACAAAAAATAAAACAGCAGTCATAAACCATAACGTATCAACAGTTACATTAAATATAAAAAGTCTAAATACACTAATTAAAAGACAGAGATTGGAAGAGTGGATTGAAAAACATGACCTAGCTATGCACTGACTGTAGGAAACACGTGAAGTATAACATAGGTGGGTTGCAGTAAATGATGGGAAAAGACATCATGCAAACATTAATCAAAGCACAGCAGAGTGCCTACGTTAATATCAGAAAAGGTAGACATCACTGCAAAGAAATGTACAAGCGACAGACAGGACCACCACGCAACGATAAAAGGGCCAATCCACCAAGAAGACACAGCAATCTTACATGTGTATGCAGCAAACAACAGAGCACAAGGTATATGAAGCACAAACTGACAAGACGGCACAATGAGGGAGAGGGAGAGGAGCTGAGACGGAGGCATAGAGAGGAGTGAAAGCCAGTTACTCCCCCTGGAACAATTCATAAATGACAGAAAAATTAGCAAATAACCTGGAATAACTACGGAGAGACAAACGTGACTGTCCACTCATCATACACCAACCTGAGTTGGGAGGAACGCCATCGCAGCATAAGATCTGTAAGTAAAAACTGCTGACCCGCGCCAAGAGCCGAGAGCCCAGAGCCCCTCCCTCACGGAAGCCGCATAGTGCTGGAGGGCAGCTCTCTCCAAACAAGCGAGTGGACCTCAGCCCAGCCCAACTGGGGTTTTAATGTTAACCACTCACTACAGACAGCAGACAGAGGCTTTTGGTGACAACTGACCTTGGGAGAGTCAGGGGACACATCTGTCTCAGGACGGGGAGCCCAGAGGATCGGATGCTCTCCCTGGCTGACAGGTGAATCTGGGAGCTTTCTGTCCCTTTCTCTCTCTGTGGAGAAAGCCTCAGCCATTTTCAGCTCGCAGCACTCTGACCCAGACAAGGGTGGAGACACAGAGACAGAGAAACAGAATCTATTTATATGCGAATAACCTCTCTCTAGGGGGCATAACTTCCCAAGAGGAAAGAGGAGGGGCCCAGCTCTACTACCGCCTTCCATTCAGAACCAGACCCCAGAGCCTGGAGGAGGAGAGCCACAGGCCACACCTCCTTACACCAGCTCATGACAGGCTGACAGGTGCACCTGCTGGGCAGAAAAGCACGGGGTGTGTCAATCGTCTAAGACACACCATCAGGGAAGCTGGATACTGAGTATTTCCTCCTTCTGGGACCTGAGCCTGCTCTCGTCTGGGAAAACCTGACTGGGGTGGCCTGGGAGGCCCGATGCCTAAACAACAGAAAACTATAACCTACACTGAGAAAAATGAAGTTATGGCTCAGTCAAAGGAACAAACTTACACTTCAACTGAGATGCAGGAATCTAAATAACTAATGCTAAATCAATTCAAAAATTTAGAGAAGATATGGCAAAAGAGATAAAAGCTATAAAGAAAACACTGGGCATACATAAGGCAGAATTAGAAAGTTCATAAAAACTGGCAGAATCTATGGTAATGAAAGGCACAACACAAGAGATGAAAGACACAACAGAAACATACAATAGGATATCTCAAGAGGCAGAAGAAAACACTCAGGAACTGGAGAAAAAGGCACCTGAAAGCCTACACGCAAAAGAGCAGATGGAGAAAAGAATGGAAAAATATGAGAACTTAAGGACGAAATGAAAGTGTACATATCACTGGTGTCCCAGAAGGAGAAGAGAAAGGAAAAGGGGCAGAAGCAATAATACAGGAAATAATCACTGAAAATTTCCCATCTCTTATGAAAGACATAAAATTACAGATCCAAGAAGTACAGCGCACCCCAAATAGAATAGATCTGAATAGGCCTACACCAAGACACTTAATAATCAGATTATCAAATGTCAAAGACAAAGAGAAAATCCTGAAAGCAGCAAGAGAAAAGCGATCCATTACATACAAAGGAAGCTTAATAAGACTATGTGCCAATCTCTCAGCAGAAACCACAGAGGCAAGAAGGAAGTGGGGTGATGTATTTAAGATACGGAAAGAGAAAAACCACCAACCAAGAATCCTATATCCAGCAAAACTGTCCTTCAGATATGAGGGAGAGCTCAAAATATTTTCCGACAAACACACAATGAGAGACTTTGTGAACAAGACACCCGCCCTACAGGAAATACTAAAGGGAGCACTACAGAGTGATAGAAGACAGGAGTGAGAGGTTTGGAACACAATTTTGGGAGATGGAAACACAGCAATGTAAGTACACTGAACAAAGATGACTGTGAATATGGTTGAGAGAGGAAGGTTGGGAGCATGTGGGTCACTAGAAGAAAGGAGGAAAGATAAAGACTGGGACTGTGTAACTTGGTGAAATCTAGAGTGTTCAACAATTGTGATAAAATGTACAAATATGTTCTTTCACGAGGGAGAACAAGCGAATGTCAACTTTGCAAGGTGTTAAAAATGGGGAGGCATTGGGGGAGGGATGCAATCAACGTAAACGAGAGACTATAACAGAATCATTGTATTATGCTCCCTTTAACGTAACAAAGGCGATATACCAAGGTAAATGCAGATAAGGGGGGTGATGGGGAGGAGTGTGAGACACTCGACATTGGTGGTATTGTCTGACTCTTTATTCTACTTTGATTTAAGGTTATCTTTCCTTTTGCTGCTTCCTAGCTGTCATGTTTTTCTTCCCCTCTTTTTTTTTTCTTTTTCTTTTGCCTCTCTACCTTCTTTGACTCTTCCTCCTGCTTTGTGGAAGACATGCAGATATCCTTATATAGATAGTGGTGAAGGTGGTGAACACATAAATATGTGACCATGCAGAGAACCATCGATTGTTTACTTAGGATGGAATGTATGGCATGGGAACAAAACCATCTCAAAAAAAAAAAAAAATGGGTTGATGAAGAAACCTTGAGGGCAATATACTGAGTGAAATAAGCCAGACACATAAGGACAAATATTGCAGGGTCTCACTGATATGAGCTTATTATAATATGTAAACTCACAGACACGTAATATAAGTTACCAGGATATAGAATGAGGCTAAAGAATGGGGAGTGGTTGCTTATTAAGAGCAGAATGTTCAACTAGGATGAACTTAAACATTTGGAAATGAACAGAGGTGATGGTAGCACGTTGTGAGAATAACTAACGGTTGCTGAAGGGTGAGTGAATGAGGTGGAAAGGGGAAGCTCAGAGTCATAAATGTCACCAGAAGGAAAGCTGGATGTCAAAAGATGGGAATGTATAAAACTGAATCCTATGGTGGGCAATGTCCATGATCAACTGTACAAATATTAGAAACCTCTTCCATGAACCAGAACAAACGTATGACAACACAATCAGAAGTTAATAACAGAGGGGCATATAGGGAACAAATATACACCTATTGCAAACTATATACTACAGTTAGTAGTATTTCAACGTTCTTTCATGTACAGTAACAAATGTACTATACCAATACTAGGAGTCAACAATGGAGGGGGGTGGTTAGGGATATGAATTTCCTTTTCTTTTTCTTTTCTTTTTTTTTGCTTCTTTGTCTTTATTTCTTGTCTGGAGTTATGAGAAGGTTCTACAACTTGATCAAAAATTGGTTGTGCTGATGGATGCACAGCTGTATGAGGGTACCAGGGGCAACTGATTGTACCCTTTGGCTCTTTGGATAATTGCATGGTATGTGAACAATCCCAATAAAAATTAAAATTAAAAAAAACACAAAAACAAACAAAAAGATGGCACAATGAGTAGCCTTGTACAGAAGCTTTGAACAACTAGCAGGAACCAGCAGAAACACCTTTCTCCAAGCTCTAGGAAGCAGTTAAAGGATGGCAGTAACAGGAAGAGCACTGAATCAAGAAAAAGGCAACTTAGAGGCAGTAAGGTCTTGTGTTCCTCTGGCTGGCCCATGCTGCCAGGGCAGGTCCTCACTCCCATTTCTGGAGGAAGCAGAAAATGGGAGCACGTAAGTCTGTCCTAATCTGTCTGGTGTGGCCTGTGAGACTGAGCTAGGGCCCTTGCCTGGAACTCGCTCTGCATGTGCAAGGCCGCTCACAGAGCTCTCCCACAGCACACTGTGCAAAAGCAGTCAAGCAGTGGAGTTCCCGGGACATGAAGAAACTGTCCAAGGGAAGAGGGGACACTTCTATCCATGTGAAGGAGACATTTAGGGACACATGTGCCTGCCCAAGACACCAGACAGTTGCAGAAAGGACCAGGGAGGCCCCTGCACTTTGGCCTCAGCTAGTCTCTAAGCTCACTGGAGAAGCTCTGAAGGAGCACACTCTCAGAGGTCAATCTGCAAAGACTAGGAAAGGTATTTTCCTGCACTTTTTGCTGCTGTTGTTGGCTCCTGGCATTTAAGGAGAGCTCTGTCATGAACTAGCTGCACACAAGCTTAAGGAACAGATGCCTCAAGAATCTACAATCCCAACAACAACACATAAAAATATCAGGTTTCAACAAAAACACATAAAATGTCCAGGTTTCAACAAAGGATTACAAAACATGCAAAGAAACAGGAAGTGGTGGCCCGAGCAAAGGAGAAGGTTAAAGCATCAGAAGCCATCACTGAGGAGGCCCAGACCCAGGACACACCAGAGACTTTTCAAAAATCCTAAATATGCTCAAAGAGATAAAGGAAAACATGGACACAGAACTAAAAGAAATCTGGAAAACAAAGAGAATGTAATAGAGACATGGACATTATGAAAAGGCACCACCAGAGCTGAAGACCACAGTTTTAACAAATTTAAATCTCCCTAGAGGGCTCCAAGAGCAGACTGGAGCTGGCAGAAGAATCAGCGAACCTTAAGATAAGACAATTGAAATCCTCATTTATGAGGAGCAGAAGGAAGAAAGAATAAAGGAAAGTGAACGGAGCTTGAGGACACTGTGGGACACCATCAGGCACACCAATATGTACACTGTGAGAGTCCCAGAAGAAGAAGAAAAAGAGAGATGGGCAGAGAGAATAGCCAGAGAAATAATGGCAGAAAACTTCCCAAACTGAAGGGAAGACATGAATATACACATCCAAGATGTTCAATGAACTCCAAAGAAGATAAACGCAAATAGGCCCAGGCCATGGCAAGGTACAAACTGTTAAATGCTGAAGATAAACTGCAAATTCTGGAAGCTGTAAGAGAGAAACAATGTATCGCATACAAAGGAGCCTCAATAAGATTAAATGCCAAGTTCTCATAGGAAACTATGGAGGCAAGGACAATTTGGTAACATGTAAAAGCTCTATGAAATTCACTTTCCATAATAAATAAGGCACACATACACAAATCAGAGTTGGGCATATTGTGTGGGATTTTTGAGTTCTCTGTCCTGTTCAATCGATCTGTGCATCTATCCTTGCAAAGACATCACAAAATCTTGTTTAGTGAAAATATATAATAAAGTCTTGAAATCAGGGAGACTGGTCATTTCCCCCTTTATTCTTTAAAAAAAAAAATTTAAGCTAATTCCAGTTCCTTTGTCCTATATAAATTTTAGAATAATCTTGTCTATGTTTATAAAAGAAAGTGCTGAAAGCAATAACTTGCCAACCAGGAATTCCATAACTGACAAAAGTGTCTTTCAAAAATGAGGGAAAGATTAAGCCATTCCCAGAAAAACAAAAGCTAAGGGTGTTTGCCACTAGAGATGCTAAAGAGAGTTCTGCAGGTTGAAAGGAAAGGACGCTAGATAATAACTACTAGAAATAAAGATCTCCAGTAAGGGTAACACGGGTAAATGTAAATGTCAGTACTCCTGTATTTTTGGTTTGTAACTTCACTTTTTACTTCCTACAGGACCTAAAAGTAAAATGCAATGATGAATCAGTGACTTTGCCCTCATAGTGTGTAAGTGTGTAATCCCTGACAAGCACCGCATAAAGGTGGGGTGAGGCTAGAGGAACATGGCTGGCAGCACTCAACTTGCTGAAGATCATCTACAGAAACCTGTATCTAACGTTCAACTCAATGGTGAAACGCTGACCGTGAATCCTTTCCGCCTAAGGTCAGAAATTACACAAGGATGTTCTCTTTCCCCACTCTTATTCAACACGGTGATGGAAGTTCTAGAGTTCTAGCCTGTGCAATAAGGCAAGAAAATGAAATAAGCATACAAATCAGAAAGGAAGAAATAAAACTGTCTCTATTTGTAGGTGATATGATCATCTACATAGAAAATCCCAAACAATCTTCAAAACACTCCTAAAGCTAGTGAGTTCAACAAGGTTGCTCAATGTAAGATCAACATACAAAAATCAACTGCATTTCTATATACTAGTAATGAATATGGTCTCGTGCTGAAAGGCACACAACACTGATAAAAGATGTCAAAGAAAATCAAAATCAATGGAAGGACACACCAGTTCATGGGCTGGAAGACAACATGTTGAAGACGTCAACCCTACCTGATACGATAAACAGGCTTCACGAAATTCCTATCAAAATCACAGCAGGATTCTTTTGTAAACAGAGATTATTCTAAAATTTATACAAGACAAAGAAAATAGAATAGGTAAAATAAATGTCCTTAAAAGAACAAAGGGGGAAATGATCAGTCTCCCTGATTTAAAGGCTTATTATTTACAGTAATGAAGATTGTGTTGTATCTGTGCAAGGACAGACAGATCAACTGAACAAGACAGAGAACTCAGAAATCCCACACAATATATCCAGTACTGATTTGTGTGTGCCTGTGTACATTATTTATTAGGGAAAGTGAACTTCCTATAGTTTTTACATGTCACAAAATATTCAACCACTTAAAACTGTAAAAGCCCAATTTTAGCTTGTGGGTCCAAAAAACCACAGTAGGCTGGGTTTGGTCCGTGGGCCATAGCTTTCCGACCCCTGATCCAAAGCGGTTCTCGGAACGTGGCCCCCACACCAGCATCACCTGGGAACCACTTCAAAATGCAAATTCTCAGGCCCCAGACATACGGAACAGAGCCGGGCTGCGGCCCAGCAACCTGTTTCAACAAGCCCTCCAGGTGAACCTGACTCGCCCTGAAGCCATGGTCTATAGAGAATGCCACTCAACAGCTCTGAGTTCTTGCGAGGATTAAAGAGATAAGGAATGGGAAGTGCTTAGCACAATGGCCCAAATGATTTTTGCCAAAGGTGTAAAAGAAATACAGAAGAAAGACAGGCTTTCAACCAAGAGTACGGGACCAAGTGGACATCCACAGGCAAAAAAATCAACCCTGACCTACATCTCACACCTTATACAAAAATACACTCAATATGGACCACGAAATTAAATATCAAACATAAAAACATAATTTTTTTAGAAAAAACTCAGGAAGAGATCTTCAGGATCTACGGGTAGGCAAAGGATTCTCAGCCTTGACACCAAAAGTACAGCCCATAAAAGGAAGAACGGTAAGTTGGACTTCAATCAAAATTCAAAATGTTTGCCCTCTTAACATAATAAAAAGTGAGCTACAGAGTGGTGAAAATATTTGCAAACCACATATCGAACAAAGGACTTGAATCTAAAATATAAAGGCCTTTCAAAACTCAACTAAAAAAAAGCAAACAATCAAATTAGAATACGGGAAAAGACACGAAGAGACATTACACAGAAGAAATACCGATGGTGAAGCAGCACACGAAAGTATGTACAATATCATCAACCATCAGGGAAATGCAAATTAAAACCACACGAGACATCACCACACACCTACAAGAAAGGCCCAAATAAGAAACAGTGGCAACGCCCTGTGCCGGCAAGGATGCAGAGAAACTGGATCGCTCACGCACTGCAGGTGGAATGTAAATCGGCACAGATCTCTACGGAAAACAGTTCGGCAGTTTCTTAAAAAACTAAACATGCAACAACCAGACAACCCAGCCTTCGCACTCCTGGGCAATTTATCCCAGATAAATGAAAACTACGTTCACACGGAAACTTGTACACACGTGTTCACGGCAGCTTTACTCATAAGAGCCAAGAACCAGAAACCACCCAGATGGGCTTCGAGGGAGAAGGTCAAATAAGCAGGTCTACCCACGCCGGGCACTACCCAGCAACAGAAAGGCGTGAGCTGAGGGCACGTGTGATGTCTGGGTGAGCGCCTAATCAAAGATTACAGAGGCAGCGCACCTCCGTGGACGCCGAGGGGCTGGGGGACATGGGTGCAGCCCTAGAAGGGCAGCCTGGGGCTCCTGGCGGTGGGAACGCCCCATGTCCTCCCCACGCACCAGCCTGGCCGTGACGCTGGACCACGGTGTTGCCGGTGTGACCGCTGGGACACTGGGCAAAGGGCGCACGGATGTCTGTTCTGTTTCTTCTAACTGCATGGAAACCACAAGCACTTCCAAATAAAATCCATTCAAAAAACCATTGGTCCATGAATGCTCCCTCTCCCCACACAGGGCCCACCCGGTCTGCAGCGTCCGGCAGAGGCAGCTTCTGTGTGGTCCCAGGGTCCAAATGGGCCTGCACAGGGGAGGCCCGGGCCCCACAGCCAGCATTTGCCAGGAGAGGCAGCCGGATGAGGCTCTGTAGTGGCTGCACGTGCATCGCCGGACTTTCCATCGGGCTCCTCCTAAAAGCCACGCGTGCACCACGCAGACACACACACACACAGGGGCACTTGGCGCACACACACACACAGCGGCACTTGGCGCACGCACGCGAAGGGGCACTTGGCGCACACACGTGCAGGGGGACTTGATGGGCACTTGGCGCACACACAGGGGCACTTGGCGCACACGCACGCACAGGGGCACTTGGCGCGCACACACACACACAGGAGCACTAGGCACACATGCACCCACAGGGGCATTTGGCGCACGCACACACACACAGGGGCACTTGGCGCACACATGCACAGGGGCACTTGGCGCACGCACGCACACACAGGGGCACTTGGCGAACACATGCACACACGGGCACTTGGCGCACGCACGCACAGGGGCACTGGGCACACACACACACAGGGACACTTGGCGCACGCACGCACGCACACACGGGAGCACTGGGTGCACGCACGCGCAGGGGCACTGGGCGCATGCACACACACAGGAGCACTGGGTGCACGCACGCGCAGGGGCACTGGGCGCAAGCACGCACAGGCACTAGGCGCACGCATGCACAGGGGCACTTGGCGCACACAGGCACGCGCAGGGGCACTTGGCGCAAACACGGGCACTTGGCGCACGCACGCACAGGGGCACTTGGAGCATGTACGCACGCACAGGGGCACTGGGCACACACACACACAGGGACACTTGGCGCACACACGCACGCGTGGGGGCACTGGGCGCACGCACACACACACGGGAGCACTGGGTGCACGCACGCGCAGGGGCACTGGGCGCACGCACGCACAGGCACTAGGCGCACGCATGCACAGGGGCACTTGGCACACGCAGGCACGCGCAGGGGCACTTGGTGCAAACACAGGCACTTGGCGCACGCACACACAGGGGCACTTGGCGCATGTATGCATGCACAGGCACTAGGCGCACGCATGCACAGGGGCACTGGGCACACACACACACAGGGACACTTGGCGCACGCACGCACAGGGGCACTGGGCACACACACACACAGGGACACTTGGCGCACGCACGCACGCAGGCACTGGGCGCACGCACGCACACACACGGGAGCACTGGGTGCACGCACGCGCAGGGGTACTGGGCGCACGCACGCACAGGCACTAGGCGCACGCATGCACAGGGGCACTTGGCACACGCAGGCATGCGCAGAGGCACTTGGTGCAAACACAGGCACTTGGCGCACGCACGCACAGGGGCACTTGGAGCACGTACGCACGCACAGGGGCACTGGGCACACACACTCACACAGGGGCACTTGGCGCACACATGCACACACGGGCACTAGGCGCACGCATGCGCAGGGGCACTTGGCGCACACACACACACACAGGGGCAGTAGGCGCACGCACGCGCAGGGGCACTTGGCGCACGCACGCACAGGGGCACTGGGCACACACACACACAGGGACACTTGGCGCACGCACGCACGCGCGGGGGCACTGGGCGCACGCACACACATGGGAGCACTGGGTGCACGCACGCGCAGGGGTACTGGGCGCACGCACGCACAGGCACTAGGCGCATGCATGCAGAGGGGCACTTGGCACACGCAGGCACGCGCGGGGGCACTTGGTGCAAACACAGGCACTTGGCGCACGCACACACAGGGGCACTTGGCGCACACATGCACACACGGGCACTAGGCGCACGCACGCGCAGGGGCACTTGGTGCACACACGCACACACAGGGGCAGTAGGCGCACGCACGCGCAGGGGCACTTGGCGCACACACGCACACACAGGGGCAGTAGGCGCACGCACGCGCAGGGGCACTTGGCGCACGCACGCGCAGGGTCACTAGGCGCACGCACAGGGGCACTTGGCACACACATGCACACGCAGATGCACGTACACTCTCCCAGACTCCCTGCCACGCCAAGTCTCTTCTGCCCCTGCCGTCCCACCCACCCACCAGCAGCCCTGGGTGCATCGGGGGGAGCCCCAGCCGTCTCCACTCTCCCAGGGGGGCCTCTGGACCCACTCGCCTGGCCTAGTCGGCTCAGAGCTGAGGACACATGCTCGGCTCTCGGATTCCTCCCAGGTGCCCGTCTCGATCCTCCTGTCCCCTCCTTCACCCTCAGAGTCACCTAGGAGTGGAGAAAGGCAGGACAGGCCAGAGTCCCAAACAACAGATGCCAAATCCTGCAGCGACCCTGCACAGCCAGGGCCTCACGCCCTCCAAAGCGCGTGGCCCCTGCGAGCAGCTCTGCTTCACCGTCCCTTCAGGCACCGATCAGATCCCAGGGCCACTCCAGGACAGAGCTGACACAGCCGTCATGCGCTGACGAGCCTGGGACCCCTGCCCCCACTCCGTCTCACACCCACCCCTCCCAGGGAGCAGCACCGTCTGGCCTCTGCGCTTCACACAGTGAGTCCCCACGTGGAGGCCCTGACGTCCACTGGCGGCTCCCCGCTCACCCCCGCAGCCCCCCGCCAACCCCAACCCAGCTGCCCCCCCTCCTCACAACACCCCACTGTTCACAGGGACATCTGCCCTCGGCGGAGGCAGGAAGGGGGCCTCAGAGTGGTGCCCGGGATGAAGGAGGGCTTGGGGACAACGAAAAAACAAACACGTGAACAATCAACAAGTACATGTTAGTCAAGACTTCCCCACTCCCGACTGTCCTCCGAGTGCTGTCGGTTAAGACTTCCCAGGAAGATGGGACAGCGCGGGCTCACCCCAGGCACAGAGGGCAAAGGGCAAGTGCGGGTGCCCTGACCCCCACGTACCCAGCTCCCTGGCTGCCGGCACGACGACGGCTGGCACTGTGACGGATGGTTCTGGCACCGAGGAGCAAGCAGACCCAGGCTTGCTGGCCATCACCTCTGGCCTCCCGCTCACCCCAGGAGCACAGCACGCGGCAGGGGAGAGGCAGAGGGCAGCAGGGAAGCAGCAAGGGCAGCATTCCCACACTCCTGACCCGGGAGCCCAGGGCCAGCGAGCCTGAAGAAGGGACGCGGGGCAGAGCCCACAGGGCCTCCAAGGAGAATTCCCTGTAACAGCACAAGGAAGAAAGCCGCCCAGCGTCCGACAGGGAGAAGGCGGAGTAAGTGATGCCACAGCTCCCTGACGCAGCTGTGAGTCATCAATAACTACCAGGCATCCAAGACCCCTCCAGAGAGGGGCGCGACGCCAAGCAGAGGAGGGAGGATATAAAGCCGCGCCCGCCCAGCCCCTCAGAGCCGGCATTTCTTGCACACATCCAGGTGAAGCTTGCGACCAGGGCACCCTGGAGGTGCCAACCTGGCCTCCCCAGGCTCGGCTCTGCAGCCAGAGCGAGGCCCTCCCAAGGGAGAGCAGCATGTGCATGGGGCAGCCATGACAACATGTGAAAACGTTCATGAAACACGTGACATGCAGTGAGACCGGGCATCCAGGAGACTGCCCTTCGTCGGCTGTGGGGACCACGAGCTGTGGTCCATGTGCTTTGACCTTCTGTGAAAGCAGCGCTGTTACATGGCATTCCCCGCACATACTGTCGTGCACCAGCCGGCCACACGTGGCTGGCCTCCGACACAGCCCGAGCAGAATGGCCTCCTAACGGGGACTTGCTTGGGCCTGCGGGATGTTGGGGAGTGGGATCAGGGACTCTGGCCCCTCTCCAGCCACGGCCCAACCGCACAGCCCGGGACGGTGTGCAGACCCCGGCCTGGGAATGAATCTCAGTTTCGTCATCGACAGTAGCGAAGAAAAGTACATGTATCCCTCCACACCACGAAAAGAAACCTCATCAGGTAAGCATCAAAGCACCCCAGGGCCAGGGACATACGCCCGGCAGCCATGCAGCGCCCAGAGCTGGGCCATGCAGCACCCAGAGCTGGTGTTTGACCCGCGTGGGGGCGGCAGGGGAGGCTGGAGATGCTGCCAGTGCTCACAGGGACTGGCCAGCAGGTAGAGGTGGCACAGCAGAGCTGGGCCGGGAAGGCCGCGGGCCACCTGGGCTGGTGCAAAGGGCCTCCGGGCCTCCTGGCTCTAGGAGCAGGGTGCAGTGGGACCCCAGACCCCACAGGCACCCTCTCAGCTGGCCCAGCGCCTGAGATCCCAGCAGAGCCGCCACCCAGGGGAAGCTCTCGAGGAGAAGTCGCACACAGTCCTGAGGAAGCCCCACACCTGTGGGGGCTGGGACCCCAGCGATGCAGAAATTCTCGGGGCAAAGGCTCCCCCAGGCCCGGGCAGGGGGCAGGGACAGCATGTGAGTTTTGGGGGACAGGGTAGAGGGTCCCGTGGTGGAGAAGCCACAGGGAGGCCGGCGGCAGGAGCCTCTTCTGGCAGCCGGCACCCCCTCTGGGGCTCTGGGGTCGGGGTGCTGCCCTTTTGTTTTTCTAAAGGAGTTGTGGAAACACTTCTGCTCTCGTAACAAACAGGCTGTCAGTACTTCCTGCACTTAGATTCCAAGAGGGAAAACAGTGCCTGGTTCTGAGCTGCCGGGACACCTTCCTCAGCCTGGAACTCGCAGCCGACTGCAGTCACCCTCTTACGGGGACCCGCGAGCGTTTGGGCCACGCAGTGCCCGTCCAGCCCTTGCCAGGTCCCGAGGCCACCTGGACAGACAGCGGGAGGGACAGATGGCTCTACGTCCACAAGTAGAAACCTTCCAGGCAGAGCCAGCTGATCCCACCAGGAGTCAACACAGACCTCGAGCCACGGAAGACAGGGCTTTTCTCTCAAAACAAGTGAGCCAGGACCAAACAAAGTGCTGCCCATCCCTGCAGCCACCTCGAAAGGAGGGGTCAGTGGACTCAGTCCAGCAAGGTGGCCACTGACGGACCCGTGCCCAACCCCTCCTGGATCCCCCAGGGCTCAGCCCCACAGGGCCAACTCTGCCCTCGATGCAACACCCTCGGCCGGCACCAGCCTCCAGGACCCATGCCTGCCACAAAAAACCAGAGGAGAAGCCTCGAATGCCAAGCACACTCAGAACCATGCCGCGGCCCCAGCAAGGGGCTCCCAGGAAGAGCTGGGCGCTGTGGGGGCCACAGGCCCAGGACACGAGAAGCAGGAGGAAGCCCGGAGCTCAGAAGGACAGTGACGGCTGCCCACCAGCCCAGAGGGGCAGCGGGTCTCCCAGCTTCCCCACCCTTCCAGGGTGAGGTGGTGGGTCTGTTTGAAAACGCCCGTCAGCTCCTCTCTCTGTCCTCAAGTCACTGCCGAGGCACCTGAGGCCATTCGCTCTTCTGGTCCTCACTGCAGAACTCAGGGCATGCACCACCGCTGCCTCCACCTTCCAGGTGAGGAAACCGAGGCGTGTGGGGACTGAGCACGTCAGGCCACAGAGCAGGAAGTGGTGAAGCGGACCCGAGCCAAGGCAGCCGGGCTCCAGACTGGCTCTCGGCCACGGCCTCCAGCATCACCGGCCACCCCCAGGTAAGGGCCGGCCCCCCGCAGCGGGAGGTGCGCTCCGTGGGCTGCCTCCTGGGGCAGCACAGTCCTGGCCAGCAACCCCCCACCCCGGGATCTGCAGCTAGGCCACCACCCAGGGGGCTTGGGACCGGCTGTGAGGCCCACCTGTGGCCCCAAAGACATGGCCCGGCAGGTGCCCGCAGGAGACAGCCGCCCCCATCAGCCCTGGAGACCGCCCTCCCCTCAGAGCCCCGCACCGGCTTGGCTGGGAACCGTCTGCCACTGAGGAGCCGGAAGCGAGGGCTGCAAGCCTCTTTCCGACCTGGCTGAGGCGGCGGGTGTCCAGCCCAGGAGAGGGGCGCCGGCACGCTGTCCACACCCGAGCCCACACACCGGGCAGTGGCCACTGTCCAAACCGTGAGACTTCTGAAAGCGAAACCCGGGACTCCACCACTGCGGAGAACAGCTGCGCCCTCCCTGCAGCTTCCCGGCCCTCAAAGCTGGGGGGTTCCACGTGCACGGTGGGGTCCAGGGTCCAGGCCGCCAGCACCAGGACACAGCACCAGGAAAACCAACGAGACAGAGGCACAAACAGGGGGCGAAGGCCTTGGACACGAGGGCAAAGAGGAGGAGTTCAGAGACACTTCCATGAGGAGGAGCAAAGGGCTTATTTCAGGAATCAGTCAGGGGAAAATCTGCCCTGAGAGAAGCTCCCGTCAGAGCTGAGCCAGCTTCAGAGACGGCCGGTTTACGAGGGGGCTCCAGCCTCCTTCCAGAAGCAGCTGCGCCTTCGACCACAGCACAGAGCACCTTCCCGCGGCTGCTGGCTCCACCTGGGGCCAGAGTCCAGGGGAGGGTGCACCGGCCCCGCCTCCCCGGAGTGCCCGACGCCCCTCGCCCTCCGGCAGGCCCACCGCGCCACGCCCCAATAGGCTCCTGCCACCACGTGGCCACTGGCTTCTGAACAGGGCACACTGCGTGGTACACAAGCCACCTCACCACAGGCCCGCTGCAGGTTCTGTGTGCTCACACACGCAGGAGTGTGCGTGCGTGCAGGCAGGCGCTCGTGTGTGCACAGGCACCAGTGGGTACGTGAGAGGGGTGAGAACAACGTGCTGACTGGGGAGCCTGCCCCTGGGCCTTGGGGTGCCCTGGAGGAGAGCAGGACGAGGTGGCGGCAGCTGTCAAACAGAAGTGACAGGAAGACACGCAGTGAAGAAGCATCAAGTGACGGTTTGGCAAAGGTGAGCAGTGAGCACGGGCACACACCACACACAAGGCCGTGGTGGCACTTGTTTTTGACAGCTTTATTGAGACACAACTGGCACACCACACAATTTACCATTAAAGTGGAAATTTGAGGGTTTTTACTACACAAAAAGGTTGCACAGCCATCACCAAAATCAGTTTTGGAGCACTTTCGTCACCACTAAAGGAAACCCAGTGCCCTTGGCCCCCACTCCCAGCCCCTTTCCACCTCCGTGGATTTGCCGCTTCTGAACATTTCGTGAACGGATCTAAATAACGGGTGGCCTGTTGTGTCTGGCTTCTTTCGCTCGCTGTAATGTTCTCAGGGACCGTCTGTGTGGTGGCACCAGTGCCTCGCTGCGGATGTACACATCTGGTTTATCCTCTCGCCGGCTGGGGCATCTGAGTTCTTTCCACTTTCCGGCTCCTGTGAATCACGCTGCTTGCGCATCTGTATCGAGTCTGCTAAGCGGCTGGAAGTCTCCTTCAGGAGAGACGGGAGAAGGAAACAGCCCCGTCCCCTCGCAGCCCGAGGGCTCCCCTGCGCAGTCCTGGAGGGGAGGCCCCGCGTCACAGGCCACGCAAGCCGAGACCCCAAAAGGAGCCTCCACAAGCCCTGGCACCCAGGAGAGCCTGGGCGGGCGGGATGGAGGGCAGCAGATGGCACAGACGACCGTCATCAAGGGGCTGCGGCCAGAAGACATGATCAGAGGAAGCGCCTCTCGTTCGGGAGTCAAGACATCAAACCCCTGTCGAGGCAGCAAACCCGCGGGACAGGCCGCAGCCGAGGGGCATTTCACCCCCAGAGAGCAGACGGGCTTCTCCCGAGGCAGATTCTTGGGAGTTCTCGCAGGGCTCGCCGAGGCTTCCAGACGGTCCCCCCGACCCCCCACCACCACCACCGCCGTATCCAGAACCCGACCCAGAGCCGGGAACTCGGGTGTGAACAGACGAGACGAGGGACGCCGGGGCAGAGCCTCTTGTCACCCGCATCCCGTCCTGTTTCTGCTGTCAGTGTGTCTCCCGTCAGTCTGTCTCCCGGCTTAAAACGGCAGAGTCACTCTTGACCCTTCCCTTCCCGCGGCGGCAGAGTGGTGGTTATGTGTGGAAGTCACAACTTCCTTCCCTAGGCCTCAGCCTCCTGTCTGCAAAATCCGAAGACCACAACCCTCCTCGGCGTCAGCTTCCCCCGGAGTCCTCACCGCGTGCGTGGCCCTCACCTGACCCCCTCGCGTCCCGGAGCCCCTGGGGCAGGTGGTGAGGGCAGCTCCAGATACCGAGGAGGTGCTGGCCCCAGGCAGCTGCTGCTGACATGCTGGTCGGCCACAGGACCCCCCAGGCACCTGCCCCCAGCTCCTGCACCCCTACGCCCGGCACCCGGGCGCTCCCAGCAAACAGCCCCGCTTGTCCGGGGACCCCTGAGACCCTTTCAGGCGTCTGTGAGCCAAAACTATTCTTAACGCTAAGACGTCATTCACCTTCTTTATCCTCACTCTCTCACAAGCGCGCAGTGGAATTTTCCAGGAGCTCCATGATGTGTGAGACCAGAACTGAGAACAGAAGGTCGAGACTCCAGCTGACTTTTGTTATCTCAGATGTTAAAGGGATTTGCAAAAATCTAAAACACAACTCTTCTGGCTAAAGTTTCTTTGCTTTGGAAGTTATTTTGTTACAATATTTTTGCTATTTATGTTATGTGACGGGGTTATACTTTTAATTAAGAGTTTTTACATTTCTTGGTTTTAATTCCTCCTACAGTAAAGCTCTCGGAGGGCCCCACAGTTAAGCGTGTAGAGGGGTCCCAGGACTTGCAGGTGTGAGAGCCGCCTGCCTCAGTGCCCGCTCCCCCCGCAGCCCTGCGCCCCCCGAGGCCAGGCCTCTGCCCACCACACTCGCCCACTGCCCACCAGCCTGAACACAAGGCCTCCAAGTTCGGGTCTCTGGTCTCCACCCCCAGGCTCTCTTCCTCGACACGCTGCCTTAAAAGGCTACGTCTTACTCCAGACTGGTTCCCAGCGACTGCGCTGCAGCCCATCTGGAACCGAAACAGATTCCCAGACCTGGCTGGGCCGGAAAAGCTCTTGCTCCAGACTCTGCACGGCCTCGGAGGGAAGGGAGAGGGGCCGCTCGGCGGAGGCAGCACCTGCTCGCAGGGGCCAGCGATGGGCGGTGCTCGGCCCAGCCCGCCGGGGGCTCACTGCCAGGCAGCACCAGGCATCCTGAGTGCTGCGGACCCCCAGGGCCTCTGCTGACCCCCCGGAGGCTGGGGAGACAGAAACATGGGGCGCTACGTCACAGTGTGCCTCTGCCCAGGTCCTCCGCAGCAGCTCTGCTCTCGCCACCATGAAGCAGCAAGACGCCCAGGGGTCAGCTGTGCGTCAGCCCACGCCTTGGCCCCGCACCCAAAAACCTGACAGAGTCCCTCTGTGGCCGCTGCTGCTAAGTCAGGCAGGAGCTCCCAGACACACACCTCATCCCGACAATTTACACCCTGCACAGGTGCTACCTACGACACCGAGTATTACATTAACTTAAGAAACGTCGGTGCAAGAGTCAGAAGAGACCAGAGGTTTCTAAGCTGCGGAGGCCCCCGGAGGCTGTGGTTCGGGGTCCCTGGAGAGCGCGGGAGGGCAGGGGCAGTTCCTCCTCCCAGCCTCCCTGCCCAGGGACGAGTCCCGGGCTGCGCTGCGAGGAGGGGGAGGCTGTGGACACCCTCTGCTGGTCTTCAGGGGAGCCCCAGGAAGACGAGGCCTGAGTGTCCACGCGGCTCGGCAGCCCTGGTGCCGCCACCTCACCGCCGCTCAGGGTCTCCTGCCCCCAGGTTTCCACCCCAGACTCCTCCAGGGAAAAGCCGCAGACCACCCTCCCCTGCAGCCACCTCCTCCCCACCTGTCGGCGCAGGGCTGGCGGCGGGCAGCACCCACTCGGAGCCCGGCTCCAGCGCCCCACACCGGCGGCACAGTGGGCTGCCCTCTCCACGGCCACCACGTCCCCCCACGCCCTCTGCCCACACACAGCAGCTGGGGAGGAGGGGGACACGCCAGACGTCTCCCCGCAGGTCCTACAGCGAGCCACGGCCGCCAGCGTGCCGGAACACGACACCCATCGTGCAGAGGCAGGAGAGCGAGGGACACAGGGGACACCGTCCTGGGCCACGGCCGTGCCCTCGAAAGGCAGCTGCCCTCAGCGACAGGTGGGGCAGGAGGAAGGGCCCGGAAAGCTGAGCAAGCTCGGCCCAATCGCGCCCTCCACCTCACCCTGCCCAGCACACACTACACGCTCGGTCACACCCACACTCACACCCACATGCCCACAGACTCACAGTACACACCAGTACACACACCCACACACCACACACACCCACATACCCACACACCCACATACCCACACACACCCACACAGTACACACACGGTACACAGTCACACCCACATGCCCACAGACTCACAGTACACACCAGTACACACACCAGTACACACACCCACACACACCCACACAGTACACACACAGTACACAGTCACACCCACACTCACATACCCACACAGTACACACACACTACACGCTCGGTCACACCCACACTCACACCCACATACCCACAGACTCACAGTACACACACCCACATACCCACATTCACACAGTACACACACACCACACACCACACACACCCACATACCCACACACACCCACACAGTACACACACGGTACACAGTCACACCCACTCACACCCACATACCCACAGACTCACAGTACACATACCCACACACACCCACACATGGTACACACCCACAGTACACACACCCACATACTCACCCACACTCACACCCACATACCCACATTCACACAGTACACACACACCACACACCACACACACCCACATACCCACACACACCCACACAGTACACACACGGTACACAGTCACACCCACTCACACCCACATACCCACAGACTCACAGTACACACACCCACATACCCACACACTCACACCCACACTCACCCACACAGTACACACACACCCACACACTCTACACCCACACACCCCTCCCAACTGCTGTAGGGGAGGGTCCCACCGGCCACACCCGCAGAGCCCCCCGTCCAGAGCCCCCTGCGGGCCAGCGTGGGAAGTGGCTCGAGTCGGCGGCACGTGGTGTTAGGCCCCAGCTCCACACCGACAGCAGTGCCGGGGCAGGCGTGCCCCTCTCTGTCCCCCCACCTCCGGAAGCTGCCGGAAGCACAAACGAGGTCACGGACGCGGAGTGCTCCCAACAGCGGCCTGGCACACGGCAACTGCCGCTGGCTGCTGACACCACCCGCCACGAGCGGCCCGGAGTGGGCGGCTGGTTCTGTGCCGTGAGGACACGGCGGAGGGGAGGTGGGCGCCGGGCCCGGGCGCTCCGCAGCAGGCTCCTTGTTGGCGGCCAGGGTCCTCTGGGTGGGGGTCTCACTCCCAGGAGAGCACAGGCCTCCCCCAACGCTGGGGCCCGGGAGCAGCGACGCCGCGAGGACCCGCCTGCAGCCGACACACCAGGGCCGGCCGGGAGCAGCCCAGCTCCCCTCACGTGGCTGCTCTCTCCGGGTGGGTCGTGCCCCCACCCCCCAGCACAAGGGCTTTGCTCCCAGACATGTGCAGGGAAGTGGCAGGACCTGCACCAGCAGGACAGACGGAACCCCCACCCTTCTCCCACCGAGCCAACGGCCGCTGAGACGCCCCGGGTGACGCGCCTGGGACTCAGGTCTTCTCGGGGGCTGGAGGGGCTGAACTGGTGGTGTCCGCCCCATCTTCCCACCCTTTCGAGTCTTGAAACCAGTCCAGTCCCTACACTTACATGCTTGTTCTGAAAACCCATCCCGAGAGAGCAAACTGGCCATGGTGGGAGCTGCCGGCGTGGCAGGAAGCAGGCAGCAGGAGAGGGACGGCTGGAGTCTGCGTCTCTGTGGAGGGGCGGTGGCGGGCAGCCTGGCTCAAGGACCAGAGATGGCGCCCGAGATCCAGCTCTCCCAAGAGATCACGGCAAGCTGCTCCTCATCGGTACAGTGAGCTCGGAGGCGAGCTCTCTGAGGTCCCCTCCCAAGGAGCCCCTGGTCCCTCGAGTTCCGGGAGGCCGGGGTGGACACCTGTAACGACGGCTGCGGGAGCGAGCAGGGCTGGGTGTGAGCGCGCGCTCTCCAGCAGGCGGGCCAGGCCTTCGACCGTCTGGGACGTGCTGGGAAACCCCCCTCGGAGCACCCCCCGTGTGGCCACGCAGCTCCGAGCTCCAGCCTGCCAGGCGCCTCTCAAGCCTCCTCGGTCCTCACAGGCACCAAAGGTCAGGGCGCCGCAACAGCCCGGCTTTCCAGACGCGGGGATCGGACCGCCGGCCGCCAGCACCGAGAACGGGGCCGGGTGTGCGCCCCGACCCGAGCTGAAAGCCCCGGCTCTCCACTGCTCCGGCTGCTGCCCGGTCCTGCTGAAATCAACCCAAGCACCGCCTCGGGTTTCTGGGCTCAAGTGGGTCACCGGGTGGCAGCCGTGTGTGCTCCGAGCCCCTCACCCAGCCCCGAGCCCGGGCCCCCAGCAGCTGCCACCCTTCCGCGGAGGAGACACGGCTGAGGCCCAGGCCCGGCCGGCGGCCTGCTGAAGCCAGCCCTTCAGGACCCGCGGGGATCAAGGACACAGCCGTTTCCTGGCTCTGAATTCCTCTCGCAGGGCAAAAAGCAGCGCTTCCTGATCGGGCTGTGCCGAAGGTGTGGTCCCTGTTCCCGCCTGCAGCCCATCTGCGGGTGTGGGACGCCCTGCGGAGCAGGAGATTCTAGAACCTGTGCCTCGACCCACAAAACACCCTGTAACATGCCCTGCGTTCCCCCCACCACACCCCAGGAACGAAGGAATCCAAGGCAGGGCAAGGTCCTGCTTCAGAAAGCAAAGGTGAACGCTCGTTATCAGAAAGAGGGGGGCCAAAGAGGACTCTGGAAAAACCCACACTGGCCACCTCGTGACCGCAGCGGGTCAAGCCTCTCCACCTGCTAACTGGGGACAGTTCCCCACCAGCTTCACGGCAGGGGCCACACAGCGCCCAGAGCCCCCCCCAGAGTGAGGGGCCAGGAGCCCACCGACAGCTCCAGCCCTCCTGCCACATGCCCGCCCCCGCAGCATGAAAGCAGAGAGGATCAGGCTTCCAGGCCCAGGCTGAAGCTGGCTGGGCGACTCGCTGGGCCTGGGGCTCCTCACAGCTCCCACACCTGGGCAGCAGCTTGGCCGGGTGAAACCCCACGTCCACTCTGCACCCCCGGAGCACCGCCGGCCTCCAGGCTGCCCAGGAGGCCGTGGCCATAAAACCCTCGGTCAGGAGCCCCCCAGACCTGCCAGCCGCCCCGCACAGCAGGGCCATCTCCTGGCAGAGCTGGGAGCAGAGGGAGGACGGAGCCAAAGGGATGGTGGCTCTCCAGGCAAAAAGCAGGCTGTGGTTTCACGTGAACTAGGGTGACCCTGGCTGAGAAAGCCACTGAGTGGCTTGGAAGATTCCAGTTCCAGTGTCCAGAGACAAAATGCCAGCAAAGCAGCCCACTGGGCTCCCTCTCCCCCAGAGGAAGTGATGATATGACGGAAGCAAGGGGCTGGGAATTCTGGGGTCCAGCTCAGGGCAGCTGAGAAACCACCAGGGACCATGTCACAGAGTCCAAGGCAGCCAAGAGTTGGAGAAACCACAAAATCTGGGGCACAGTTTTCAAACCTGCCCCCACACGCTCAGAGATGTCCGGGTGGCCGAGCCCACCTAACCCAGAACTGGCACTTCTGCTGACTGTCGCACAGCATTTCCGTATGAAACACCTTTGAGTACAAGGCACCACAGTTCCACGCACGCCTGAAACACCGACCTGGTCCAGCTGTGTCACTCCACGTGGGAAAGAGGCCTGGGGAGGGCAGTGCGCTTCCCAAGACGAAACAAGAGCCTGTTTCGTAGCTTAAATGCTTCCAAAGTGGCACCTCATGCGGCCGCATGAAGCAGTGGCACCCAGAGGGCGACTTCCCTCTCAGTCCTTCCCCCAGGGTTTCAAGACTAAGCAGCAGGCTGGGAGCAATTTAGAGATAAACACTCCAAGTCGCACGTCCTCAACCCAGCCACGGAGCATCAGGCCACCTGGGACGCCAGCGAAGGCAGTTGCCCACCGGTGAGGCAGGGTACCCTCCCAGGCCAGTGGGCACCCAACCCGGGGGCTGCCCCAAGCTCCCCAGTGTCGGGCCAAACTCAGGTGGGCAGCCGAGCTGGGGGAACTTCAGGGAACTCCCGCGGCCACCCTCACGTTCATGGAAGAACGGAACGTGGGTTTCTGGCTGTGGTCCTTCCGTGCGATGAGCGGAAAGGACTCAGCAAGGTCAAGTGAAAGGCCAGGACGCAGGGGAAAGCAGCAAGGAAACTGAGACCACCCGACACACCCAAAGCACTCGTGAGACCCCAGCCCCAGCGTACGGGCTCCCAGGGGAGGGGAGGGGAGACGGCACCTGCCTGCCTTCTACCCCAAAGTCTGCCTCTGAACAGAGCTCACAAGCACACCGAACGCAGAGGGGCAAGGAGCCAAGGAGGACACGCTGTTGACAGAAGAAACCTCCCGAGGACGGCCAGGTGGCGCCGGGCGGGGGCGGGGGCACGGGACATGCACAGGCAGCCCTCCGGGGACCCCCCACACGGCTGCCCAGGCCGACACCACCGCGCAGGAAGGAAAGCTGCAGGTGCCCAGGAGGCCAGTCGGGCAAGCACGGCTCTGGCCCGCCCCAACCGTCCCCGCAGGGTCTCGAGCCGGGCAGGTGGGCCTGGCCGCTGTGGGCCGGAGCTGCTCTGTCCAGCGCCACGGCCACTGGCCCTCGGAGAGCAGCTCACCTCGACCAGAACAGGCTGAAAAGTCAAACACACACGCCGATGACTTCTTTACCTGCCGACACGAGAGCATTTTGGATATATTAGGTTAAGTGAAATACAGCTAAAATTAATGTCACCTATTTCTTATTTTAATGCGGCAACTAAAAAATTGTAAATTATACGTGTGGCTGGCATTACAGTCCCATTGGAGAGGGCTGCCTAGACCAGGGTTGGGACACTACTCACGCCTGTCGGCCAAATCCGGCCACAGGCTGTTTTCTTAAGGCCCGGAACCAAGAACGGCTTCTGAAGTGCTGAATGGCTATACACGGATCTGGGTAAACTCCTGCTGGCTACAAGACCTGGAATATCCACCACCTAGCCCCGGGCCAGTCCTGTCTCTAGCGACGGGGGATACTCACTCCAGGCGGCACGAGGATCGGAGGCCAGGCCGGGGTTCCCGATTCCCCCACACTGGTGGTTTTATTGAGGTCACAGTCACGATCACGTAAGATCAGCCGTTTCAAAGTGAGCAGATCAGCGACATGTACAGGCTAACAGTGTTGGACAACCACCACCTCCACCTAGCTCCCAAATATTTCCAACACCCCCACCCGCCCCCACACGGAGCAGCTCCCGCCAAGCACTCCCCCCGACGCGGCCCCTGGCAACCACTGCTCTGCATTCTGCCTCTCTGGATCTGCCTATTCTGGATGTTTGCTGTAAGTGGCATCGCACACGTGTCCTTCGGTGTCTGGCTTCTTTTACTTGGCGTGTCAAGGGCCACCCGCGTTGCTGCACGCATCAGAGCGACGCTTCTTTCTTGTGGCTGACCAGTTCACCTCACGGAAACGCCACGACCTGCTTCTCCCTCACGGCCCATGGACGCAGGCTGTCTCCACCTCTCGGCTGCTAGGAAAGCTGTCACACCCGTGGGCACAGGTGCCCGTCTCCCAGTTCCACTGGGCACACGCACCTGGAGGTGGGACTGCCAGGTCACGGCAATTCTAGACAACCTTTCTGAGGACCCAGCAAACTTCCCCGCGCTGTACCACTAGGCCCCGCAGCCGCGGGGGCTCCCATCTCCCCACAGCCTCACCAACACTTCCGCTCCTCCCAGCGAGTGTGGCGGCGCGGCTCGTCGTGGTTTCGACAAGCATCTCCTTGACGCCTCGACGGCGAGTCTCTCTTCATGTGCCTTCTGGCCACTTGCAGGGTCTGGGATTGTGGACAACCTCCCACCACCACCACCAAACCACCTCCCAACTCACACCCAAGTCACAAATCTTCCCAAAGGGGTGAACTACTCTCACAGCTTCTGAGCTCAACGTCAAGTCCAATAAAGAAGCCCCACGGCCTGACCTTCCGAGAACGTCCCAGGAGCAGAGGGAAAAGGGAAGACGAGTCGCTGTGCCCGAGTTCCAGGCCACCATCGCCTGTCTGGGTCCCCACCTCTAGGGCCCCAGCAGCCCTGGGCAGTGGGGCCCGTGCCCACCGAGAGCAGAACCAGGCCGGGGGGGCCAGGGAAGCCGTGGGAGAATCGCTCTCCAGAGCAGAGACCTGAGGCCAAGGAGGGAAGAGGAGCCGGCCAGGGTCCCAGCCAGGCAGGGCACAGCGGGGCTGGACTCAGGTGCCAGCGCAGTGACTCCGACCCCGCGGCTGAAGTCACACCTCATGGGACGACCAGACTCGGTGTACCCCAAAACCCACCAGGACCCTGGACACGCAGGCCGAGAACCCTGGGCTCCCCCAGCTCTCCGGCGGACCCCACCCCCGCTGGACCTGCCCCCAGCCCCTCCCCGTCTGCTCCCTCCACCACGGCCTGAGGGACACATCCACTCCCGCGGCTCCGATGAGCCCCCCTCTGTTCCACCCCTGCCCACCACCCCTCGCCCAAGCTCCAAACAACCACTGCCTACCATCGGGGTGGGAGACCCCACCCAAGAATCCCATCAAGACCCCCACCTCCCTGAGATCAAAACTCACCACACTGCTGCTGACCCCTCCCCACTCCCCAGATCTGCTCCGAATCTGCCGGGCTCAGTCCCTCGTAAGGGGACCTCCACCACCCCTTCACCCTCAGCCCCCTCTGGCCAGCTGCCCAGGCCCGACCCTGGTCTCCGACAGCTCCCCCACCCCCAGCACTATCTGGAGACCCTCACTGCAACAGGGCCGGAACACTCCACACACCTCCGAGAGGTCTCCCGCCTTCAGCCAGAACCGTTTCCCTAAAAAACCGAAGGGTAAGCATAAAGATAACCACGAAAGAATTAAGATATTAGAAACCATTTCATAATTTTGGAAAGAAGACCTTCTTAAACACAAGACTAAAACCACCAACTATGGAGGAAAACACAGAGATTTAAATGCATCCACATTTAAAACTACCACAGGAAGAAGAAAAATGACCACAGAGAACTTTAAAAGACAGTGACTCTAGAAGAAAATTCACGCAATATATGACAGACATGAGCTTAGTATCGGGAGCAGGGGATGACAAAGCAGCTCACGGCCAAGTCCTGCCAGGGGCCTGTTCTGAGAATAAAGTTTTAGAGGAACCCAGCCACACCAGGCAGCCACAGAGCCCATCCAGCCCCAGAGCCTAATGGATCTACTTCCTGACCTTCAGGGAAGGGCTGACCCCTGACCCAGAGCACACACAGAAAGCAGCTACAATCAATAGGAGGAAAAAACTAACCCCACAGAAAAGTGGGCAAATGATATGAACAGGCAATTCACAGAAGAAACCAAGAGTCCTCAATAAACATTATGAAAAGAAGCTTAACCTCAACGGTAATCAGAGAAATTATTAAAGAATTAAATCATTTGAAAAATCCAGTCTTGGCCATGGTAAGACAAGCCTTTTTTGGAAAGCAATTTAGTGGTATCCGTAAAAAAAAAAAAAATGTAATGTGCCTGATGTCAACCCAGCCATTCTATTTTTAGGTATCTGCCCCAGAAAAATACTTGCATGCATGCACGCACTCACACACACCCAAAAGCATTTATAAAGATGTCACTGAAGCATGTGCCGTTTATAACTGCAAAACCTGGAAGTAACCTTGCTGTCCATCAACAAGGGAACAAATGACAGTCCGTCCCTAACGGTATGAAATGCAAAAAGACTTGGGAATACTTGTATGTAACGTCATGGAAAGAGCTCTAAGGCATACGCTGGTAGGCAGAGCAAACACATACACATAATTCAGGCTCCAGAAAAAGCTTAACTGTGTACTTCAGTCCACACATAGAAGCAAAACCACGCAGGAGGACGGGAGGATGCAGCACCCCAGGCTGGAGGACTCGACACCACCCGCTGCGCACACTGGATCACTGAATTTCGGGGTGAGGAGGGGCAAGGGCACCAGGTGGGGCACCCCAACACGGCCATGGCAGCACCATCACATCATGGGCTTGGGGGACGCCCACTCTGGACCACAAAAGGGGGGAGGTAGTGGCTTCAGAATCCTGGCTCCATCCCTGCCTGGGCCAGCCTTGTCTCCTCTCCGGGGCTCAGTCTTCTCATCAGCAGGAGGAAGTGGTCACGTGAGCTGCTTTCTAAGTTCTCCCAGGTCTGATGCTGTGGTTCAGTCCCTGGAAGAGGTTTCTGTACCACTTTGAGGGAGAAACCAAACAAACAAAACCCACAGCTGAGGAAATAAAGCTCCAATCAGAAGGCCGGGAGGGAGGCCGCTGCTGGGAAGAGGCCTTCCCACGGGGGAGAGCCAGCCCGGCTGCTGCTTGCTGCCCCTGGCCCGGGGTCCTCGCCCACGAGCACGGGGGTGGCCCAGATGCACGCTGCTACGTCTTCCACTCGGAGGGTCTAAAATAAGCTTGTGGCGGGAGGGGTGGCAGGAAGCAGAGCTGGGGGGCTGCTGGGAACCGACTGGCCACGGCTTCCTAATGGGGCTGAAGATGCAAGCGAGGGGCTAGGGAGGCCGGATGCGGAGCGCAGCAGCCCTGGCTGCTGGCAGGCCCCGAGTCTCCCTCCTCTTTTTTCCAAGAGTAGTTTCTTCCTGAAAGATCCCAGGAGGTGGAAGCTGGGCTAATCTCTCTGGCACAAACAGCCCCTCTCATTTCAGAAACTACCAACCTAGTTGTGCCCTGGACGGCTCAGTTCACCTTCCACTACCGTGAAAAAGTGAAGTGTCCTGAATTTATCCCCCTCCTTGATTCCAATTAATAATCCAACAATTAAAAAAGATTTTTTTTTAACAGATTAGACTCAGACATTGCAGATTCCATTCTAGTTTATCTGGGGATAAGAATCAGAATGCGGCCCTGCTGCAAGGAGTCAATGTCTATTTTACCAATTTTGGACATGGTTTGGAATAACCAGGGAACTTGCAAAGCTTATTCAGAACATCCCTGGCCAAGCCCAGAAACTTCTGTCACCAAAGTTGTTTGTACTGTCAACTCTGTTTTTAAATTTACAAGAGAAAGTTTAACCCAACACCATTCCTTGCTCTTCCCAAGAGCCCCACGATGGAAGCAAGCCAGGATCACGATTCTCAACTCACAGATAAGGACATTAAAATGTACAGAGGCAAAATGGCATGTTCAAGGTCACACGGCTGAAAGTGATAGCCAAGATGAGAAATAAGGTCTTGACTCCTACTCCAGGACCACAGGACCTGCTTCCCAGGAAAAAAAAAGAGTCCTTGTCCCTTAAACTCCAGAATGCACTAGCTGGAGACAGAACAGCCACCCTTCCCAAGCCGGCCTCTCCCCAAGGCCCTTCACGTCTAAGGATTTAACCCAGGGCGCGGGTCAAGGGTTTTGGTTAGAGGTGAAAGGAGTCTCCCTGGCCGGTGGAGGAAGGCGTCCTGTCCCAGGTGGAGCCCTGCCCTGCCACCCCACCCGGCTCTGTCGTGTGCACCAGTCAAATGCAGCATGAACTTAAGTGGCTCTAGGGGCAGCCAGGCCAGGCCGCTTCCAGGCAGCGTGTCGTGTCTGAGGCCAGCTTCTGCAGGAGTGGGTGGGACGAGGGTGCCCTGCCTGGAGCGGGAAGGGAGCTCCTGGGCCTGGAGAGACACTCAGGGAGAGGACTGAGCGGGATAAGCCCAGCGGAGAACGGAGGAGAGCCGGTCCACAGACCGAGCCCCAGGACTGCAAACCCCCAGGACTGCAAACCAGGCTCACCCGGGAAATCCCAGGAATCCGGTTCTGTGCATCCCAAATCCCTCCAGTGTCCAAGAACCCCAGAAGCCATGGGTCCAGGGAGGTGGAGGCAGGGCAGTGGTTTCCAGGGCCAGTAGGGATTGCAGCCAGCCTCTTCCAGGGCTTTTACCAACTCCCCCAGCTCCTGAATCCGAATCTGCAGGGCCCCAGGGCTCTGCTTTTATGGACTGTCTGGGAGCCACTGGGCTAGTCCCCTTGACATACGGGGCTGGGCAAGCGCACCCACTCACCCGGGACACACAAGTCTCTGCTGTGCTTGGAGCTGGGCGGGCAGGGTGGGGAAGGGGCCCCCGCTTTCCCACCAACCCCAGGCTCTGCAGCCTAAGTTCAAGACCAAGACCCTGCTCCCCAGGCGTCAAGACGCGCCGCCCCTCGCCCGCCGCTGACAGTGACAGTGATTTAGAAAAAGGGCAGGTGGGGTCTCAGGGGACAGGGACCGCCTACTCCCTTGGCCACTCGGTGTGCAAGGCCAAGTGCCCCCAAAACAGGCTCTGAGGAAGCCCCCAGAAGCAGCGGGCGAGCCCCAAGCGCACTGAGTCACCCAAAAAGCATGAATCACACGGCAAGGCCATGGGAACCAGAAAGGATGTTATTTTTCGGCGTACTTGAGGATTTTCCCTTTGTCCCAGGCTTGTCACGACCCTTCCCGCCCACGCACCCCAGCCTCCCCCGGCGCCAGACTCACGCGCGTCCGCGCTCCCGCGCCCGGGCCGCGCTCACCTGCGTCAGGTCCTCGTCGCTGAGCAGATGCGACTCGCGCGGCTTGAAGCAGTTCTGACACTTGCTCTTGTTGAAGATGTTGGCCTGGAACTTCCGGCACGGGTTCTCCTTGGCCGCCGACATGTTCGCAGGCCCCGCGGCCCGCCCGGCCCATGCCCCGGCGCGGAGGGCTCGGGCGGGGCGGCCTCGCGCGGGGGCGGCCGGAAGGGGCGAGTCGCCGCCGCAGCGCCGCGCCCGGGGCCCTCACAGCCGGCGCGACCCCCGGCGAACGCCCGGCCTCCGCGGGCCCATGGGCGGCCCGGCCCGCCGCCCGCCTCCCGCCGCTCCCGAGGCCGCTCCGCCGCCGCCGCCCTCGCCCCTCGGCCCCGGCCCCGGCCCCGCGCCGCCGCGAATGCGAGCCGAGCGCCTCGCGCGGTCCCGGGCGGGCGGGGGGCGCGGGCGGGGCGGGGCGCGGCCCCGGGAGCGGCAGCCGGGCGGGCCAATGGCGGCGGCGCGCTCCGGCTAACAAAGGCAGGCCTCGGCCAATGGGGGCCGGGGGCGGGGACTAAGGGCGGCTGCGCGCAAGGTTCCCTGTGCCTGCGCAGGAAGGTGGGGCGCCGCCGGGCGGTTCAGGCTTGGTGGACCCGCGCGCGGCCGGCCGCCCTGACAGCAGCGGGCGGGGCGGGGGGCGGGGCGAGAGCGGGCGGTGGGCGGGGCGAGAGCGGGCGGTGGGCGGGGCGAGGCGCGGCCCGCCCCCCGCGTCCCATCTGGGCCCCGCGCCTCTCCGCTTCCCGCAGCCGCGCGCCGAGCGAGGTAGCTGCGCACCTACTACGCGCCGGCCTCGGCGGTCACTGCTGGTAACGCCCGGCGCTCCTCCGAGGGCTCCCCAAGTTTCTCACCTGTCCGTCACCGTCCCCACTCTGCACGGGAGGAAACTGAGGCGCAGGAAGGGGCCCCGCTGGCGGTTAACCCCCCTGCCCAGCCTCGGGGCCGGAGACCACCCGCAGACGGACAGACAGGGCCGGAGCGCGGAGAGCGAAACGCTCCCTCCAGGAAGATGAGGGCGTTTCAGGGAGGGGCTGGAGGTGGAGGGAGGGGTGGGGGCGGCGGACTCCAAGCTGAGGCGTGTGAGTGCCACCCTGCTGGCAGCCGAGGGTTGTGGCAAGTTTTTAAACGGGGGAGGTGACAGCAGCTGCTGCTTAGGGGACAGAAAGGTTTCACGGGGAGAAGTAGCACATGGCACCCGGATCAGGTGTGAACTTTTGCTCCCGTCCTCTGCTGGCCGTCCCAGGGAGGTGGACTGCCTCTTAAGGCAAGGGAACGCTTTCCTCCAAAGTCCTGCGACACCTGACAGGCCCCCACCCGGGGCACCCTCCCCTGGCTGCGTGGCCTTGGGCGAGTCCCGTAGCCTGCCCAGCTCTGCACCTCGGCAACCTCCTGTATGAAACGGCACGATTGGGTGGAGGCGGTGCTCATTAGATGATAGAATGCTCCTCTAAGCTCTAGCATAACGCGGCAAAATGGTAACTGGTGAGGCTAGCCAAAGAGTACTTGGGGTTTCTTGCACTGTTCTTGTTTGAATTTTTGCAAAATAAACAAGTGTGCATGGCCTGGGCACATTCCTGCCTGCTTGGAATACGCAGAAACTGATACCAGTGGCGCCTCTGGGGAGGGGCTGGGTGATCGAGAGGTGACCTACTTTTAATTTTCTTCTAAGTCATTGGGTTCCTTTTGGATTTGGCATTGTGTGCATGTACACCTTATTTTAAAATAATTTTTAAAAATCCCACCCATGAGATGGGGGTGAGGATAGCACAGCATTGCAAATTTGATTGATCCCACTGAATGGTGTGCCTGTGAGTGGTGGAGATGGGAAAGTTCAGGTTGTATGTATGTTTCCACAATTAAAAAAAAAAAAAGAGCCACTAAAGAGACAATGACAGTGAAATGCACTACATGATCCCGGACATGGAAGAGAAAAGGACAGATGTCCCAAAAGGACATTATTGGGGCATATGAAAAAAGTGGAATATAGACTGTAAGCTTTGTATCAATGTTAAATTTCTTGAATTTGATTGTTGTACTTAAGGTGATTACAGAAGTGAATATCCTTAGGAAATGCACATGTAAGATTTTGCATTCAGGGAGCATGATGTATACAACCTGCTCTCAAATGTTTAGAAAATAGATGGATAAATAGATACATGGATGGATGGATCGATGGATGGATAGGTAGGGAGATCAGATGACACAGCAAATGTGCCAAAATCTCAAAATTGGTGGCTCTGGGTAACTGGGGTGGGGAACTTTGTTCTTGGAGTTCACCGTATGGGTTTTGTATTATTTTTGCAACTGTCCTGTAAATTTGAAGCTATTGCCAACTAAAAACCTTAAGGAAAAGTTTGGAAGCATTAGCTAGCTGGTGGGTGTGAAGGGCTTAGCTGGGTGATCACAGATTAAAGCTCAACCTCTTCAGGAGATAGATATTGTGGTTGTTATTATTATTTCATCTCCATTTTACACAAGACACACCCCAGGTTTGGGCCTACTAGAGTCAAAATTATAGACCCCATAAGTGGGGATTCAAACCCAGACAGACCCATGCCGGAGCCACTAGCCTGCCTGGGCAATGGGGAGCCATTGTCTTGAATTTTTTAGGTCGACACTTAAACAGGGCAGTTGGTCCAGAGAACAAGTCAGAGGAGGCAAGACTGGAAGCCCGGCCCGTCAGGAAATGACTAGAATAGCCCCGAGAGGAGAGGCAGCACCGGCCTGGGTCAACGTGAGAAGGGGCATGAATTCGGCAGTATTGGAGGCGGAGTAAGCAGGACGAGGGGGCGAGAGGGAGAGGAGTGGATTTTATCGGTCACTGTGCAGCCCTCCCTGATTGGATCGAACCGCGAGCCACGTGTGGGCTGGGCTGGGTCTCGGTCACTGCCGCACAGCTGAGGCCTGGTTCAGGGCCTGGCACATAGTAGGTGTTCAAGAAATACATGCCAAACGACAGAGTGAAAATGCACGTCCCGTCCTGACACTACAGCGCTTGGGGGCTGGGGCCAGCTGTTCTCATGTAACCGCACTAAACCCAGCAGCAGCCGGCTCTTAGTTTCCCAGTTGCTGAGACAAATACCAGGCTTAAACAATGGGAATTTATTGGCCCACGGTTTTGAGACCAGAGGTCCAAGATGGAGGCGTCAGTTCTCCCCAAAGACTGTGGCGTTCTGGGCTGGCTGCCGGCGACCCCTGGCCCAGGGCTTTTCCGTCACACAGCGACGCCCACGGCGGCCTCTTCTTTCCCTTCCGGGTCACGCTGACTTCCAGCTTCTGCTCCTCCTGCTGTTTCTTCCTAAACCCTCCAGTAATAGGACTAAGGCTCACCCTCGCACGGTGGAGCCACACCTTAACTAAAAATAACATCTTCCAAAGATCTTATTTTCAAGGGGTTCATGCCCTCAGGAATGGATTAGATTAAGAACGTGTTTTTCCCGCTGGGGGACAGAATTCGACCTACTTGAAGTCAGCACTGGCAGTGGCAGGTGGTGCCCGAGGGGGTGTCCTCCGCCCCTGTGTGCTGTCAGCAACCCCAAAGCCACCCCAAAACGAGCACAGGCTCTAACTGAAGTGTCCCAGTGCCCTCCCTGCCTGCCGTCCGGGACCCGAGGCTCGGGGAGGTGATCACTTATCCGAGGGGATCCAGCCTTGAGTAATCAGTGAGGCTGGGGCTCCCCCCGAGGCCTGTGCAGCTCGGAGCCCACGGAGCTTCCCGATCACCGGCCCCAAGCGACAGTTGTCCTCAGGGATGTACGGGAAAGAACACCCCTCAGTGGACATGTGAAGTCCACCAGAAGGGCATCGTAGCCATTCTGTTAAAATGTTAACTGTGCAAAACCCTTGGACCCAGCAATTCTGCTTCTAGAAAGGTGGGTTGTAGAATTGGTCCCACAGAAACATACAAAGATGGCTGCCGCCTTGTTTATAGGAGCAGAAAATTGGAGACGTTCCAGCTGTCCACCACTGGAGGAGCGGATACATAAATTATGGTTCTTTGATACAGGGAGTATCCTGAAGCTGTTAAAGAGTGAGATCGTGCTGACATTGCCAACTGTCTGCAATAGATCGTGGAGGGGAGAAAAAAAAGGTGGAAAAATGGTGTATATGCTGGTAGCTTATTCCTGTTTGAAATATAATTGCATCTGTAATGCATGTAGTTAGTATTTGCATGGAAAATGATGTGGCGGCGTGTGCAACAAACTGTTCACTGCAATTAATCCTGGGTAACGTGAACTCTCACCTAAGCTATAGGTTTCCGTTGTGTTTAATTTATTTTTAACAGACTCTTCTCTCGCACTGTAGATATACCGGTGGTTGAATTGTGTACCCCACGAAAGACGTGTTCAAGCCTCAGTCTGCACTCCTGAGGGTGTGGCCCCATTTGCAAATAGGACCTTGAAAGATCGTACTTAGATGAGGGCCCAGTTGAATCAGGGTGGGCCCGAATCCCAGAGACCGGGGCCTGACACAGGTTGGTAGAAGCCGGAAGTCAGAAGTAGCCCTGGAAACCAAAGAACACGGAGATTTCCACGCGACACAGCGTTGCCAGAACCCACGGGCTCTGGGAGAAAGCCAGCCCTGCTCCTCCGCAGGGCTCTGGCCTCCAAAACCGTGGGCCCCAAACTCCCGTTGCTTGAGCCAACCTGCTGTGGTGTCTGTCACTGCGACCCTGGCAAATCGAGATGGGAGAGAACCGGAAACCGGAGCCCTGTGCCCGTCAGCGCCTGGCATCTGCTTTCGGCTGCCCCCCGCCTGCTCTTCCCCTCTCAGATTATACTGAAGCAAATCCCCAAGTCTTATCGTTTCTTCCATGAATATTTCAGGGTGTGTCTCTCCAAGATAAAATAAGAACTATTTAAAAAAATAAATAACCACAGTTAACACACCTAAAAAAAAACATTTCTTTGACATCATCAAATGTCCTGTAAGTAATTGCCAATTATCTCATAAAAACATGAATTCTTTTTTGTCACAAGAAAAATAAATAAAGGACACAAAAGGAAAAAAAAAAAAAAAAAAAAAAAAAACCGCCAACCTAGAGGGTGGATTAGCACAACTTTCCCGGAGTTTTGTTTAGTGATACTTATCAAAAGACTCAAAAATGTGCTTATCTTGTGGTCTGGCCATCCCAATCCGTGACTATCTTCTAAGAAAAAAAAAAAAGAGGTGCAAAAACAGCATTCTCCCGAGTATTGCAGTGCATGTGACAGAAATGCTCAAAAATATTTGTTGAATTTGAAGTTGTGCTTGGCACTGTTCCTTGCAGCTTTGTGTGAAAGGAAAAACCGAAAGCCACAGAAACGAATGACGCTAGCGGACTGGATGAAGAGATGATGGCTGGTCTGTAGAATGGAATGTAATTTTGTCATTTATAATCAAGTTGTGATAATACCAGTAGATACCCCCCTCCAAGAGGTGGAGCGAGCTGCCCGTTTCCGTGCATGTGGGCTGCACTTAATGATTTGCTTCCGAAGAACAGGAATATGGGAAAGGGGAGCAAGTAATTTTAGGGTGCAGAGTATGGGCAGCTGCTGCCTTCTCCGGGTGATCAGCTCAACATGCCACGTCCTGTGGCCACAGGTCTCCCGACACGATGCGGTGACAAGGGCACTTTAAACGCTTAACCCCAGGCTCACCAAGAAGAAGATCAGAAAACCCAACCGAGGCCGTTCTACAGCACACCCCAGCGGGACCGTCCCAAACTGCCAAGGACCTGACCAGAGGGGACTCGTGAGAAGTGACGACTAAACATAACGTGGGGTCCTGCATGGGACCCCAGAACGGGAGAATAAAGGATGTTAGTGGGAGAACTGGCAAAATCCTGACAACATCCCGAGTTTAGTTCGTAATGTTTTACTCGTGTTAATTTTTCAGCTTTGACCAAGCTACCACGGTTATGTGAGATGTGATTTTGGGGGCTCTGGGGAGCTCTCGGGGCTCTCTTGGCAGCTTTTCTGTGGATCTAAAAGCATTCAGGAGCAAAAAGTTTTAAAAACGCCAGTGTGTAGACATCTACTAGTATGATAGATTCAAGGGAAACGGCTGAATGGTCACCTGCAGTTTTTGCTGAACGAGCCCCCTTTTGTGAAATGCTATAACGTGGTGTGTGTATATGCACAGTTGGTCGTGTGTGCACGTGCACGCAGGGGAAAGAAGCTTGTGCTTCAGGAGATACAGACTGAGTAGCATCCAGGGGCCAGGACTCAGTGGCTTTGGGGGGCTGGGTGTCCAGGCTCCCTCTAAAATGACCAACAGCTTCTCAGCCCCGGCTGCCTGCTGTCCTGCAGACTTGGAACCAGTCCCAGCAGATCTTCTAACTTTTCAAAAGAAGCTGGAAATCCAGCTGGTCATGCAGAACGCCAGGGCCCACTCAGCTGTGTCGGGGGGCAGGGGGTGGGAGGGCAGGCTCCAGGGTCACACGGCCAAGGGGAAGAGGGCGGGGGTCAGGAGTCTGGCTGCACCTGCCACACCTGCCACACCTGCTGCACCTGCTGCACCTGCCGCCAGCCGGTCTGCCCCTGCCTTGGCCCATCATCGGCCCCACTGCACGGAGGGTGCCCGCTGGCCAGGGCAGGACAGGCTGCAGCTGGGTTCCGACCCCGCTGCTGACCCACTGGCTCTGTGCTGAGGCCATAGCGTCTCGATGGCCGGGCGTGGCCTGGCTGTCTCCGTGGGTGTTGGGAGGGATGGCCACGGTGGGGGCCTGTGCGTGTGTCACCGTGTGCTCTGTGGTCTGTGCATGCGTCTGTGACCTGGTGTGAGCACGTGTGGGAGGTGTACAGACACACCCATCCTCGGGTGCGTGTCGGGCACGTCAGGCACGTGTGTGAGACGAGGCTCAGGGTTTACGTGCGTTTCAGGGTGTTTTTATGTTATCTGTAGGTCGCTCGCTGTGTGGCTGTGATGCATACACACCTGTGTTTCTATCGACTGTCACGCGTTCTGCCAGTTGTGTTTTTCTGTCATATGTGTGTGTCTCTGTTGCGTCCGTGCCTCTGTGTGAGTGTCAGTGTCTGTGTGGGTCTGTGTTTGCACACGTGCGTACCATTAATCAGATGCTGAGTGCAGAGGTCAGGGCTTGAGTCGTGCACAATCAGCCCAGTGTCTCCTTCCTTGTGCCTGGGCCCCTCATGTCCCCACAAGCACCCCCTGCCAGCCCCACAACCCCAAGCCCAGGGCGAGCACCTTCCCAGCACCCACACACACACGCTGCAGGGCCCGGCCTCGGTGGGCCCAGGGCTGGCCCCGGAGGCCCACATGCGGCAGCTGCCAGCCTGCCCCGGCCTGGGTCCCAGGTGCCCCTTGCTCTTGGCCAGCCCGAGAGCCTTTGATCCGGGCCCGGCCCCGCAGCCCACCACCCCTTCATCACCCCCGTGTTTGTTTGTAGATGCTTCCAGCCAGCCGGCTTCGTCACTCCCCACACAGAGGCTCTGGGACAGAAAGCCGTCGAGCTGCCGTTCCTGGGATGCTGGGGCGGGCGGCTGGGGCGTCAAGGTGAGGAGTGAGGCTGGGCAGGGTGCAGGATGCGGGACCCTTGGACACCCTCGAGTCGATGAGGACACCGAGCCCAGAGAGGGTAAGACTCTAACCTGAGGCCATCCAGCAAGTTCCCAAAGACGAGCACTCCTTTCAGAGAGCTGGGAGCTCCAGAGCCCACAGGTGTCATTTGTTTATTCATTCATTCGTTCATTCAACTATTTATTAAGCACCTGCTGTATACCAGGCCCAGTTCTAAGTCCTGGGGATGCAGCAGTGGACAACACAGACACAGTCCTTTCACTTAGGGCTCTTATTCCCTCATCAAAGGGGCAGACAATAAACAAAGAAAGCAGAGAACACCAAACCGTGCTAAGGGCTAGAAAATAAAATCACACCGATTGCGTCATCAGGGCCACTCTGCCATACGGCGGCCCCTGGCCACGCGCGGCTCTTCAAATTTCAATTAACTAAAACGGAATGAAAAGGCAGCCTCAGTTCCCCAGGTGGGCGGTGGCCGCCCCAGGACAGGCGGACAGAGAGCGTCTGTGGGAATCCCCGCTGGGCGGGGCCGGGTGAGGGAGTGAAGGGGGCTGGGGGCGTTGGGTGGCCCAGCAAGGGCACACGTGAGTGTTGCAATGAGGGGTGCCGGCCACGTGCGGGTGGGGGACACGATGCCATCCCGCCCGCAGGGAGCAGCAGGTGCACGGTTCCCAGGTGAGCGTGAACTTCGTCATCCCGGGGTGAGGGGGGAGGAGAGTGAGCCGGGGTTGGGAGGGCCACAGCCCCCCCGGCCTTGATAAAGAGTTTCTGCTTTGCTCTACGGGCATTAGGAAGCCACGGGACGGGGCAGTTTAAGCACGGGGTTGACGTGCCGTTTCCACTGTCGTGCAGAGAATGGATTCATGGGGGATGAGAGCGGCAGGACAGAGACCCCCTGAGGGTGCTGTTGTGCCACGGAGGGGAAGGCAGCTGGGACTCAGGCCGTAGGGGCAGGCGGAGAGACACCCATCCTGCCGCAAACCTGTGTCCTGGATCAAGCCGTGCCTGAAGCTGACACACTTCTTCCCCGAGCTCCCGCCTTCCCTCCTGTTGATGCCCGGGTGCTGGTGTGAGCACTCCTTCATCGTCCCACCCTCCCACTTGCCCCCAGGCCTCCTGGAAATCCTTGAGTGCCCCACCTCCCATCCTGCATGGAGAGCCCAGACCAGTTCCCGTGGCGTCCCTCCGTGCCCGGGGCCGATTTCTTCAGAGGCTTCACCCCCCTACCGCATCCACGCTGGGGCTGACGCGGTAAGTCCGCCTAGACTCCTTGGATTCGTGAGAAGGTGCTCCGGGTCATTTGGGGTTTCACAACTTCCCCAACAAGTTGGTTTTCTCAGTGCTGTGTGGGGGAGGCAGCAGGAGGTGGCGGCTCCGGGCCCAGGGAGCTGCGGAAGACAGGGCTCAGGCCTCAGGTGCAACTGAAGGGACTTAGGTTAGACCTTAGGAAGAACTTCCTCTAAAAAAAAAATGAGGCCGTGCATTCCCAGGTGAGGGCCGGAGGAGTTGGACAGGTGACTGCCTCCCTGGGGTGGGTGCCTCATGGCCTCTGTCTGCTCCCGGTGCACCCAGCTCAGCCGTGCCTCGGGGCCTGTGCACTTGTGGTTCTCTCTGCCTGGGTGCTTCTCCCTCCAGACTTCCCGGGGACGGCTCCTCCACCTTCAGGTCTCAGCTCAAAAATCACCCCCTGGAAGCAGGTGGTGATGCCTGCTCAGCACAGCTCACTGTTGGGAACTGTCAGGTTCATTCGTGCTCCTGCCACTAGAACGTCGGCTCCTCAGGCAGTCAGTGGCTCCTCTCGTTTCCTTGCACCCGCGATGTCTCCAGCAGTGCCTGGCACATGGCAGAGGCTGCCATGATCTTTGTGGGCTGCTGCTTTGCCCGCAGACCCCGTGGCACCCTCCCTGCACGCCCGAGAGGAAGGGACCCCGCTCAGGGCTCAGAGGGATCCTGCTACTCACCTGAGGTTGCACAGCAGCAGGGATGGGCGAAGGCTCCGTCCACACTGCCTTTCCACACGTCCACCTCCATCCATCCCTGAACATCTGCTTCCTCTGCCAGGCCCCAGCTGGTGCTGTCGGGGCAGCTGCCCTCCAAGGCCACCGGGCTGCATGGCCCAGCGGACAGCCCTGCAGCCAGAACCCAGCCTGGTGGACCGAGGCCTGGACATACTCAGCTATGTCCTGGATGCCAGCAGCTGGGTGGACGGGGCGGCTTTCTGGAAGATTCCACCCTGACCGGGGTGTTGGCCCAGGACAGGGGTGGGAGGGTTGAGGGGCTGCCTGGTCAGGGGCCGACCCCCCGAGCCGACGCTGCATTGTCTGAGCAGAGAAGCCGTCTCAATCTGAACTTCCAACCCACACACACGTGTGACTTTTATAATGGGAAAAAGAACACACAAACCATGCTATAAAAATAATCTGCTGGGGATATTCTTGGCCTTTACTGCTGAGTTCATTTCACGCTCCAGCAGCCCTCCGAGGGGCTATCTTCACCCCCACTGTGCAGACGGGGAGGCAGGCCCAGCTGCTCACTTGCCAGGGCGCCAGGGCCGGCCAGCGGTGGAGCCGGGAGCTGCAAGCTGCGCCCAGAGTGGCCACTACCTCCTCTTGCTCTTAGACACCACACCAAGCAGCTGTCGGTATCATGGGCTCCCACGAAACCCCCTTCCAGATCCACAGGGTGAGCAGGGGCTCCTGGGACTCGGCGGTCAGACCCTGGGCCGTGCCCCCTCACTGGCGCCCCAGCGGGCTGTGTGTGGTAAGGGTTGGCTGAATCCTGGACGTGAACTGTGAAGTCTTATGCCCGAGTGGGGGCCCCGTGGCCCGTAGCGTCCCATTTTGTGTGATGGCTAAGGGCACGTGACCCTCCTCTCTCCTTGATGGTGCGTTTCCTGGACGTGAGGGACCGTGTCACCCTCACCCACCCCTCCACGGGACCTGGCCCGAGAATTTGCACACAAACGGTCGTTGTTGACCGAATGAGACCGGACACCCCATGGCTACGAGTGCAGGCTCTGATTGTTAAAACCACGTTGGAAATCTGTTTGGCAGAACCGGCTAAAACCAAACCCCAAGGCCCGGCAATTCAGCTCCTGGGTGTGAGCCCCACAGAAACCGGTGCTCACATCCACCCAGGAGGCGGGCAGGGAGGTTTGTTGGGGCTTTATTTGTAGTAGCCAAGAACGAGAGGCCCAAACGTCCACCCTCAGGGGAAGGGACGAATGAACCGTGGTGTAGCCACAGTGGAATACTGCTCAGCACTGAAAAATAGCAAACTTCTGATAAACGGGGCGACGTGGGTGGAGCTCAGCAGCGCAGTGTCGTGGGAAAGAAGCCGGCGGGAGAGGGAAGTTGTTCTGCAGCTCCGCTGAGAAGCATTTCAAGACGAGACAAGACGAATGGATGGGGGTAAAAGTCAAAATAATGGCTACCTCTGGCAGGGGTGGGGGCTACCGAGTGGGAAAGGACATGAAGCAAACTGTCGGGACCTGGACGTGTTCTGTGTCGTGATCTGGGTGTGTTTTGGGGGTTGGGGGTGCAGTTATGTGCACGTGCACATGCGAAAAGCTCATGGCTCTGTGCCCTTCAGATGTCTATATACTTTATGGTATGTAAATGACACACCAATTTCTTTAAAAAGGACTAAGTCTAGAAAAGAGAAATGCAGGCTCTTGACTTAAAACTTGGCTCTGCCACTTCCGAGCTTGGTTGCTCAGCTCCTGCACGTCTGTGTGTCCTCACCTCTAAGAACGGGGACGCTCTAGCCACAGATGATAATAATTGGGTTATTCAAAGGAGAGCTGGGGCGGAGAGCAGTTGGTGCAGTGCCTGGCCGAGAGGAACGATGCAATAATTGGTAGCTATTACTGATAACGCGAGAGTTGCACCACAGGCCCTAAGACGTGTGTTTCTACAAATATTTACCGTGCAACGCCGTGCACCGGGTGCTGGGCTGAGGACAGAGCAGGGTCGACGCGGACCTGGGCCTGCCACCCGTGGCTCGGCACTCCAGCTCCTTCTCTCGTCCGCAGACGTTCCACAGGCTGGTCCCAGCTTGCTTGGGTGACGAGGCCCCGGCCGGCAGTGTCCACACCCCCTGGGTCCCGGCCGGCAGCGGCTCCCGGGCCTGTCGCCAGGCTCGCTGCTGTGAGGGGCGGAGTGGAGGTTCCCGGGCGTTGGCACTCAGTGAAGCCCTCCTGGGCGCACGACCCAGTGTCTGGGGTCCCCAGCGGGGTCAGGCCCCCACTCCTTGAGGCACACCCTCTTGGCTTTCTTCCCTTCCCTGACTGCTCTCCCCTCCCTACTGGTGCTTCTGGGGGTCACACTCAGTAAACTCCTTGCCTGCCCCCAAATCCTTGCCTCAGAGGGAACCCGACTAAGGGAGCTGGCCATTGGCCATGGCGGGGACAGCCCAGTGGGGGAGGGTCCTGCAGGCAGCGAGATGAGAGCCAGCTCTCTTTCCGGAAGGTTCTGCAGGGAGCGGGGAGGCCTGGTGCTGCCCCACTCCAGGGAAGGTCCTCCGTGGCTGCCCCATCGAGGGTGGGGCAGCCTGTGGCCAGACTGTTCAGAGGGTCCTGGCCCCGGGGAGGTGGGATCCAGGCAGTGCTGCACAGGGGGCAGAGTGGGGGACCCCGGGGCGGGGTACTGCCAGCGCACCCTCTGATGGCCGGTCATCCCTGAGGGTCTCAGAGGCCTGGCACAGACGGCCTTCGGCCCCTCGTAAGCACACGGCCTCCCGGGGCCTTCCGGGAGCCCCTCCTTGCACCAATAACCCTTTGAGTGGGGCTCTGGGGCCGGGGGCTTTAGCAGATCAGCTCCTCGGAGGGCTGGGGGTGCAGTGATCCTGGGTCCCAAGGGCCCTGGATGCTCCCAGGCCTCAAGCTCGGCCCCAAAAATGAGGGCAACAGAGAGCAGGCGGCCCAGCCGTGCTGGGCCCCAACGCGCGTCACCAACGGAACCCACCGCAGGTCCCGGGTGGACCCCACCTCACAAGGAGGGGAGCGGGCTCCGAGAAGGGCGCGCAGCTGAGGGGTACAGCCTGCACCCTTGTCTGCCGGCAAATCGCCTTCTTAGGCGCTTTCCCAAAGCCTTGGGGACCCAGCCAAACTCTGCAGGCACTTCCTTAAAAAAAGTACATAAAGCATCTGAACACTTAAACTACCCTGTTAATTTAAACATATGCTGCCTGTTGCCCACAGATAACGTACACACAGAGGGAAAGAAGAGAACAATCCGGAAGGATTTCACCAGCTCAACCTGCTGTTGGAGAGCTCAGGAGGAGGGTAGAAATGAATCAAGGGGGGCAGCGATTGAACTTGTGGTGTGCTTTCAAAAAAATCTTTATTGGGGTATAATTCACATCCCATAAAACTCACCCGTTTCAAGTGCACGGTTCAATGGTTTTTAGGGTATTCACAGACTTGCAGTGTCACCACTACCTGAGCTCAGAACAGCGTCCTCACCCCGAGAAAGAGACCCCACACCCGTTGGGGCCCACCCCCATTCTCCCCCACGCCCCGCCCCGGCCACCCCCAGTCTGCTCTCTGCATAGTTCACACGAGCGGAACCCTACAACGTTTGTCCTTTTGCGTCTGGCTTCTTTCACTCAGCCTGACACTTTCAAAGCTTATCCCCGACAACCCAGATTCGAGCTGCTTTTCTTTCCACGGCCAAGTGATATTCTGTTGTTTGGACGTACCACGGTTTACTTATCCGTTCGCCCGTCAGTGTGTAACAATTTTTTTTTTTTTTAAAAAGGATCTGAAGAAATATGGCAAAATGTTTGCATTTGTTGAATCCGAGTTGTGAGGATGCCGTTTGTCACGTTTCTTTTATTTTTCTGGGTGTCTGTTAATAAATATGTGAAAAAACATGCTGGAGGAGATAGGATCTCTGTTTCCAGGCACTGAAGGGAGGTAATGAGCTGCTGACACGCTAAAGGAGAAGAGAGGTTTGCAGCCAAGAGAAGAAGAAAAAGGTTCTGGAAACTTCTTCCCCAATTTCCTGTTTCCCTCCTGACCCCCGTTGCAGGACGTCTTCAGGCTTCGGGCCTTGCGTGCCAATGGCACAGTCTAGCACGTCGCCTCCATCTATTAGGCACCGACTGTGTACCGGGCACCGCTTCTGAGCCGTGCATGTGTCACCACGTTTCCCCTCCCGGCCGCTCCATCGCCCCTGCTCGGCCCGGTGCAGGGAGGCCAGGGTTCTGCAGCCCGTCCCCAGCGCTCAGCAGCAGACAAAAGGCTCCAGGACCCGTTTGACTTCCCTTCCCAGGGACCCCCAGGCTTCTTGCCCATGGAGCCCCTGCCCCCTGGCACACTGGAAGGACTGAGAGAGACCCTCAGGTAACACCCCCCTCTCCGCCCCCTTGTTACACGAGGCTTTCTGGGCACCTGCAGCTGGCCGCGGAAACAAAGGGCTCTGTGTCTCCCCAGTCGCCTGTTGGGATTTCGTCCTCCTTACATTTCGCAGCAGGCAATCGACGCTTTTCTCCCGAGACGGTACCTTAACCGGGCGAGCGCCGTGCAGGGACGGGGGAGTCTTAGGCCCTGTGGCGGGAAGGCAGCCCCGGGCCTGGAGGACAGGCCGTTTCACATCCCCTCTCGGGAACTGTGACAGTTCTTCTCCGGAAGGAGCTTCAGAAGGGGCCAAGCCGGGGTGGGAGGGCACACGTTGTCCTTCCATCGAAACCTTGCCAAAGACGTGTGTGGTTCCCCGCTGGCCCGTCACATTGCTCAGATGCCACCAGGGGCAGGAGCCGCTGCCCACGCAGCCCCCGCCCCACAGCGTCTGGACCGGCTGGGCGGTGGGAGCCCCTCCCCGTCCTCCGGGTTGCAGGAGCGCTGCCATCTGCCACCCACAAGTGGGGCGGCCGGGACAAAGGGCGGGGGAGTTCCCAGGCCTCCGGGAGATCCTGGGAATGCGTTTCTGCCTCTCGGATCGCCCGGCTCCTGGAGCTGGACAAGGCTCTCCTCCGCCTCCCTGTCGAGGGGGAAACTGAGGCCGGGAGGGCAGGGGTTTTGCCTGAGCCACAACACTTTTCTCGTGCGCATCAGCCCTCACGCGGAGCCTCTTAGTATTTCCGAGCCACGGGTCCCTTTGGGGAGGCCGAGGATGGACCAGTGCTTGGGTGCTCAGGGCCAGACCCGTGGCGAGCATGCCTGGGGCTCCCTGGGTGGGACCCGGGGCCTGGGCAGTGGGCTTCGTCTGCAAGGAACACCCCTTAGCTCTGGTGGACTGGAGCCCGGCAGGGGCCAGGTCTCCTCGTTTCCCAGAGAAGCTGAAATTCCCCATTTCTGTGCAAAAACTTACGATTTTCAAAAATTGGCAATTCATTCAAAAGTTTTTTAAAAACAGCAAGTGACAGCCGAACGAAACCCCCTGCTGGCAGGTGTGGGTGGAGGGCCACCGGGCAGCTGTCCCTGCTCTAGACCCCGACTCAGTGAGAAGCCCAGCACCCAGGCACCCGATGTCTGAGCTCCCAGGCCCCGGGCCCCGGGCGAGCAGTGAGGGACCGGAGGCAGCTGGGATTTAGCCCCCTGCTCTGCCACCAAGTGCTGGAAGGAATTTTAAAGATCATCCCAGCTCAGTTTCCAGAGATGGAAGCACCGAGCGGTAAACCAGTTGTCCAAGCAGCTGGGGCACGAGCTGGGGGCTGAGGGAGTGTCGGATCCAGGGCCCGACCCTGCGGGACCTCACAGGCCGTGGCGGCGACCGTGGCCCTCTCCGGGCTGGGTGGGGGCCGCGAGGAGACAGTGACAAACAGGCACACAAGCCAGCCTCGTTCCCTCATTGGCCCATTAATTCGCCACGGCCAGTCGCTCACTTTCCTTCCCTGTGTTCAAGTTTAAAGTCCTGACGACAGAGGGGCCTTGCTCAGGACGGGGGCTTCCAGGGGTGTGAGACCCGCCCTGCTCTTGGGGAGAGAAGCCCGTCAAACAGCGAAGGGCCTGGGGACGCCACGGGGCAGGGTCACGGACCTTCCCAGCGGGCTGGGGTCACAGCCCACAGAAGCTCCGGAACACTGGAGGTCAGGGGCACGTGCCCTCTCCTTGTTTGGATCCCCCTCTCTTCTCTCTCAGTATTTCTTACTCAACAGACACAAACATTTCACCGAGATGAGACAGACCCAGGCCGCTGTCTTGAGACGGTGCAGTGTGGTGGGATGAGGGCAGTGATGGGGTCCCCTGAACCCCAGTTAATTTGGGGCCCTGTCACCTCCGAACCATGTGACCTCCCTCAGTTTCCTCAAGTGTAAAGAGGGCTGAGGGTGGCAGTGTGTGGGGACGGGGTCCCCTGGGGACAGCCCTCCTGGCTCCACACGTGTCCTCGGCCCCCCAGGCCACAGCCCACTCGCTGGTGGGCCGTCCTCTGGCTCACGCCGAGTCCTGGAAGGAGCCTGGGGGGGTCCCGGGGCTGCTGGCCCTGCTGCCCTCTCCTGCCTCACCACCCGGGGCGGCCTCCCTTCCAGTGTCGCAGAAACGCCCGATCCGGGGTGGGTGAGGGTGCTCGGCCTCGGGAACAGGATGGATCCCACCAGCCGGAAGTCTGCGTCATCCGTGAGCCCCACGATTGAGAGAGACGACGAGTAAACGCAGCAGGTGACCTGGATTACTGTAGGTAATCACGGAGGAGAAAGGCCCGAAGGCCGTCATGCCATGAAAACTCTGGAATGTAGACGGAAAGCTTTACATCAATGTTAAATTTCTTGAACTTGATAACTGCACTCAGGGGTTATATAAGTGAGTAGCCTCGACCTTAGGAAACGTACTTGGAGAATCAGTGTTCACAGAGCAGCATGTATACAGCCGACTCTCAAATGCTGAGAAAACTTATAGACAGACAGAAGGTAGATAGATAGAAGATAGATGATAGATAGATGGACAGATAGACAGATGATAGATAGATACATGATGGATAGATAGATGGATAGATAGATGATAGAAGATAGACGGAAGGATACAGCAAAGGCGGCCAAGTGTTAAAATCGGTGGATCTTGGTAGCTGGAATTCTCTGGAGATAGGGGTGTGTTGGAATTCTCTGTATGGGTTTTGTATTATTTCTTGCAACTGTCTTGTAAACTTGAAACTATTTCAAAATGAATAGTTTAAGGAAATAAACAAGAATCTAACCTTCTTTGTCCACCCCCTACCCCCCACCCCCCAAAACACTCCTTCTTTCTGGCTCCGGGCCCTTGCACCGCCGGCCCCCCACTCCCCCCCCGGGCTAGGTTTCCCGTCCCTTCTAAGGGCGCTGCCTCTCCTGCCCACCGCCCCCCCCCCAGGCCCTTCCCGCCGTCTCTCCCAGACCCCTGCTCGCTGCCCTCTCGGCACGCAGGCCCCTTGGCTCGTGCCCTCCCCGTCAGCTCCCTGCTCCCATTGTCTCCCCAGGCTGGAGGCTCCACTGGTTTGGGATCCCTCAGCCCTCTCTGCTGAGCTCCACCCTGGGTTTCCAGAAGAGCCCAGGATTCTGTCCCGGGCCGTGGCACCAGGCAAACCGGCCGGCCGGGGCCCTGCCCTGACCCTGAGCCCCGGACTGTGGCCCTGGCGACTGGCCCGACAGGTTCCCCAGCCTGTTTGGCAGGATTGCTGGGATCAGCCCATCCCACACCCGTGCCCCCGTCACCTGGCTCTCCTGGTGAAAGCGCCCGAGCCTCCCCCTGGCCTCCAAGGCTCTCTCCAGCTCCCTGGCCTTCCCCACAGGACCCCCGGGCTCACTCCTGGGGCACAGACCCGTCAATCACTCCACAGACTTCACCAGGAACCCACCATGGGCAGGCGCGGGGCCCGGGCCAGGTCCGCGGGAGCAGGACGGATCCCAGCCTCTTGTAACAATGACAGGGAAGAGACATCCATGATGTGAAACGACCGCGAGTGGGAGCAGGGAAAGCAGGTCGGTCCCTTGGAAGATTTCCATCTTAGTGTGGGACCCCACCTCCGCCTGAGACAGGGATCCGAGGGCAGGCGGTTTCCACGGAGGTGACCCAAAAGCACCAGCGGGAAGCAGGCGGGGAAGGGCTGGCACCGAGGCAGACGTACAGTGGGCAGGAAGTGGCCGCTGCGGGCACCTGGGGCTCCATCCCCCGGGGAAGCCTGAGCCGGCCGGCCCCCGGGAGAGGGACCCGCTGCTCGTCCACTGACTCCCTCCCGTCGCCGTCCCCGGGTGAGGGGATGCGGGGTGAACGCCCCAGCTCTTCTTGGGGTGACACAGAGAAAGCCCTCGGCAGCTGGATGCTGGGCCAACAGGCTTCCCGTGGGAGGTCTGCTGTGGCAACGTCTGCTACAACTTTTTATTTACTTATTTTTACTGGATAACCTGGATAGACCATAACGTGCCCATTCGACGGTCCTGGTTCAACGGTGTTAATCGTATTCTCAGTGTTGTGCAATCACAGCACCAGCCATTACCCAAAACCTTTCCTCATCCAAACCGCTTGTACCCTTTGAGCCACAAATCCTGGTTCTCCCTGCCCCCAGCCCCTGGTAACCTGGAATCTACTTTCTATCTCTATGGATTTGCTTATTCTAGGTATTTCACATAAACGGAATTACACGATATTTGCCCTATTGCATCTGGCTTATTTCACTCAGCATAACGTTTTCAAAGTTCATCCGTGTTGTCACATCTCAGAACATCGTTCCTTCTTACGACTGAACAACATCCCACCATCTGGAGATGCCACATTCTGTTTATCCATCACCTGCTGACGGACGCTCGGGTGGCGTCCACTTCTCGGCCATTGGGGATCACGCTGCTGTGAGCGCTGCTGCGTACGGGTCTGTCTGGGTCCCCGGCACGAGGTAATTCTACGTTTAAGTTTTTGAGGAAGCACCAAACCATTTCCCAAGTGTCTGCACAATTTTACATTCCCACCAGCAAGGCACGAGGGTCAGCTACAGTCTTCCAGGCCTTTCGAGACCATCTAAGGGGTCTTTGTTTCTGTGATAACCACAGCCCATCCCCCATCACCACCACATATGCGTTTGGAACTTGTCGGGGGCTCCTGTCTATACCCGGTTATGCTCAGGATGGAAGTCGGAGTCTGCAGCGCCCTGAGCCCCGGGAGGGCATGGGCTCCAGCTGTGTGCCTGCCTCACCTGGCCTGGCTTTTCACCTGGGCAGCGCAGATCCCGCCAAACCGGCTTCCACAAGTCCCCTCCAGCCTCACGACGGCCACACGCTGCCCCTCTGCAGAGCACAATCCCGGGGCCGCCGTTTAGGCTCTGGCCTGGCCTCGGCTTCAGGGGTCCTGGTGGGGAAGCCATGGCCTTTCCCGACCCCCCGATCTGGGTTCAGACACCCCACACTGGGACGTGTGCCCCGTGGCCTCTTCTCCCCCTCCATGGGGTTAGATAGTTGGGTTCATATGTGGAGTCGGGGGCTCGCTTGTCGCGTGACCCTGTTTGCACACTGTGGGACCCAAAGGCTCGGGGATGTTTGCTGAGAGAACAGACGGCACTCAGCAGGGACCCGGGACCCACCTGGAAGTGATCTAAACACCCATCAGTGGAGGACGGTTAGCTCCACAGTGACCTATCCATTCAATGAATATGGCAGCTGCTATATAAAAGATGAGGCAGCTCTGTGTGTGCTGATCCAGAATGATCTGCTAGATAAACTATTAAGTGGAAATAGACAAAGTGTACGAACAGAGGGGTAAACATGCTTCTTTGTTTGTCACAGCCCCGTTCTCTCGTCCATTAGGAAACCCACCTTCACCCCATCGGGGAGACTTCTGTGTTCCGCCCAAATCCCATCAGCTCTCTCGTACTGTTTTCTTACTTCTTACCCCTTCTCCTCCATCCCACATCTAATGTGCTAAACAGCTTCTCGGGGTGGGGTCGTGGGTAATAATAAAAACACCAGTAGTTAACCGTTGTTGAGCGATTTCTGTGTGCCAGGCCCTGGGCTGAACACTACATACACAGGCCATCTGATTTAATCGTCACAACGACCCTCATGACGTAAGTAGGATGACTGTGCCCATCTTACAGACGAGGCAACTGGGGGTCCTGGAGTCAAACAACTTGCCTCGACCCACTTAGCAAGTAGCAAGTGGTTTGGAGGCCTGATAGTCTGGCTCCAAAGCCGAATTCGTATCCACCATTACACTGAAAATAGCACGATTGAAAATAGAACTCCAAGTGCAAGGAAAACCTGCATTTTCAAAGAGGTAAAATAGGAAAAGATAATTTGTCCCCAAGAGTCCCCACTTCACAGTCTCCTTTCCTAAAGGCACATCCCTCGCTCAGGCACCTCCAGGACTGGAAATAGGCCTCGCGGTAGGGGAGCTCCCGGGACCTGTCCGGAGGCGGGAAGGGCACCTGCCCCAGGTTTCCTCAGCTGCTGTGGGAAGGATGGTGGCGTGGGGGCCCACCGCAGTGATCTCCACGCTGCAGATTTACTGAGGGTCTTCCTCAGGGTGTTTGCAAGAGCTGGGTGGAGCGGAGCACACGGCACGCTGTACGGGAGGCGCCGGGCACATCCACCCCCATCGTAGCTCCACTGCCCCGTTCTCGCGCGCCCGTAGCCGCAGGAGCCGCTCACATCGGGACCCCACCCCTGGCCCTGCACCTTTGTGCCTGACGCCAGGTGAGTCAAGCCAGCGGGTGAAAGTATCCCTGGAAGCCAATTCCAACCGGGACGGCTAAAGGCAGTCCCTGCGGACCACACACATAAATCCTCACCTCCACTTCCCAGGGCTGCACCCCTGGAATGCCCCTGGCCACCCCAAAACCGCCCAAACGGGGGCAGGGCAGACGGAGCCCGTGGCCTCCACCGATCACGCAATGTCTTACGATACTACACTCTCTCACCGTCTTACTCGTGCAAAGTTTTACAAACCCACGTAACGTGGATACAAGGGTCCTCCGTGGTCCGTCCCCTCCATCCGCTTCACCCCAAACCTGCCTCGGAACGGGGAACCTTTGAAAGGTTTGAAGCTGCTGTGTGCACAGCCCCTTCCGACCGACGAGCTACAGACCAAGTATTTATTATTATTATCTTTTATTTATTGTGGTAACATACAGATAAAACACAAAATTCACCATTTAACCATTTTTGAGTTTGCAATTCAGTGACACTGATTGCATTTGCAATGTCACACGACCATCATCATCAACATCCATTACCGAAACTTTTTTGTCATCCCAAACAGAAACTCTGTCCCCATTGAGCAGCCACCTCCCATCGCCCCTCCCCGCTGGGAGCCTCTAATCTACCTTCCGTCTCCATGAATTTGCTTACTCTAGATACTTCATGTAAGTGGAATCATCCAACACGTGTCCTTCTGTGTCTGGCTGATTTGTACTCGATGTGAAGTCTTCGCGGCTCATCCGTGTGCTGCAGTCTCAGGACCTCACGCCCCTGTGCGGCTGAGCAATCTTCCATCGGGCGCGTGTCCCACGTTTCGCTCATCCTTTCACCGGCTGATGGACAGCTGTGTTCCTTCCACCTTTGGCTGCGGTGAATAATGCTGCGGTGAACTCGGGGCACAAGCATCCCCGAGCCCCTGCTCTGATTCTCTTGGGTGTGACCCAGGAGGGCAAGTGCCAGGAGACGGGGCTTTTTGACCCAAATCCCTTCCCAGCCTCCCTTCCGCCCAGGCCACTCTGGTTGGACCCGCCAAGGAGCTGCACCCATTGGCTGGACCAGCATCCTATCAGGTGCCCTGGCGGGAGAACTCTGTCCAATAGGATCACGGCATGCTGGATTGTGCTTGACCAAGCCAATCGGAGCCCTTCTCTCTGGGGGGGTGGGTTTAAATTTGCATATCTCCATAGCACCGAAGGATAAACAAAGCAACCTCCAGGAAGTGGGAGCAGGTGGAGGAGCTGGGAGAGAAGCAGAGGGAGACCAACGAGGCCAGCCCAGGAGGGGCCACCTGCCCAGAACTTTGCCCCTGGCGCCTCCTCAGAGCCTGGCCAGGTGGATTCCAGCAGGAGTCCAGTACCTGTAAGCCCGGTCACCGCAGCTCACCTGGGACGCCACATGTGACCACACAGCAAGGAACGCAGCCCCTTGCTCCCCACTTCTTTCACTGCTGCTCAGCATCCAGGGTCTCCTCTCTGACTCCGGAAACCAACCTACGAGTAAGACAGGGGCCTTGGGCCGCATTCAACAGATGCTAAATATCACCAGGGGGTGAGCTGCAGAAAAGCAGGGACTTAGTACCTTGGGGTGCCGGCCACCCTGGGCTCTGGCTAGAACGGGGCCTGACGCACCACAGGCCCCCCAGGACCCTCGCTTCAAATGAACGGACCATTTACGGGTCCTCTGCTGCAGGCTCGGCTGAGCCCTTGTGAGGATCGTCTCATGTTTGCAAGACGAGAAATAAGGCTTAGGAAGAGGCTGCTTGTCCAGGGTCACTGGTGAGCGGTGAGGCGGAGATTTGAACCCAGCTTGGCCCTTATCCGTATTTCCTCTGTAGAGATGAACAAAAGGAGCTGCCTGATTCTCGCTCCAGGAACCAGCCAAGGAGGGCCAGACGCCTCGCCTCCCAGCTCCGCCGCATTTGCAGGCTCACGGGACCCTCTCCTTCCGTTGCCTCTTTCTCTTCTCCCGACTCACACTCCCTCCCGGAAGCACAGAGCAGAGGGCAGGCAAGGCCCAGCCGAGGAAACCGTGCTGGGGATGAGTGGGGGGCACAGAAGGCCCAAACCTGGGACCCAGCAGCCTCCCGTAAGTGTCGTGTCCGCCTGCCAAGAAGTGACGTGGGCGTCTGGGGAAGGGACCGAGGGAGGAAGGAAAGGGTCACTCCTCTTCAAAGAGCCTCTGCCCTCAGCTCCCAAGGAATCCTCTGTGTTTACGACTGCGGAGGCCAGTCCCCAACATGCCAAAGCACGGCGCCTCCCCAGACCCAGCGCCGTCCCCAGAGGAACAGCGGGGACATCCCGTCCCTCCCTCGCCACAACAGATGGCCTGGGCAGCCACCGCCGAGAGCCACCGCGTTCCTGAGCGCCTGCTGAAATGTAACAAATAAAGTAACTCGTCCTTGTGGAGACTTGAAACCACGGAAAAATACAGAAGAGAAAGATAAAGTCACCCACCCCTTCCCCCCGTCCCAGCATCTTACCGTGACTAATTGCCACCACACAGAACCGTTGGCAGCTTTGCACGAACGCCCACGCACCCGCCACCGTGATCCAGCACCCACACGGGCCCTGCTTGCTGGGCCGCCGCTCCACCCACCCGTCGCCCCCGAGTCATCCACCAATTCATCTTATTTTTAACACATTTCAAAGTAAGTTGAAGACAGCAGTATACTCCCCTCTCAACACTTAAGCATGATTATTATTACTAAGCAGAATGAAATGCTTTTTTAAAGAACTCTTATTATGAAGATTTTCAAACACAGAGAAGTACAGAGAATCGTATAACAAATACCCAGCACCCTGCCTCGCCAAACGTCAACATTTTCCCAATTGTGTTTCATCTCTTTCCACATTTATCTTTTCATGTTTGGCTGAAAATCACTAACTCTCTAAAAGCAAGTTTCACTTTAAACTGTGAAAGTAATACCTGCTCAAAGCCCTCATGACATACCATCTCATGCCCACTAAGATGGCTATTTCTAAAAAAAAAACAGAAAATAACCCGTGTTGGCCAGGATGTGGAGAAATTGGCGCTCTCAGGCATTGCTGGTGGGAATGTAAAATGGCACAGCCACTGTGGGAAACAGTGTGGCGGTGCCGCAAAAGTTAAACATAGAATTAACGCATGACCCGGCAATGCCACTCCGGGGTATCTAGCCCAAAGAACCGAAAGCAGGGTTGCAGGAGACATTGGGCATCAGCGTTCGCAGCAGCATTATTCACAACAGCCAAAAAGTGGAAACAACCCCAGTGTCCCTCAATAGATGAATGGATAAACGGAATGTGGTTTAGTCATGCAACAAAATTATTCAGCTGTGGGAAGGAATGGAAGTTCTGAGACATGCTGCAACACGGATGAGCTTCAAAAACAGTATGCCAAGTGAAATAAGCCACTCACAGGACAAATATTGTATGATTTCATTTATATGAACTATCTAGAGTAAGCTATTCATAGAGACAGAGAGTAGATGACAGGTTACCAGCGGCTGGAGGGAAAGGGGAGGGGGAGTTACTACGTAACAGGTGCAGTTTCAGTTTGGGGTGATGGATAAGTTTGGGGACTGGGTGCACACATTGTGAATGTAATTAACGCCCCTGCCTTGTACACTTAAAAATGGTTGAAATGGCAAATTTTGTATTGCATGTATTTTACCACACCAAAATGTTTTTTTAGGAAGTAATACGTGATGATACTGTGAGCCGTTATTGTATGCTTTGGATGGATCATACGGTGTGTGAATGTGTCTCAATAAAATTGCATTTTTAAAAAAGAAAAGTAATACATGTTTCCAACCATCATAATAACTGATTCAGGCAAGAGTCATCCGTAAATGCTAAACTATGGGTAAAAGCTTGATGGGAACGTAATGTTCCCATAGAAACATCACCCAGAGATCACTTATGAATTAAAAGTGGACCCCATATCTGTACAACGGAGAAACCTGGTGGACGCTTGGCTAACGTCCCTGATAACGGGACAACCTGAGGGCCCCTGTGACGGTCCCAGATGGCACAACCCGAATCCCATCAGGAGAAGACCTCCGACAAACCCTAAGGGAGGGACGTGATGCAAAACCACTGCTCCGCACTCTCTGAAATATCAAGATCCTGCAAACAAAGTGCGCTCCAGGTTGGAAGGAAACCAGGGAGGCCGCGGCCAGGATGGCGGATCAGGGTCCGGGCCGGGATGGCGGATCAGGAAACACTCCGCAAAGGACGGTGCCGGGAAAATGGCAAAATCTGAAGGTGGAGAATGTGCAGGACTGGAGACTCCCACGCTCTAATTCCTGAATTCGATCACTGCTGAGATTTAAGAGAACGCCCTTCGTCTTAGGAGGCCACCCGGGGGCAAAGGTCCCGAGTGCTGCTGGTGACTCTCAGCCGGCTCAGAAAATCCGTTTCACGAGCATCTACACACACTTGCACACACAGACACGCTCACACACATCACAGAGCACGGAGAGGACAAACGTGTGAGAAATTTTGTCAATCAGTGATTCAAGGCAAAGGCTACATGAAGTTCCATGTTGTAAATTTTCTGTCCGTTTGAAATTACTTCAGAAGAGACTATTTCAAAAATAATATATGTACCTGACAGAGTAATTTCAGGCTGTTCACGGGGCTTGACCTTGAAAGGTCACCCTGCCTTATTCGTCCCTCATGCAGTCTCACGGGCAGGCGTTTCACCCTCTTTTCCAAAAGACGCAGAACCGTGGCGCCCACCTTGTTCACGAAGCGTTACATCACGAGCGTTTCTGATACTACAAAAATGTCCTCAAATCGTCACTATCCATGGCTCCCTGGCACCTGCTCATGGTTTCTTTAGCCGCTCCTCTAGGCTGGGATGCGTTCCTTTTTCTCTTTTCCACCCTTGTAAATAACACTGCAATGACCAGCTTTACTGCCTCTCTTTGCCGCGCCTCTGACAGTCTCTGAGGGCGGATCCCAAGAGCGAGGAGCAGGCAAAGACTGTCGGCTGTTGGAGGCGCCTGGCAGATCGCGCCAGGCTGCTCTGCAGCATTCTGGAACCGTTACACCCATGACACGCTCGCCAGCGTGCGGCACCTTCTCTGCAGCTACCCGGCCCGGCCAGAATTGTCACAAAGCAGGAAACGCCCAAAATGGATCCCATCGTTTTAGTTTTGCATTTCTTTGATATCTATTATCCTTCCTTTCTTTCTTTCCATGCCTCATCTGTTTGTTTCTCGCACCCAGTTTTCTGGAGCTGTCACAGTGCTTTTCTCATCAGTCTGTGGTGGCTGCAAGGGTTAAAGTGAGCTAACGCGCGTGGAGGGCTGGAACAGGGCAGGGAAAGTGTCCAAGCCGTTGCCAGCCGTGGAAAATGCCCACCGCCTGGGTTCAAGCCCTCACTGCTGCCACTTGCTGGCTGTGCACCCTTGGCCAGGCGCCGCACCCTCTCTGAGCCTCTGTTTCCTTCTCCTTACAGGGTCATGGCAGGGAGCACATGAGTCTGCGTGTGTAAACCTTTGCACAAGGCCTGGCAGTCACTGGCACACGCTATTATATATATATAGTCAGGAAACCAGCCCTTCATCATCCAGCCGCCTCGTGAACCTGAAGGTGGATTTGCCGGCGGCTCCCACCTGGGAGCAAGAGCCATGCAGAAGGACGACGCGGGGGTGACAAGCTCAGGGCCCCCGAGAGACAGCCCAAGGGGCCCGAGCCTCGTCCGGCTGGCCCTGCCGCCCCCCATGCCCACTGAGCCGCCCGCTTGGGGGAGGCCGCCGCTTCAAACACCGCCCAGCGCCACGAGGATGGCCCTGCTGGCCCCACACCGAGACCCAAATTAGTTCCAAGGCAGGTTGTGCAACTTCCTCCCGAGCAACGCATTCCAGGCCGCTGGCCTGCGTCGGGGGGCCCTTCTGGGAGTGACCCACTCCTCCGGCTCGCCCACTTCCCGCACATCACCCCGGCTTTCCCGGGGCCCGAGGTGGGGCCCGAGAGGGCGAGGCTGGCCCGGCCTTGCTGCGCCCAGTGCGCTCTCCCTCCCCCCCGAGGTGACTCGGTGTGGGGTCCCCAGGGCCCCACTCCTCTCCCCTCCCTCAGGGACACGAGGACACGGGGCTCCCTCCAGTCTTCTGGGGTCACCTTGAGCCAGAAGTGAATTCCAAGTCGGGGTGTCACCTCCCAGAATCAGAGCCGGCCAGGGGCTTGCGGAGGCCACCCCACCCCGCTCCAACCTGCGCACCCTAACGTCATCCCACCCCAAGGGTTCGCCCTCTGGGGGATTCGAACCATGCGCACAGCCTTGTCGCCCTCGCTTTTAATCGCCCCATCGTGCGACGCTTTCTCAGCCTGTCCGCGTTTGAAGACGAGCCCACGGGGCGCTGTCCACGGCCACGGAGGGTGCTGTTCTGAAGGCATTTCCTGCACACGCGGCTCCGTGCGGGGCCAGGAGCCCGAGGCTGAGTCCCGGCTGCCAACATGGTGCCGGCCGATGCGACAGCCCCGAGCGTGGTTCCTGGTCCCCAGCCGGGGAGACCACTGGCCTCGGGCTCCCTGAATCCTGGCGCCCGGCACCCCGGCCTGGTCCCAGCTGACAAGGAGCCTAAAAGCAGGGGCCAGACAGCCTGGGAAAGGAGCCCTGTACCCAAGAGAAACCGACGCCAAAAGAACGTTGTCAGCAGCGTTGTCTGTAACAGACAGGTGCCCTCCGACGGCAGCACGGTCCACGGGGTGCGGTTCACGCCGCGGAGTACTACGCAGCAAGGGAAGGAACGAGCTGCTCTACCGGCAACGACGGATAGGGCTCGGGGAGCAGGCGGGCAAAAGAACCCGAGGCCAGAGAGCGCATCCTTGACGATCCGTCCACACGAAGTCCACAGCCAGACGACCCAAACTGCCCCTGACAGGCAGGAGGTGAGAGGGAGCCTTCCGGAATGCTAGAAATAAATGTTCCGCCTTCCTTGGGTTGTAGTTACAAGGGCACATACACCGGTAAAGACGGACACCCAATCTTGTGCCCTTTGCTGTAAATTATACCTCGAAGAGAGAAAGAACGTGTGGGGTCACCGGATCGGCCGAAAGAGCCGAAGCCCACGATCCTGACGGGATCTTTCCGTGCACCACGTGCGCCTCACTCTCCGTCATCCGGGCAGCCCGGGAGGTTGGAGCCCAAGCCGTCTTTTCCGGCCCTGCCCTGGCGCGTCCGAGTCCTGGCGTTTGGGTGACCGAGAGGTGCTCGGAGAACCGCTCGTCTGTGCGGGAGATTAGCAGCACGGTGCTTGCTGGGGTCCCCCAAGCAGGGAAGGATCCAGCACGGTCAAGGAGGGGAGGCCCCTGAACAGAGAGCCGCACGTGCGACCGTGGGAGGTGGGGGGCAGATGGGGCGTCTGGCCTCGCTCAGGGGTGCTGTTGGCGAGGCGGGAAACAGGAGGAAGGTCACGAATTTTTACGAATTCTCCGGGAAAACATGTGCGCACCTGCTGGGGGTTCTGCTCCAAAGTCGGGGGCAGCAGAAGTCCCGGGGGTCGGATTCCTGGGCCTCTGGGCAGGTGGAGCCGGCTGTCGGCTCACCTTGGGTGACAAATACCATCTTCAAACCCTAGGTTCTCGCGACATGATCCCAGCACGAGGGGCCAGAGAGCTGAGACCCCCGAGGAAGGCTGCAGATTCCGCGCGCGTTCCCGCCTCAGTTCCCCAGGTGACAAAGCACCACGCGCTGATGGCTCCGAACGCGCAGCGCCTCGGGGTTCTGGGGCCACGTGCCAGCCGAGGTCCGCGAGGACAGCTCTGCTCTGGGGCGTCCTCCCCTCTGTCCGCGTCCACGTGTCCTCCTCTCGTAAAGTCACTGTCCCCTCATTTTTTGGTTGAAACATTTGATCTGTTTTTCCAACAGTTTAGTGTGAAAATCTCCCAACCTACAGTGAAATTAGGAGAACTTCACCAAGATTCACCGTATGTTGCCTGACTCCATCTGCAGCCTGTTTCTGAGGGCGTGTGTCCGGGGCTATGGCTTGAACCAGTCTTTTTGGGGGACCCTGTTCCCCCGCAGACCCAGTTCAAGGCACTGAACGGCCAACAGAAACGCCCTCAGCTCGTTCATCAGTGGCTGGCTGATGCTGTGGTGCTCGCGTGGGCCGAGTCCCGGGGTCGCGGGTCTTAGTTTTGATTCCCCTAAAAGTGGAGGCTGGGGCACGGCGGGTGGCAGGACCCCCGGAGCGGGATCCGGTGTTCACCTCCCACCCCTCTCGGCAGGGGCCGGCGCTTGGCCCCGTGAGATGGGAACCGGCCTCCGCGCTGGGGTGACCTGCAGCTCCCGGGGCCGTGGCCGGCGTCTGCGCAGGTGCACGAGGACCCCCCTGGAACCACAGCAGACGCTGAAAACTCACTCATGATCCAGCTCTAAAACCCCGGGGTTTGGTAATGGGTGGTGGTGGCGGCCACACAGCACTGCAAATGGGATTAACGCCACTGAACAGTGCATTCAAAAATGGTTAAATTGGCAAACGTTGTGTTGCAGATGTGCTACCGCAATAAAGTGTAAAACAAACACCAAGAACGAAAAGAAAATCCTGGATGAAGAGAGAGGACCTGGGCCCTTTCTCTGGAACCTGCTGGGGTTAGGGAAGGTGGGCCGGGGCCGAGGGGCAGGTGGGTCTGAGGTGGAGAAGCAAATTTGGGGGGAGGGCCTGGAAGGGGTGTGGGTGCGCCTGCTGCTGGGTGAAAGAACGAGCTCGTTATCACGGAGACCCCCCCCACGGGCTTCTCAGGGGGCCGAGGGTCGGGCCTTCACCCCACGCCGCCATGGTTCCTCCCTCTTGTCTCACCTGCTGGCCTCGCTTCGCAGCGGGCGGCCCACACGACGGGAGTTTCTCAGCTCACGGCTCTGAGGGTGGACAATGCCCCAAATCAAGGTCTCGGCCGGGTTCACCTTCTCCCCAGAGACTGCAGCGTCCTGGGGCCGGCCGGGGGTCCTGGGCACCCACCTGCCTCGGCCGACGGCCATAAAGTCTCCCGGGGCCTCCACCTCTAAGCTGCGCTGACAGCTGTGATTACGCAAATAAATCGCATCCAGCATCCGAACCCCGGTCGGGCCAAGTCTGCTTTCAACTCGCTCAGGTCAACTCCCGACCACCGCACGACACGCACCAGAAGGCCGCCCAGAGGACTGTGGCATGGGCAGGACGGAGTCCCCACTGTCTGAGGTGGGCGGGTGCACGAGCTGCAGTGGGGCGGCCGGCCGGGGACCCAGGCTGCACCCTGCACTCGGCCATCCCCGCACGGGCTCGTCCCCGCGGCCCACGACGGCCAGCGAGGATGGACGGGGAGGGGGCTGCCTCCTGCTTCAGGCACACTCCTTGGGGGTCTCTGCACTGTGGGCTCGACGAGCTGTCCTTCCCACATCCCCAGCCGGTGCCACCTGCGTCCATCCTGCCAGGGCAGCCGTGGAGACACGTCTTGCAGGAGAGAAGTCACCGCAAGGAGCGCCGGCCAGCCAACAGCCCCCGACTGCAGCCCCTTCGGGGTCCCCCACATTCGGATCATTTCCACTCTGGAGGCGGCACTGAGGCCCCACCTGTCCCCCACCCTGTCTCGGGGCTCCCGGCCACCTCCTGGCCCCTCCCTCTGGTTTCCCACGAGCGTCTCCCCAACTCATCTTGTGTTTCTCATTCAGTCTGTCGGTGCCGAGCTTCAGCTGGACCCACGGGCTCCAGGGGCGTGGGGAAGCCCAGTGGGCAGCAAGGCCGTCCGCAAGCCGCCCCGAGTGAGCTGAGCCGAGGCCATGGGCACTGACGCTGCACGTCGAGCAGAACACGGCCCAGGGCAGCCGGGAACGGCGCTCACCGGCCCCTGCGGAGGCGCCCACGGCCACACCACACGGCCCCTTTGCCAACGCAAACGGGTGGAGGGCCAGAAGCTGCGGGGCCCCGGCCTCTTCCTGGACCCCAGGGCGGGTCTGCTGAGCCTGTTGGGAGCACAGGGAACCTCTGCTCCTGACGGCCTGGCAGGGGCTCCCCGAGAGCCCCGGGAGCCGGGAGTGAGGGGGAGCAGCTGGTGCTGGCATCCCCAGCCCCCGGGCTGGCCACAGTGTCCCTCCCGGCTCCCTGGGCAGGAAGTCCACGGCTGGACGGGCTGCTGACCGCACCCCGCTGTCCCCCGATGGCGGAGATGTTTGCGAGGCCGTTCGTTCTTTCTACCTTCCCTGCCGCCGGGCCGGGAGCTGGGAGCCGGGAGCGGGGAGCCGGGAGCAGGGAGCCTGTGAAAGGGTAACAGAGCCGGCCGAGGCAGTGGCATCACCGTGACCCGCATGGCTGTGACCAGTGTGGCCTGTGGTGGTTGCTGAGCGAGGCGGGGTGAAGGGCACGGGTGGGTCAGGAAGGCGCTGCCAGGGGTTTGGTCGGAGAGGCCAGGAAGGAGACCGAGCAGGAGCAGAGCTGGCAGGGCCGGGGGAGAGGGGAAGCCTTGGATGACTTGGATCGTTCCGGAACCATCCAGATGGTTCTGGAATCATCTGGGTGATTCCCTCCTGGTAGAAACAACGGCCCCGCATGTTGACCCTGGGTCTGGGACGAGAGTCAAGGAAGCGACAATGTCAGACCAGAGAAGGAGGCAAAGCGAGAGGCCTCGAGCACGGCTCTGACGCGGCTGGGGACGCGGAGGGGGGCCCGGGAGCCACCCGGCGTCGTGCAGAGCGGGCAGGGGCGAGACAGACGGAGAGAGGGGCAGCTCGGCCTGAAGGCAGAGGCCAGGCCGTGCGGTTCAGGAGCGGGACTTCCTAACGACAAAGGGAAAAGATCAGCAAAGCTGACTGCACACACGTGAAACACTTCTAAACACCAAACACAAAAATAAACACACAAAATCCCCATCGACGGGGTGAAAGTCAAACAATTGACTGAGAAAAAACGTTTGTAGCCTGTAGACCATGGGCAGGTGGAGGGTTAAAATCCATCACATAAGAAGTCCCCGCAAACCAGTAAGAAAACCAAACCCGCAAACAGCAGTTTGGGGAAGGAAGGGCTGTGTGCGGGGGAGACGCCGGCAGCCCGGAGCGTGCGGGTGACGGATTCCTGATCAAAGGGGCTTGGAACGGGACGTGGGGACCCGTCAGGCTGGCGTCGGTCTGAAAGGGGATTCCCAGGACTGCCAAGGAATGGGGCGAGAGAACCTTCCAGGCCCCGGAAGCGAAAGTGCAAATGGGCACAGTGTGGTTGTGCTTTTGTTTTTGCTTTTTATGAATGATTTAGCAAGGTCTATCCAATTGTGAAATGGTAAGATGTACTTTCCTTTTGATCTAACGATCCCACTTCGAGGAATTATTCTTGTAGCAATATTTGGTCAAGTGTGCAAAGACGCACACAAAAGGCTTCTCATCTGAGTGTTGTGAACCCACAGTCCCTCCATCTCCTGCCCCCCACCCTCCTCAAGGCAGCTGGAGTCGATTTTCTTCACTTGCCCGAAGAACGTGGTGGGCGCACACCCGGGATCACCCGGCGGGCAGGATTATTGTGACGGTGATGCAGCGTGCTGGCGGGTCCTCCCCGTGCCCCAGGAGGGCTCCCCTGCTTCCACCCCCTCCCCAGCTTCCGCTCCCGAGTCTGAGGGTCTCGACACCGCGACGAGCTGAGCCCCTCTCAGCCGGGAACAGCCTCACCACGTGGTTTGGGGACGGTTTGGCCGCCCGACGGGACACAGGCAGGTTTGCCTCACCCCGTCCCACCCTGCAGGTGCCCACCTTCCCCCAGCACGGCTCGTTCGAAGGCAGCCCCCTTCCCAGGCCACCCAAATGCGGGGTGCCACAGCCTCCCACTCGGGGTCCGGCCCCAGGTGCTTCGGGTGACTTCCCCGTGGACTCCTCAGGCAGGGGAGCCGGGGCCACCAAGCTCTGCCAAACTTAGGGACCCTCCCCCCCGGGGCGCCTTCACCCCCGGTTCTTCTTAACACACGTTTTACTGACGTTTAAGATGCGTATGGAAGTGCACGTTAATTACGCAGCTCGGGGGGTCTCACAGAGGGCACGCGCCGCATAGACCCCCTCCAGTGCCAAACAGGACCCGGCCGCACCCCAGCAGCCCCCGTGCCCAGCCATCCACCCCGACATCTCCCCCACAGGGTAATTTTGCCTGTTTTTGAACTTTATGTACTTGGGCTCAGGAGGCAGGTACTCTTTGGCCACTGACTTGCTTTGTTCAACACGATGTTCATGAGATTCCTCTGTGTTGTGTGTAGCAAGACGACTCGTTACCTCACTGTACAGGATTCCATGGCGTGAACACTCCCCGACTTAATCATCCACTTTACTGCAGATGGACGTTTGGGTGGGTTACAGGTTTTCAGCTAGTTTGAGTAGTACTGCTTTGGCATGTTGATTTTTTTTTTTTAAATTGGAGCTCTGTGGAGATTGTAGGCCTGGCAGAGGGAGAGACAAGAAAAAGCATTTCGCTCTTTTTCCCCTGTGAGGGGCATTTCAGGAACCACCAGAAGGTGGGATTCTCCAATTGTCTTAGCAAGTCTGGGCCCCAGAGCTGGGGGCTTTCTCGGTGACAGGGACATGCAGTAAAGGAGGTGGCTGCACTGCGTGAGCAAGTCTCTGTGAGCAGGTGACCGTGTCGGGGAGTGGGGAGGGAGGAGAGCGACCTGGTGTTTGACTTAGGACCACAACTGTAGATCTGTGCTGACAGCTATCTCAGTTAGGAATTGTCTCCATCCTCATGTAAGAGACCTGGAACATAGAGGCTTAAATAAAATAGAGGCTTATTCTCACAGGCCAAAGGGGTCAGGGACTCCCCAGACAGGTAGGTTGTTCCAGAGAGCCATCGGGAACCCACACTCCTATCTTTCTGTTCCGCCATATTTGGGGCTTGGCTTCCATTCTCAAGGTCACAAAATGGCTACTGGGGTGCCAGCCATCATGTCTGTGTTCCAGGTAGGAAGAAGGAAGGAAATAAAAAGGACACACTCTTACTTTTTTGGGAGCCTTTCTGGAAGCCCTACCCAAAAATGTCTGCTTCCATCTCACTGCCCTCCTGTTCCCAAGGGAAGTGAAGTTATGTGGTCTTTTATCTGACTTTCGTCACCCAACTTCCTTGAATAAAGTCAGGGTCCTGTTCCTGAGAAAGAAGAGAATGGATATTGGGTGGGCAATGAGCTGGCTCTGGCTCAACATCCCATCCCAGTTGTCTTTGACCTTCTTTGGGATTTTGAGGGACAAGGAACTCTCCGGCTTTGGCAGCTGCTAAAGCAAGCAAGGCTGATGTCTGAAACGAGGTGCTTTAGAGGGCTTTGCCAGTGTCCTGCTCTCCTCCTTCGTTGAAGGTATGCAATGTACCTTTGGGGAGGGGTGCAGAGACCGTTCCTGGAGAACAGTGGATAGAAACGGGAGCCCTTAACCTCCTGTGCTCTCCGGGTAAAGGCAAGGCTAGTAGGGGACAACGTCAGGTTGTCTCAGCTCCACGTGCGTGCATGTGAGTGTGTTGGGATGTGGGGGGGGGCTGGCTGTAATACACACGAGCCTTGGGGCCCTTCTGGAAGGAGGCACTGAGACCAGAATTTGTGTGCGAGCCAGTTATTAGAAGTGCTTCCTGGGGGGCCGTCGGGGAGCGGGTGGGGTGGCAGGAAAGGGAAAGAACTGGAGCGAGGGGGTGATTTGGGGAGAAGCCCAGCCTCGGCCTGATCCTGCAGGGAGTTCAGGGCCCTGAATTACACCCTGGAGGTGGCACTTTGGGGCCGGGGGGCCGGGCCTTCCTTTGCTTCTTGCTTCCTGGTCATTCGAGAGGGTCCACGGGGGCAGGAAGGAGGGGGCTAACCTCCAGGAGCCCAGGGCGGCCTTGGGAGCAGGCAGCAGCTGCAAGGGCAGCAGGAGGGAACCGGCTTTGCAGCTGGGGGGGGCCTGGCCAAGCACCAACAGCTGCGCCAGGCACCTCCTTTACACCCCCAGCATCCCCAGAGGTCGGGACTGTTACGTGCCCATTTTACAGAAGGGGCAGCTGAGGCTCGTGGAAGGAAAACGACTGCCCACACGCCAGAGCCTGTGTGTCACCACAGACCTGGCTGCCAGCTAAGCTGTGTCCGTCCGTCTCGCTGGACCACGAACGGGGCCTGTCCCTGGGGCCCACTTCCAGGGGTCCTGCCTCCGCAGATGTCACAGGAAATGGGCCGTCCAAAACTTAATCAAAGTGGGTTGATTTGTAAACCCAGGGCCTCCTGGAGGGGGTCAGCAGGAAAGCGGGAGGGAGCCCGAGCCAAGGGGGCTGCCAGGAGCAGAGCTGCAGGGAGGCCCATGGTTGGAGCTCCTCGGAGGCACGGAGGGGGCTCAGCGGCCTGATGCAGCCGGGAATGGGCGAAGGCGCCTCTGGAAGGGACGTGGAGAGCTTGCGGCCGGCTCACAGAGGGGACGGGTGTCCAAGGGGCAGCCGGCCCGCACACAGGCCCCCAGAGCCCAGGAGCCCCTCAAAACCCCAGCTCTGCGGCGGTGCTACCTCCTGGCTGTGTGGCCTTGGGCCAGTTAATTAACCTCTCTGGGCCTCGGTTCCCTCTCGTATCAAATGAGAGGAGGCGGCACAAAGACCGTCAGGAGCTCAGCCGTGGAAACACCACCTCGGTGCAGACGACTGTCCTCGTCATTATTCAGACAAATGATGGGCGCAGCCGCGGGTGGGACCCCCTCCTGTCTGAGGTCGTCTCCATCGCAGCATCCCTGCCCTTCGTCCCGCTCCCTGCGGCTCTGCTCTCCTCTGCAGCTCTAGGCTGCAGTAGTTTCTAGAAGTTTCCTGCTGCTGCTGTGACAAAAGACCACAAACTCAGTGGCTGACATCAGCCAAAAATCCCGCTCGCGGTGCTGGAGGCAGGAGTCTGGGATGGAGACGTGGGGACGCTCCCCCTGGAGCCCCTTCCCGGCCTCGCCCAGCTTCCGGGCCCCCCGGCCCCCACCTCTGCTCCGTCCTCGCCTCTGAGCCAGCGTCACCTCTTGTGTCTCTTACGAGGACACGTGCTGTGACCCCTGGGGCCACCCAGCAACCCAGGACGAGCTCATCTCGAGGTCCTCGACTTGACTACATTGGCAAAGACCCTTTTTCCCAATGAGTCAAACGCACAGTCCGGGGGCAGGACCAGGGGGGATCTTCTGGGGACGGGGCGCCACTCACCCGGCAACACACACCCATGTATCCGCGGCGCGCGGCTCCTGCTCCTCACGTGTTGACACAGGTGAGGACACGGCTCGGTCCCACCACGCAGGGCTCCCGCTGGGCCAGACCCCGGCTGGAGGGGCACTCGGCGCGGACTCTCTCGCTTCCTCCCCGCCGTGACCCCGAGGTGGGCGCTGCCGTGAGCCCTTTCACAGAGAAGGGACGGGGGTCTGCGGGGCGAGGCAGGTTCCCACTGCCCCCACCGCCCACCTTCTCCCCAGCGGCAGGGCCTGGAGCCGGGTACGTGCCCACCGTGTCCACAGCCGCGTCGTGCACGGCAGCCAGAAGACGGAGGCAGCCGCAGGGGACGGACGGACAGTATGCTCATCCAGACAGCGGAGGGTCACCCAGCCCCAAAAAGGCCTGAAGTCCTGACACAGGACGGGTGAGCCCTGAAGACGTCACGCTGAGCGAAAGAAGCCGGGCACAAAGGGCAGGTGCTGTGTGAACCCACTGACAGGAATCACCTAGAATCAGCAGCGTCATAGAGACAGAGAGCAGACTGCAGGTCACGGGGCTGGGGAGAAGGGCTTAGGGCTTCGTGGTGCGGAGCTGCTGCTTGGGGTGACGGAGACGTCTTGGTAACGGTGGCGGTGAAGGTGGCACAGCATCGCGACCGTAATTACCACCACCGAATGGCGTACTTGAACGTGGGTAAAATGGGAAATGTGTTGTCCGTATGTTACCACGATAAAAATTAAAAAGAAAAACACAAGCCAGGGGTCCCTTTTGAGTTCGGCCCCGTGTCTGTCGCCATCGCAAGGTCTGGAAAGCCTCTGAGTTGTGCGGTTCTGCCCACCCCACTGGCCCGGTGTGGGGGATCCTGCTGGTTCCGTGCCGGCGGGGCGGGGGGCACGGCCCTCCCAGCCCCACGGCTCCCCGGTTCTGTGGTTTTGGAGCCCTCACGTCCCGCCCTGGCCCTCGGTTCCAGCCTCAAACACGGGGCGAATGACACTTCATGGGGAAAACCGTCCTCCGCCCGCTGCGCCTTCCAGGCCCCGAGTCCCACCGAGCCTTGCTCCCAGCTCCCTGCAGCCTCGGCCCCACAGGACTGTGCTTGGCACAGAAGACAGGCCGAGGAAAGACTGCTGGCCAAACGGGTGAACGAGCAAGCGGGCGAGCGGGCACTCTATCGCAGGGGTGCCGGGCGACAAGCCCTCCTCCTGGCTTGGCTTCTGACTGCTCTGGGAAACGTCCAGCCAGAGAGGAGACAAACAGCAGCCCCGAGGGGACGCACCGTCTGGCAGCCCTCCCCGGCCTTCTCGGCCCCGCTGGCCTCGCTCTGGCCTGGGGAGGGGACAGGGACACGGAGGGGTCGCAGCCGGAGGCTCGGTGGGGAGGGGATGCACGTCCTCTGGGCGCCTCCTGCCTGCTGGAAACCTCGAGGGTGGGTGCAGAGCCCCCAGCGGGCCCTTCTAGAAGGGAGGTCAGATGGCTGCCAGCCCTGCCTGGGGAGCCGGCCTGATGCGGGGCCAGGGAAGGAAGCGAGAGGCACGAGCTCTTGGCGGCCGTCGCTGCCTTGCTCCGCTCCAGGAGGGCCCTGCACGGGGGTCCTCAGAACACTGAGCCGTCGGTCACCCGAAACCTCCGAGCAAGGACAGCCCGGGTCCAGTGGCTTCCTAGTGAATCCTACTTCACAGCTAGAGGGGAATTAGCACAGTCCTCAAACGCTTCCAGGAAACTGAAGGGGAGGGCACACTTCTCGCCCAGGCTACGAGGCCAGCATTTCCCTGAAACCAAAGCCAGACACAGCACAAAAAAGGAAATGATGGGCCGACCCTTTATGAACATAGATGCAAAAATCTTCAACATAACCCCCGCAAAACTGAATGCAATAGCACATTAAAAGGATTCTACACCACGATCAACAGGGATTAATACGTGTAATGCACCACATTAACAGAATGAAGAAACCACACAAGCTCCACAATTGATGCAGAAAAGGCATTTGACTAAGGCAAGCACCTTTTCATAACAACACCACTCAGAAAACTAGTGATAGAAGGGAATTTCCTCAACAGGATAAAAGGCATTTATGAAAAACCCACAGCTGGCATCACACTCAAGCGTGAAAGACTCCGAGCTTCCCCCTGAGATCAGGAACAAGGCGAGGAGGCTCCCCTCAGCCACTTCCACTCAACATTGTACCGGAAGAGCCAGCCGGAGCAGCTAGGCAAGAAGAAGGAAAAAAGGCATCCAGCTTGGAAAGGGAGAAGTAAAATCATCACTGTCCTCAGGTGACATGATCCTACACAGAGAAAATCCCAAAGAATCTGCAAGAAAGTTACCAAAGCAATAAGCAAATTCAGCAAAGTTCCAGGGTACAAGATAACACCCAAAATTTGGTTGTGTTTCTATACACCAGCAACGAACGATCCAAAAAGAAATCAAGGAAACAATTCTATTTACAACAGCATATCAAAGAATAAAATACACAGGAAGAAATGCAACCAAGGAAGTAAGAGACTTATGCTGCAAACAACAAAATACTGCTGAAAGAAGTTAAAAGAAAATCCAAATAAATGGAAAGACATGCCGGGTTCAGGAGCTGGAAGGCGACAGTGTTAAGACGTTAGCACGACCCACAGTGATCTACAGAGTCAGTGCAATCCCATCAAAATTCCAACAGCCTTTATTTTTGCAGAAATGGAGAAGCTGATCCTCAAATGTGGGATTGCAAGCGACTCTGAATAGCCAAAACAATCTGGAAAAAGAACAAAGTAAGTAGGACCAGCACTTCTCCATTTCCAGCCTCATCCTAAAGCTACAGTAATCAAAGAGGATAGAGGTGTAGATCAATGGAACAGATGGCAGAGTTCAGAATGAGCCCACACATTGATGGCCAATGGATTTTTGACAAAGTGCCAAGATCACTCAACGGAAAAGAACAGTCTCCTCAACCGACGATGTTGGGAAAACCGGATTTTCACATGCAAAGAATGAAGGTAAACCCCCTGCCCACACCATGTACAAGAATTAACTCAAAATGGATCAACAACCTACAACAACCTTACAATTCTTAGCAGAAAGCACAGGGGTAAACTAAAAGCATGACCAACAAAAGAAAAAATAGATAAATTGTATTTCATCAAAATTTAAAACTTTTGTGCATCAAAGGACATTATCAAGAAAGTGAAAAGACAACTGCAGAATGAGAGAAAGTGGTTGCAAATCATGTATGTGATAAGGGTTTAATTTCCAGAAAATATAAAGAACTACAGTGCTGCAACAAAAAGACAATAACCCAATTTAAAAATGGGCAAAGAACTTCAACAGACATTTCTCCAAAGAAGATATATGAATAGCCACTAAGCACATGAAAAGATGCCTGACATCATTAGTCATTAGGGAATGCAAATCAAAACCCAATGAGGTATCATTTCATACCCACTAGGATGACTATTATGAAAAAAAAAAAAGAAAAAAAGGCAAATCCAAGTGTCAGGGACAACGAGGAGAGCTTGGAAACCTCGTGCATTGCTGGTGAGGACGTAAAATGGTACAGTGCTGTGAAAACAGTTTGGTGGTTTCTCAAAAAAGTTAAACATATAATTACTGTCTGACCCAGCAATTCCGCTGCTGGGAATATGCTCAGAAGAACTGAAAATACGGGTTCAAACAGACATCTGCACGCCGACGTTCACTGCGGCATTGCTCACGGCTGCCAGAGGATGAAAGCAACCCAAGTGTCCGTCTCCGACACACGGACAGACAGGATGTGGTGCGTACGTATGACGGTACATCACTCAACCGTAAAAAGGAAAGACGTTCTGGTACATGCTACAACATGGATGAACCTTGACGTGGTGCGTACGTATGACGGTGTATCACTCAACCGTAAAAAGGAAAGACGTTCTGGTACATGCTACAACATGGATGAACCTTGACGTGGTGCGTACGTATGACGGTGTATCACTCAACCGTAAAAAGGAAAGACGTTCTGGTACATGCTACAACATGGATGAACCTTGACGTGGTGCGTACGTATGACGGTGTATCACTCAACCGTAAAAAGGAAAGACGTTCTGGTACATGCTACAACATGGATGAACTTGACAACATCATACTGAGTGAAATAAGCCAAACACAAAAGGACAAGCGTTGTGTGATTCCACTTACGTGATATGTCTACACTAGGCAAATTCATAGAGACAAAGTACAGAGGTTATCAGGGGCCAAGAGAGGTTATGGGGAGTTATCACTAAATGGGTAAAGAGTTTCTGTTTTGGGTGATGAAAAAGCTCCGGTGATGGATGGTGGGGATAGTAGCACAACATTGTAAATGTAATTAATGCCACTAAATTGTGCACTTAAATATGGCCAAAAAGTAAAAAAAAAATTATAATGGTCCAAATACCATTTTATTTTCTGCTCACATAACTGTGCTGGTAGATGAGCAGGGGGCAGGGAGACCTTGTTGGAGTCACTGCCATTTTTAAAGCACTTTTATTGAGATATATTCACACACCGTACTATCCATCGAAAGTGCACAGGGGCTCACAGTGTCATCACATGTTGTGCATCGATCACCACAATCTATTTTAGAACATTTCATTACTCAAAAACAAACAACAAACCAAAAAAAAACCCCCAAACGTTGCACACCCCCTATCCCCGCTGTCATTGCCCCCTAGCATTGGTGAGGTACGTTTGTTACCGTTGATGGAAGAAAAATACAATATTACCGTTAACCGTGGTCCCTAGTGTGCAGTTTGTGCTTTTTCCCCGTCTGCCTCTCTATCGTTAGCTCCTTGTAACGGTGACGTACGTTTGTTCTAGTTCATGAAATATCATTTTAATATTTGAACTATCAACCACAGCCATCGTCCTCCACAGCCTTCACTGCGGTGTACAGTCCTTTTTATCCTCTGGTTTTCCTTCTGGTGATGGACACGTCCCAAAACTTCCCCTTTCAACCACATTCACGCACAGAATTCAGCTGTTCAGTTACACTCCCCATTGGTCCTGCCGTCACCTCTATCCGTTTCCAGACATTTAAATTCAACCCAGTTACAAACGCTGCACCTCGTCAGCATCCGCTCCCACTCGGAAGCCTCGTTCTAGCTCCTGGTAACCTACATTCTAGGTTTTCTCTCCAGGCGTTCACTTCTTATAATTAGGCCATGTTAGTGAGCGCACGCAGGGTTTGTCCTCTTGTGTCTGCGTTTCGCTCAATCTCCTCAAGGCCCATCCACGTTGACTCACGTGAAGTTTAGGTTGTGTAACTTTTACCAAAATAAAACAACAAGAGCACCTTGACGCCCAGATGGGTGGGGGCGGCGGGCGCTGGCTTCTTCCTGCTGTGCAGCCTGTGCACGCCGCGAGCCCCTCTGGCCCAGTGTCCTCCTCCGTGCAGTGAGATGTGGCCGGGACCCCTCCTGACCCCCGGGACCCCCGCTTCACTCCATGTCAAGCACAGCTCTGGGCCTTCTACGTTTGCTAACTTGCGCCCCTGATGGACGAGGAAGCAGCGAGAGGCCAATAAATCCCTCGAGGTCACACAGCTAGCAGGTGGCTGCAGCGGACACACAAGTGGAAACGGCCGGGGAACCCCGTTCCTGTGCCTCACTTGCAGCAGCAGGAGGGCTGACCCCCAGCCTCCCACCGGGCAGCTCTCGGCCAACAACGCACGTGGGATTGGGGGTCGGCGCCCCGGCTCCCTCACCCTGGCTCCCGTGGCTCCCCTGCACGGTCGAGCTGACCGCACCCCTTCATCCGCTCCTTCCCCACTCCCCCGACGGCTCCAGGTCTGACTCGGAGGCACCCCCCACTCCCAAGACAGCGGCCAAGCCAGGGGTCAGACAGCCAGGCTCTAGAACCCGTGGTCTTAGCCCAGCTCTACAGACACCTCTTGTCGAGAGCCTGCGATACGGAAAGCCCTCCCTATGATGCCTGGTACCCAACAGGTGCTCAAAAATCACACCTGCCATTTTATTTGTACTGTCATGGTTGTCTGGAGTAGGAAGCACCCCCACACACACCCACTCCGCCTGCTTTGCAAAACACCCCAAGAATGCTCTTTTAGTCTCTACTTGCACACCTCCAGGGACAGGGGGCTCACCACCTCTCGAGGTCCCTTCTCTAACCATTTGGAAGCTTGGGCCTGCACTGAGCCTGCATCTGCTTCCTGCAGGCCCAGCCCTGCCTTCTGGGTGCTGTGAGAATTCTGCAGGGATGGGACGGCAGGAGGCCCAGGGCACCGCAGGATTTGGGGTGTCTGCTGCCACTCCCAGTCCTTCTTGGACTGCCGCACCCCAACCAGACCCAGACCTGGAAATTCTTCACCTCTTCCTCCTCCTCCTAGGCGTTCTCCACCCCTGAAACCCACGTGGAACACAGGTACGTAAGTATCACGTGAGCGTGAGTCCAAGGATCGTCAGGGCTGGGGTTTCCAGGTGAAAGGATTCTTTATCTTTTTTATTTTTTTGAAAAAATATTTGAACGGGGAATGTTTCGAGGAAGAAGAGCAACAGGCATGGGTGGTTGTGTTTTGAAAACCTGCCTTCCACGCCGGTGCAGCTCAGCCAGTCGGCTGGAATCGGATCCATCTCTCCCCGGCTCTAGGTTCGGAACTCGCATCGCAGAGCAGCCCACAGGCCCCGTGGTGGTGGTGACGACGCGGGCTCACGGCCAAGACTTAGAGCCAGGCCCTGGAGCCCCACACGGAGCCACATCCACGGGGAAACGGACACGAGCAACACACCCCACGGGTCGGAGGGGTGACAGCTTAGAGTGGGGGATTTGAGCTGGTCGGGGAAAAGCTTCACCTTCTCGGAAGGGACCTTGCTGTTTTCATTTGTTTCACTTCTCAATCGCGATGCAGCTCACGTGCAGGGTGCGCCCATGTCAGACGTACAGCTTGATGAACTTCTACTTTTGGGCCAATGCAACCACTGCCCTGACCAAGATCTAGAACATTTTCAGCCCTAGAAGGCCCCCTGTGCCCCCTCCCCAACCGACAGCCACGCCCCGCAGAGCACCCACTCTTCTCATCCCTTTTGCCGCAGATTAATTGTGTTTCTTTTTGAACTTCATACAAATGAAAGCACATAGCACGCGCTTGATCGTGTCCGGCTCCCTCACCAGCAGTGAGGCCAGCACACGCAGCGTCTGTCGTCTGTTCTTTCCAGGCCTGGACATGCCGCAGGGGTTGATGTTGTCTCCTGTGGGGAGACACGTGGGTTGCTGCCGTCTTCACCCACCACGAGTAAAGCCGCTTTGAGACAGCGGCGTTTGGAGCAGAGTAGAGGGTCACTTGACCTGTGGAGGCGGAGGGGGCAGGGGGGAACATTCCGGAAAGAGGGAGGACAGGAGCCGAGGCCTTGCCCTGGAGGGGGCGGAGGTCAGGAGGTCGTGGCTGCAGGGGAGCCGCTTCCTGGTCCATTTCAGAGGACCCAGGAGCACGTCCGAGCCAGCGGGTCGCCCTGCCCTGGGCCACAGCCTCCCTGGGGGCCTCGGTGGACTGTGGGGTCTCGTTCTACAAACCCCCGGCGGCCCCTGCAGCTGGGCTCAGGAGGCGGGTGGGCCCAGGAAAATGGCTTCAGGTGGGATAACCTGGGGTCCAGGCTGAGGCTGTGTGGGTGCAGTGGTGCAGGTTCAGTGCCCGATGCCAGCTCCCTGCACCCCACAGGCCGGGGCTGGGACCGGGCTCCAGGGGGGACCTCCTGGCTCCCCACCCTGGCCGCGGTGGAGGTGACGCCCTGACCCGTGGTTCCCCGGTGCTCTGGGGAGCCCTCCTGGGGTTTCTCTGCTGTCACCAGGCACCGTGGTGGGGCGGGATCAGTTTGCAGCACTCCTGGGAGAGAGGTGCACCCACCAGGCCCCCCAGGTACAGCCCGAGGCCCTGAGGGAGCTCAGCGAGGCCGCGGGCAACACCGAGCAGAGAGCTGGGGTCGACTGGGGGGCTCCAGGAGCTGTGCCCGTTCAGAAGCCAGGGTGCAGGTCACCGGGCCAGGGTGGAGTGGGGTGGGGTGGGGACGTGGCGTTCGTGCTTCGTGGGTGCAGCTTCTGCTTGGGGGGTGGGAAAGCCTGGGTCGTGGATGATGGCGCCGGCCCGTAATTAACTCCACCGAATCGTGTAAGGGCGAGGGGATAAAATGGGAGATTTTACCACGTATATACGTTACCATGAGAAAATTAAATAAATATATGTAGGTGTGTGTGTGTGTGTTCTTTAAACTATAAAACATCTATATTTCCTGCTGCCCCAGGCCCAACTTACCTGCCCTGTGAGGGGCACTTGGCACCCCAGGGAAGCCCACCGCCCACGACACCCCACGAGGACGGGGCCGCGTCTCCACCGCCAGCTCCGCCTCCCTCCTGCTGGTGACTGCGCCATAACCCCCGGGGCAGACCCCATCCTGTGGGCTCGGGTGGGGGCTCTCTCTCTGGCTGCAGGGTGGGCAGTCGGAACCACCAGGATTGGGGGGGGTACCCCAGGTTAAGCCACTCGAGAAGCTTCAGCGCGAGTCTTTGTTGTTCACTGCCCTATCTGCATTTCAAAAAATGTACATCTAAGTTTTTAAATTAGAGAAGTTGTGGGTTTACCCAACAATCACGCAGAAAATCCGGAGTTCCCACACACATACCCTCCCCCCCATTCTAGCATCTTGCTTTAGTGGGCGCCTTTGTCCCAACTCATGAAAGAATATTATTATAATTGCACCATTAATGATAGTCTGTGGTTTAGGTTAGGGCTCCCTTTTTGGGTTGTACAGTCCCATATTTTCATTTTTATAACTTTTATTCTCGTAGCTAGAGGCTACTGTAAACGATATATACTATGCACTGTATGTTACAACCTAAAATTTCCTCTGTTCAGCCACATTCAAATATAAAATTCAGTCTGTGCTGGTTTTAGAAGCCACTTTCCCTTTCGGGTAACCGTTGGAGGCTCCTGGGAGGTCGGTGGCCGGCGCCCCCGGGCGAGGGCAGAGGGTCGGGCCCCAGCCGGCTCCAGGGCCACCTCCCCGCTGCGACACCGGCGCTTTGCCGCCTACACCCGCGCGAGCAGAAGTGCATTCCTTCGCCCCGCGCCCCCCAAGGAGTCCTGGGGGTCAAAGTCCTCGGCCCGCCCCGGCCCGCAGGAATGCGAAGAGCCGGGCCTGGAGTGCGGCTCCCCGTCCGTCCGTCCGTCCGTCCGTCTGCTGTGCCGCCCTCTCCCCCGGGCCGGCTGGAGCCCTGGGCCACTCCCACCCGGGAGGGCGAGGGCACGGGCAGCCGGGGGTGCCGGAGGCCCTGGGGGTGAGGGCCCCCAGGGGTCGGGGGGGAGCCAGGGGTGCCCCCCGGGAAAATGGACCCGGGCCCACCCTTCTAGAAAGGGGGTGCTCTTGTGACACGGTGGAGAGGTTTGCATTCTGCACCTTGCTGCTCCTCGAGGCCTGTCCTGAACGCCACCTCCTCCATGCAGCCCACCGGGAGCACCTCCTGCACTGTGCCCCCGCCCGAGCCGGCCCGCAATACCCCATCCCCGGGCACACAGGGCGTGGCATCTGTCCTCCAAAGCTACCTCTTAGCACCCTGACGGCAGGGCCCCTTTGCTTGGGCTCTGGGCTGGCACCAAGAGGACCGTGAAATCCCAGCTGGGGCACCAGCCCGGGACGCCTGACCTGAGCCCCCGGTGGGACAGCGCCCCGGTGGGTGCGCAAAATGCAGCAGGAAGGTCTGGTTTTGTTTTGTTTTGTTTTGCTTTTTCTCTTATCAAGGCACCACTGTTGACCTCAAGCCCTGGAGTACACCAAATGGAATTCAGGTTTTTCCGCAAGAATCCCGGGCAAGAACTGCTAGATGTCTGTGGAGTCATTTCTATTTCAGAAAATGAATTCCAAAGAGGAAGAACAAAAAACGGCCCATTTTCATCCGCGTATCTCAGTGAAAGAGCCACACGCGTTTACACGGCCGGATGCAGTGGCTGCACACACAGAGCCTCTTGGCTGTTTTTTGCTTTTAGAAGAGGTGTCGGCCCCTGCCGGCAGCGGTGTCAAAAACCGTGGCCAAAACTGTTTTGATTTAAGTGCTTGTAAAATTAAAAAAAAAAATTAAATAGGGGCGGCTTGGACAGGGGAAAACGATTTCTGCCAAAAGTACATCCTATATGTGATGGTGCAAGTGTGGGTTGAGCAAAAGGGAAATTGATATACAGGCATGTACTTCCAAGATAAAAATGCTTTAAAATGTGAATCAAGTGCACAAAGTGCCAAAAAGAAAAAAAAAACGTAAGTTATGTCAACGCATATATATGCCAAATCTGGAAAATAGAGGAAAGAAGGGGCAGAATCAACTACTGCCAAAACAACCTAACTCAGCCAGGGTGAGACGGCTTGCGGGAGCCCCTCTTTTTCTTGTCATAAGGAAAAAAGGCGAATATTCATAATAGAGGACAATTATGCACCGCGTTTTTCTCGGTTAGTATGATATCACCTGTATCTGTTGGTGACATTCTGTAATCTCCATAAAAAGCAACTTAAGTGGCTGAAAACATTCCTTCCACTGGGGCCGAACCACGAGCCACGTCCTTTGCCAACTATTGCAGTGTCTTCTGGGACTTTCCAGCTTTGGGTTTTTAAAACGACACTCAAGTGTGTGTGCAAATCTTCGCCCACATTTTGCAGTATTTCTTAAGGATGGATTCCTAGAACTGGAATTCCTGAGTCAAAAGGAGGGTGGATTTTTAGGTTTCTTAGTCAGAGATCTCAAACTGATGTCCCCCGGGCCGCTTTGGCTCTTAGCTGACTTTGATTTGGCACACATAATTTTTTTTTAATGCGTGCTAACATTTAGTTTAAGATTTACGATTAAAATTCAGATTCCCAGCTTATCTTGGAAAATTACAAAGCTGCCCTTGTATCAAAAGACCCAATCTTATATTATCCACCTGGCCCCAGAGCACTTGAATTTGAGGTCCCCTACTCTAGGTTCCTATTACCAAATCACCTCCCAGAGAGGGTGTCCTCTGTTTACGCCGCCCCTCGGGGGTAGGAGAGACATTGTCACCAAACCTGGCTCCTTGTTTCTAGGGGGAAACCAAGGTTCAGAGATGTTCAGCAACTTGCTCAGGTCACACAGTCTGTCGGGACCAAGCCTGGACCAGAACCTGGATCTCCTAATCCCAAGCCCCAGGGCCCTTTGCTTTCCTCTGGTCTGGGAAGCAAAAGCTCAGGGCTGGCAGCTGCGTTTGAGGGTTTTCAACCCTCAGAAACTGAGCAGAGGCCCCTCTGGTGACCTCAGCTGAGATAAATTCCCCGACCGGATGGGGGACAGCCGGCTATCCTGGCCGAGTCTGCTATTTGATACCACTTACTTCACCATCTTCCACCTACACATGCGGGAAAAGCCACCTTGGGTCTTTTGCTTAAAAAAAAAAAAAAAAAATGTTACAGCAGATTTGGCCAAGAGCATTACCCTAAACTTGAGTAAGTACAAACATGTATCTGTTCTGTTTGCAAATAATAGAATATGCCTTGCACGGCAGGTGCCCAATATATGCTTGTTCGTCTCCGCAGTTCAGGTATCTTGTCGCTCCACCCCATGGATGGGTGAAAACAAAAGCTACCCACGTGGGGTGATTCAAAAAAGAGCCGTTGCTTAGGAGGGCGTGCGCCCTACATTTTCACGCCTGCGATCGTGCTGGGCTCCGCGGGAGAGCAGAACGAGGGCTCTGTGCTCAGCAGGCAGAGGGGCTGCAACTGCACCCGCGGGGAGCCGCCGCCCGCCCGGGGCCGGGGCTGAGCTGCACACCTGGCCGGAGAGGCGAGGCGGCGCCACCCCAGGGGGTGCAGGGGAAGCCGTCGCCGGGAGCCCCGGGCCTCCATTCCTGCCGAGCGTCACCTGCTGGGGGAGAGGCTCTTACCTGCCGCCAAGCCTGTGAGGCCCGCGGGCAACGTGTGACAGGGAGCCGGGCGGCGGGGGACGGGGACAGGCCCGGCGGCCTCACTGCGGAGCGGGCAGCACGGTGCACTCGGGGCTGGCAACCGGCTGCCCTCCCGGGGGAAGCGTCCGGCTGGAAGTGGGGATAGTGGATAATCAGATCCCTGCTTGCGCCCCTGAACTCCAGGCCTTTCGGGGATCATGACTTTAGCCGGATCCCTGTACAATTAGTTACATAAGGCTTTTCTTTAAATTCACTCACATTTAATGAAAAAACTTTGCTTAAGAAGATTCGCTCTTATATACTGCTGGTGGAAATGTAAAATGGTGCAGCCACTTTGGAAAACAGCCTGGTGATTCCTCAAAAATTAAACGTATAACTACGACACAAGCCAGGAATTCATGTCCCAGGTATAGATTCCAAAGAACTGAAGGGCAGTGTCCAAACAGAACCTCACACAGGGACGTTCAAAGCAGCTCCACGCACCACAGGCGAACAGTGGAAACGACCCAGGGTCCGTCCACGGATGGATGAGCAAATGGTGCTCTGACCAGACAACAGAATATTATTCAGCCGTAAAAAGGAACAAAGCCCCGATCCACATCACAACATGGATGAACCTTAAAAACATTATGCTGAGCAGAAGAAGCCAGAGACAAAAGGTCACATATCGTATAACACTGTTGACATGAAGTAGCCAAAATAAGCAAATCCATAGGGACAGAAAGCCGAAGGATGGTGTGGGCAGGGAGGGAGGGTGACTGCTTAATGAGTATGGGGTCTATTCGGGGTGACGAAAATGTTTTGGAACTAGATGGGGGTTGCACAGCATTGGGGATGTCCTAAATGCCAACACAATTAATTTTATGTTGTATGAATGTCACCTCAATTCAAATTAAAACTCTGTGGGGGTCAGACTCGGCCTGGCTGCTGTGACTCTCGGGCCGGCTGACTGCCACCCGGGCATCTCCGGCCTCGCTGGGTGTGAGGGGTGGGGAGACGCCCTGGGGGTCCGAGCGCCCGAGGCCCAGGCTGGCTCCCTGCTTGGCCCTGAGGCTGGGGGCCTTGGCGAGGGAGGGCCGTGCCCTGGGGACCCCCGGCCTCTGCGAGACCCCGTCCCCTTGGAAGGGAACTTTCAGAGAAGGGACTCCCCGGGGACTCCACGGGGACGGGCGGCTGGCCCTGGGCGCCACCTGACCAGGCCCTGTCCAGGGCACCCGACTCCCGTGCCCCCTGTGGGGAACCCCCAAACGACTGTGACTCGCCTCCCCCCGCCCAGGGAGAAGAGGGGGTGATTTCACTTCCTGGGATGCCCAAGCAAAGACCATGAAACGGGGTGACAATGGGAGCTTGCTCACTGTTTTGAGGTTGGGAACATGTACAAATCGAGGCGTCCTCGAGTCGATGCTTCACCCCGAGACTGTGGCATCCTGGGGCGCCCCTGCTCCAGGCCAGGCCCACCACGGCGCTCCCGGCCTCTCCCTTCCCTTCCGATTCCGTGGATTTCAGCTGCCGGCTGCCCCCCCACGGCTTTCTCTCCCTCTCCGTGTCCGAATGTCCTTCGGCTTGTAACAGACTCCAGGAACAGGATTCAGACGCAGCCTGGTTGTGCTGGGCCACCCCTGAACTGAAATCGCCTCATCAAAACGAAGTCCTTACAACAGGCTCGCACCGCAGAGTGGGTTCAGTTTAAGAACACATTTTTCTGGGGTGCAGATGGCTCCAAACCACCACAGTCTGGGAGTGGATACAAAAATCAAATTTAGTTTGATTTGTGGAAATAAAATACTGTGTCATCCCTTGCACACCCAAGTTTGCGAGTAATATTCACACCCACAGTAGTTCAAAGCCCAGTTTAACCAGCCTGGGAGGGGCCCCGACACACCCTCCGCCCGAGCACCCGCAGCTGACAGGCGTCGGGTCTCCTGTCGCGAGCCCGTCGGTGCCTTTCGGGGGGGGATGACACCCCAGATCCGGGTCCGACTTCCCACCAGGTGTGACACCGGGGAGGCAGCTGATACTTTTCCAGGCTACAGCAGGTCCTCGGGGACTGATGGTAAGAGCCACCCTCGGTTATAACCCATTCATCCTTCAACAAGCACCTCCCGAGCCCTGCGGCGTGCCAGGCCTTGTTCTAAGCGCTGAGACGCTGGAGCGAGTGAGTGGGTGCATTTCCTGTTGTCGTGGGACAAACATTTTCCTGAATAATATTATACATTGTTGAATAACAAACAAACAAATGCCATATAGTATAGCATGGGAGGAAAATAAAGCAGGGGAAGCGACTGAGCGTGACGGAGGAGTGTGTGTGTGTGCATTGTGTGTGCGTGTGTGTGTGTGTATTTGTGCACGGTGTCAGATCCATGGTCAGGGAAGGTCTTTCCGATGAAGTGGAATTCGGGTGGCAACCTGGGGTGCCCACGTGGGTGTCAAGGGAAGGGCTTTCTGACCTGAGGAGCAGCAGGAGCCAGCGCTGGGGCTTGGGGGGCAGCGGGAGAAGAGGGGAGCAGAGCAGGAAAAGCCTCGAAGCCAAAACAGAAACTTCAGCTTTTACTCTGAGCAGCACTCAGGTATGTTGTCACAATAAATTCATAAATACGTGTAGCAGATTATGGGGGTGGGGGTGGGATCATGCCCCCCCGAGATGGCCAAGCCTGATCTCCTGGTCCGGGGGTGAACTCATTATAAACAGCATCTTTGAAGATGTTACCAGGTAAGGTAAAGCCAGGTGGGCCTCAATCCAACACGGCTGGAGTACTTGCAAAGGGGAGGAGAAGCCGGGGAGACGGGCGGCCACGAGATGGGGCAGAGCTGAGCTGTGCATGGCTGCGGCCACCAGCAGGACGCGCGGCCTTCAGACAAAGCAGAACACAGCACCTCGATTCTGGATGTGACCTCTGGAGGGTGAGCCTGTAAATCCCGGCTGCTGAAGCCGCCCCAGCAAACTGAAGCAGGCAGCTAGGAAGAAGGAAAGACGGCGTCTGGCTCAGGGAAAGCTGAGAAGAACAGGAGCTGTGGGAAAGAGCACTGAAGAGCCAGGAGGAACGAGGCCGGCTGCCAGGGAGACCAAGGGTGCCCACTCTGAGCCCCTGGAGCCAGGTCCCCGGCTCCCGCCCCTGCTCTGGGGCGAAGGAGAGGCTGTGCTCTCGCCGAGGTGGGTGGGGACACGACGAGCCTGGATCAGCTGCATCCACAGGGAGGGAGCTGCCCTCGGCTCTGATGCCCAGACAATGCCCATCAGCTGCACCCACTGTGAGGACTTGAAATCCGCACCTTCTGCAGCTGGCAGGGGGAGGGCAGGGCAGAAGAGACGCCACGGCCACTCCAGGGGGGCTCTTCTGAGCTTGGCCACCACCTCGTCTTCAGGGGCCAAGAATACTTGGGATGGTGAACATGAACCCGATCAGCCAGGTTCTCCCTTTCTCCTCTCTGGGCACTTATTCTGTGACTCCCACTTTCTTCCTTCGGTAAAGCCGTGGTCTCCGGCATGTTCCCTATAAAATGAATGTGCTTTGCTGCTGGTTTTGCCACTTTGTTTTGGTTTTGCTAGAGCTGATGAAATGCAATGTACCAGAAATGGGTTGGCTTTTGTGAGAAACAAGCACTATTCCTAAAAAAGAATAAACACTCACCCGATTGTGGAGAAGAAAAGAATTTATTCATGATCTTGCAAGAACGGGCACCCAACCAAAATGTGGGGGTTGGTGCGCAGAACAATAGACCCAGCAGTATTTATTCCCTACGCCTAACCGCAGGTCCCTCCCCTGTTTCTCCATTGGCTGGATACTCCAGAGGTTACATTCTATTCCACAAGCCTAACTAGCCCGCCCAAATTGGAAACATTTGAAAAAAAGTCTCCTGTGCAAACTTGGAACGTTTGAAACAAGTCTCCACCCCTCTTTCCTTTGTTCTTGAGCTGCAGAGCCAGTCTGAGCTAGTTTGGTAACAACTTATGAAGCTGTTTAAGGAAACTTCCCCCCACCCCAGTCTCCACCTTGCAAGGACAGTGGGCGGATAAACAGGAGGACCGGCCACCGATTATAGCTTGGCTTCTTGACCCTCTGCCATTCCCCGGAGCTGCCCCCACCCTGTGTGAAAGCTAAACTTAATCTAATTCTCACACTTTTAACAATGGGGATTTATTATCTTACAAGTTTACCGTTCTAAGGCCATGAAAATGTCCCAACTGAGGCATCAACAGGACGGTTACTGGTGAGCTTGGGCTCCTCCACCACTCGGGAAGGCGCATGGCGGCGTCTGCGGGTCCTTCTCCCCCAGGGTTCAATGCTTCAGCTTCTGGCTTCAGGGGCCTCCTCTCAGCTTGTGTGTGCCCTTGTCTCTCAGCTTCTCTGGGGTGTTTTCCGTGAGCTTCTCTGTTTGTCGTACGTCCTTTATCCCCTCATAACGGACCCGGCTTGACTGGGCTGGGTCACGGCTCAACTGAAATAAACCTAATCAAATGGTCCCACCCACAGGAATGGATCAACTTAACATACTTTTCTGGGGTCCATAAAGCCTCGAAACCATCATGCACCCCACGGGGGGGTGTCCAGGTCTGAAGGAGCGGAGGTCCACAGCCAGACGTGAAGGGACGACGATGTGGAACGCGTGGGTCGGTCCCTGCTGTGGGCCAGGGTGTCTTGGCATTTGGACTAGATGATTCTCTGTCGTGGGGCCGTCCTGTGCATCGCAGGGTGCTGAGTGGCAGCCTCGGCCTCTAGACCCTTCCCCGCCCTTCCCCTGCCCGGCTGTCCGGACACTGCCACACGTTTCCTGGGGACAGAATTATCCGGGTTGAGAACTGTCAGTGGAGACAAAACATGAGCAGAAAGTGAAGGGGGATGTCCAAGACCTCCAGAGTGACCCGTCTTTCCAGCAAAAGCACAAAAACTCTGCCGCGTAAAAGCGAGCGTTTCGTTGGGTGGTGCTGCCGGCGGCTTCCAGGCCGTCCACGGGAGGAGTGCATTCGGGGGCCCACCCAGCACTCGCCCGGCGCTCTTGCTCCGCCGTTTCTCGCACAGTCACTATTCCGAGGGTCACGCACCGCGCCGTGTGCTGGGAGGCAGGCTCGGGCAGTCATCCACAGACACTCCGCACACCGTCCACCACCAGCCGGGCTCTGCCCCAGGCAGCTGAGGCACAGCGGCCAGAAAAGCAGGTGCTTTGTGCTCCAGGAGACATTTCTCTACGTGTGGGTTTATGTACGCAGACGACTAATAAGTCAATGAATAAAGAAACCAGGTGGGTCAGTTTGGATATATTATGTCCCCCAGAAAAAGCCACCTTCTTTGATGCAATCTTGTGTGGGCAGATGTATTAGTGTTGATTAGATTGTAATTCTTTGCTTGAGTGTTTCCATGGAGATACGACCCACCCAACTGTAGGTGATGACTCTGATTGGATAATTTCCATGGAGGTGTGGCCCCAGCCATTCAGTGTGGACCTTGATTAGTTCACTAGAGCTCTACAAAAGCTCAGACAGAAGGAGCACACGGCTAGCTGCAGCTGAGAGATGCATTTTGAAGACAGCCATTGGAAGCAGAGTTTTGCTGCTGCTTTGAGGTGCTCGCCTAGAATCTGCCTGGAGCAGCTGACACAGAGACATTTTGGAGAACGCCATTTTGAAAAACAACCTGGGAGCAATCAGACACCAACCACATGCCTTCCCAGCTAACAGAAGTTTTCCGGATGCCAATGGTCTTTCTTTAGTGAAGGCACCCGATTGTTGAAGCCTTACCTTGGACACATCATGACCATAAGACTGTAACTTTGTAACCAAACAAACCCCCTTTGTAGAAGCCAATCCATTTCTGGTATTTTGCATTTTGATAGCATTATCAAACCAGAACACTAGGCAATTTTGGAAAACTATTAGTGGACTGAGAACACCAAGGGGTCTTTTAGTAGGGGCTGGGGATGAGAAGTGCCATCTTAGGGAAGACCCTGAGGAGATGGTACTGGGGTAGCCATGGGGTGATAATGTGAGAATTAGATTTAAGTTTAGCTTTCACACAGGGTGGGGGCAGCTCCAGGGAATGGCAGAGGGTCAAGAAGCCAAGCTGTAATCAGTGGCCAGTCCTCCTGTTTATCCGCCCACTATGTCCTTGCAAGGTGGAGACTGGGGGGGGGGGGGTGGAGGTTCCTAAAACAGCTCCATAAGTTGTTACCAAACTAGCTCAGACTGGCTCTGCAGTTAAAGAACAAAAGAAAGGGGGGTGGAGACTTTATTCAAATGTTTCCAATTTGCTCAGGCTAGTTAGGCTTGTGGAATAGAATGTAACTTTTGGAGTATCAGCCACTGGAGAAACAGGGGAGGGACCTGCGGTTAGGCGTAGGGAATAAATACTGCTGGGTCTATTGTTCTGGGCGCCAACCCCCTCATTTTGGTTGGGCGCCCGTTCTTGCGAGACTGTGAATAAATTCTTTTCTTCTTCACAATCGGGTGAGTGTTTATTCCTTTTAGGAATAGTGCTTCTTTCTCACAATGAGGGGCAGCACGTCCCAGGCAGAGGGACGGCGGGCACAAAGGCCTGTGACAGGCCAACGTCTGTGGTGGCTGTGCTGGGCGGGGTCAGAGCTGGACCATCGGGGCCTCTTAGGGGCTCACACTTCGTTCTTCACAACACGGGAAGTGTATACGTTTCCTGTGCTGCCATAACAAATTACCATAACCTCGACGGCTTACAACAACAGATCACACTCTCACAGTTGGAACCCAGAGGTCTGAAGCACGTCCTCAGAGCCGTGTCCCTCCGAGTTCTCTCGGGGGGCCCTTCACCGACTCTCCTGGATCCTGGTGGCGGCCACATCCTCCGCTCTCTGCCCTTGGGGTCACATTGCATTTTCCTCGCCTGTCTTGTCAAATCTCTCTCTGCCTCCCTCTTATAAGGACACACAGGGCTGCATTTAGGGCACCCGGATAATCCAGGACAAGCTCATCTCGAGATCCTGAACTTAACCACATCGGCAAAGATTTTTCTAAAAGATTCCTCTGCCTGCAGCGGGGAGAATGGACTGGAAGCTTAGGAGCCAGGCAGGGGGACTGGTTTTGAGGCATCCTTCAGGAGAAAGACAGAGGAGGCCTTGGCCGAGGGACCACGTGGGACAGACGCTGTCACCGAGAAGGGTCTCATCTCTGGGTGCAGGTGGCACAGGAATGGAGGAAGGGACGGAAAAGGCAGCAGATGAACCCCACTGTAGACACTGAACGACCAGAGGAGATTCCCGGGCAGGGAGGACATTCCCAGCAGGGGAATGAGAGAGAGTTCAGGGGGGTAAAGCTAGAAGGGGAGGCCGGGCTCAGAAACGTTAATTAACCCCTTACACCTGCCCTGCAAGGGCTCTGGATTTCCATTCGGGGCTCACTTCCGGGTCCTCAGTCTCAGCCTGACACTGGTGCATCCCTTTCGCCAGGGCGACCGTGGCCCAAGGGTGGCCAATCAATAGTCAAATTCTCTGACAACAGTCATTGGTCCAGGGATGACACATGGCTCAGGATTAGCCAATGAAATCACCGGTATCCTCTGACATACTTCATGGGACGGTGAAGATGGGCACCTGACCCCAGTTGGGTCAGGGCTGTCCCCAGGTTGTTGTGTTGCTCTCGGGGAAGCTCTTGCCTTAGCTGAGCTGGATTCGCGGGGACATGGGGGACAGCTTGAGACCTCCGGGCAGAGCAGAACCGGGAAACGGCCCAGGACCCAGCCCCCCGAGGGACCAGGAGACGCCCGCTGCACGTCAGCCAGTCGCCAACCACCAGGAGGAGTCTGATTCACGTCTGTCACCACAGTAAATTCTCAGAACAACCCTGCAGGGTAAGAGGCCAGGAATGACAGTCCTTGCCTTTAAAAAAAAGTGTTTAAAGTTAGCTTTATTTTAAAGGCTTAACAGAGGGAAAGCAACTGTCCCAGGGGTTACCATAATTAAACAAAGAAAAACCGTCACTGCGCCCTGGAAAATTAAAGTCAGTTTCTTAATAGCAGATGTTCTAGTTTGCTAATGCTGCCATTGTGCAAAACACCAGAAATGGACTGGCTTTTATAAAGGGGGTTTATTTGGTTACAAAGTCACAGTCTTAAGGCCATAAAGCATCCAAACTAAGGTTCCAACAAGAGGACAACTTCACTGGAGAAAGGCCGATGGCGTCTGGAACACTCTGTCGGCTGGGACGGCACGGGGCTGGCGTCTGCTGGTCCCGGGTTGTGTTCCAGCTCCTCTCTCAGCTCCTGTGCATTTTTGGTTCTTTCTCCCAGGACGTTTCTCTCTAGGTACCTGGGGGTCCTGCCTAAGCATATCAGGGGGCAAACTCTGGGCTTCATCTCTTACCTAAGTGTCCTTCTGTCAGCATCTCCAAGTGTCAGCAGCGTCTAGGCCTGCGTGGCTCTTTCTAAAGGACTCTAGTGAACTAATCAAGACCCAGGCTGAGTGGGCAAGTCCACACCCCCATGGAAATAATTCAGTGAGAGTCATCACCCACAGCTGGGTGAGTCACATCTCCATGGAAACACTCAATCAAAAGGTTCCAACCTAATCAACACTAATACGTCTGCCCCCACAAGACTGCATCAAAGAATGTGGCTTTTTCTGGGGGACATAACAGATACAAACCAGCGCAGCAGGCGTGGAGTCACACCCTGGAGGTACTCTGAGACTGTGTAACTTTTAGAATTGAGGGAAAGAAACTTTTAGAATTCACAGATGTATGAAAGTCTAGCATTTGCCCAGCACTGCCACCTTTACTCCTTGGAGGGGTGGCACCATTAGCCTATGTTACAGATGGAGAAACTGAGGCTCAGGGAGTGAAAGGATCCCCCTGAGGCTTTGCAGGAAGTGGGTGGAGGGGCCAGATTTGAACGTCCTCCTCTGGTTCAGCTCTAGAGCTCTTTCCAACACGCCCCTTTGTTCTTGCTCAGGTGAATGGCTGGGTCCACCCCTCACCTCCAGCCTGACCTCAGCCCCCTCGGCCATTGCACAGGTGGGGTGAGGGAACTGCCGAGCACCGATGACCCCACGCTGCCCACCGCTCCACCGCATTCTGTGCTTAACCGACTCACTGCTTCTGCCCACGCCACTGCCTCAGCCTGGGATGTCGTCGCTCCCCCCCATCGTCAACCAGTGAACTCTCACCACCTGGCATTTCTTCTTTCCTCCAGGAAGGCCTCCCCCGTCCAGGTGAGAAAAGGCGCACGAGTGGAGCAGCCAGGCGCGAGCTCCCTCTGCCCCAAGGCTGCCCCACTGTGCACAACCCAGCCCACGTGGCAGCCTGGGAGAAGCCCCGAGACGACATGCTGGCTGTGCTGAGCCTGGCAGAGCAGGGTCACTCGTTTGCTTTGCTGCCACCCACAGGGAACGGGAGGAGCACCTGCAGCCTTCACCTGCTCGGGCGGCCCTCCCGGGACTCCCAGGTGGGACACGTCTGATCCCAGAAGTTTCTCCATCTCCAGTGCTCGCTACACCTGGTGTCTGGGAACCAACCAGTCTTCCCTTCGGGCTGAGCAAGCCTGCGGTTTGGACAACAGTGCGGAAAGCTGGGAGGTGTTTTTGTCATCTATTGCTGAATGACACAGCTGTATCGCACAATTCCGTGCGACAAGAATTTCGGCTCGGAAGGGACTTGGCTCTGCTCTCCCTGGCGCTGGCTGGGATGGCTCAGTGCCACCGGAGGATCCAAGAACTGGGGTGTATCACTCAGTACAACCACAGATCTGGTGACAAACGTTCTAGTCCTCTTCCTGTAAGGCACGGAATAGGAGGGCACTTCCCGGCCCCGGTGAAATCGCGCTACGACCACATGACTTGCCGAGGCCAGTGGGGCGTGATCAGAAGCGGGTTAGTGTGTGAGTGCCCACGTCATTCCCGTGCCCCAGCCACTCTGGAAACAGCGAAATGGGTAAGAACGACGCAGAACAACACATGGGGGGCACGGGCCAAGAACGAGAAACAGACCTTTGTGGTTTTAAGTCCTGGAAAAATTGAGTTTTTGTTACTACAGCATAATCCAGCTTATCTTGACTGATATACAGGGCATGTGGGGGCTCAAATAATTCACTAAAAAATACAGAGGCTAATTTTTAAAATGTTTTCAACTTTCAATTTTGTTAAATTGTTAACATCTTATTCTGAAAAATTTCAAACATGCAGAAAAGTTCTAAGAGTAGTAGAGTGAATACTGATATCCCCCCATCTAGGTTCAACAACTGTTAACATCTGCTGAATATAAATGATACGCATACAAATTACACGTTTTTTTATTTTTGCTGAACTATTTCAAAATAAATTGCAGACGTTATTGATATTTTACCCCTTAAATATTTTAGCACACAAATAAGGAATGAGCCTAATTTAGCATTCATCTGATGTTTATTGCCGGCCTACCACATGCCAGGCTACAGATGTTACAAGAGGTCCTTATCGTCTTGGAGCTTATATTCAGATGGAGGAGACAGATAATAAACATGTAACCAAAAAAGATGTAAGAAAATTTTAGATAGTAAAAAGCACTATGAGACACCTCCATTTCTGGCCAAGGTGGAGTAATAGTGTCTGGATTTACCTCCCCATTGGAAACAATTTTTAAAAAACTGATGAAATATGTTAAAAGCAATTTTTGAGACACTGGACATCAAGCAATGATGGGCAGTGACCCCTGAGAGACAGAAAACAAACCAGATGAGCCCACAGTCACCCCAGCTCACTGCTGGAAAGAGTTCACAGGCCAAGGTGCAGGGACGGGCACCCAGGCAGAGCTCGGGGTCTTCCTGGGTTCAGGAGGCAGAGCTGGGAGTCCAGAGAGGCCAGTGTGGCTAGGAGAGAGGACCAGAGATGAGACACTGCACACAGAGAGAACTCAGAAATTCAAAAGCTCCCTTCACTCGATATTTAGCTGAATACTGATCAGCTCATTTATGCAAGGAAAGCTCCACTGGTGGTTGGGGAAAGAACCAACTGAAAGGATGAAAGAGAACAACATCCAAAGCTTACACACGGTCAGAAATAGTGTCTCTTTCTATCAGCCGGACTGGGGAGACCTGTGATGTGCACGGCACGGGTAGAGGACACGGAAGTTGTCAGTAGTGGGGCAAAGTCAGCCCGAGACTAATCACTGCTCTGACACCATCTAACAACGACGAAAAGCAATACCTGAAAGGATTAAAATATTTCCAAGTAACTTAAATGCACATCAGAATGAAGGTCAAGAATATTTACAGAAACATGAAAATATCCAGCTCTTCACAGTAAACTTCACAATGTCTGGTTTCCAATCAAAAATTAGCAGGCACTTAAAGAAACAGGGAAATATGATCAATGATGAGAAAAAGTGATCACTTGACATCAACCTAAAACTGACACAAATAATAGAATTAGTAGACAAGGACATCAAAACAGTTATTATAACTACATTCCATATGTGCAAAAAACTAGAGGAAAGATTGAACATGTTAAGTAGAAACATAGAAGATATTAAAAAAGGACCCAAGTCAAACTTTTAGAGATGAAATCCACAATGTATGAGATGAAAAATATGCTCGAAGGATTGACAGCAGATTGGGCACTGTAGAAAAAAGATTCGTGAACTTGAAAACACAGCAGCAGAAGCTATACAGAATAGGACACACTGTGTTTCTGAGAGACCCACCCTATAGACACACAGCTCTTGCTTACTCCTTTTACCAGCTGTATAACATTCCACTATAAGAATATATCACATTCCATTCATCCATTTCTTTATTGGTGTATCAGGTAGAGTCTGTGCAGGAAACAGGTGAGCACTCAAAATGGAAAAGGACTGAACGAAGGGACTATTTAGAAGCGTGCGGGCAGGCTCGGGCAAGTGACACGTGAGGCACTCTCATGTTTTGCTGTTTCAAGTGACGCTGCAGGGACCATTCTGCAGGCACCTCCTGCTCATGTGCAAAGAGCCTCCGAGGTCCCCCGAAAGGGGGCTTGCGGGGCCAGGCTGTTCTCGGATGCTGTGATATCTGAAAACCTAGTTTTACCAGGAAGCTTGGGGATGACTACTGTGATATGCAGGTGGATGCACCCCATGAGGGAGTTCGCCAGGAGTCGCTGCCTCCTGGTAAGCCTCCAGGGCCTCCCCGCGGGGTTTCTCTGCACCGTCAGGACGATGCTGTGCACAGACTGCAGGGCTGTCCGGAGGGGCGGCCTCAGCGGCATCCCTAGCGCTGCTCGGCGCCCGCTTCCTCACCCGTCACACGCGCGGGGAGCCCTGCGCCACCAGCCCCGCCGAGGGCACCTGACGGGGGCAGCAAAAGCTCTGCCACGGGCCCTGGGGAGCGCCTGACGGGAACGCTGCAGAAACAGTCTTTTTCTGCAGCAAGAACAAAACTGCCTGCCTTTCTCTCACTTCCTTTTTGACCCTGGGAGTTTGACCTATGAGCCGCCAGCTGCTATTTCGGGCCCTGGCTGCTCCGTGTGAAACCCCAGTCCCTCCCGAGAGGAAGGCGTGGTGGGAAGGGGGGGCAGCCAGGTGACCCCGTCCTTGGTCTGGGGTGCGGTGGGCCCAGGTGCAGCTGGCACCGTCTCAGAGTGAAACCCCCCCTGGGAGGCCAGGCTGATTCCGGCCGGGTGGGTTTCTTAACAGACAAATGCTGTGTACGTTTTATTTATAGACACTTGGAGTACCTAGAGGGGCCGCTTGGTGAAGACAACATCCAATCCCCCAGTGTTGGCAGTAGGGGAAACTGAGGCCCCGGCTGGGGTCACTCAGTGAGTGAGGGGCGTCACCAGGCCAGAATCCAGCATCTGGACTCTCATCTCAGTGCTCTCCCCACCCTGGGGTAGCAGGGTCACTGGTTAGAGCAAGACGGGGTGAGTTCTGAGGACCACCCCTCGCTTTCCCAGGTCTCGGAGGGGACAGCATCCTCTTAGCGTGGTTTGGAGCCCCCGGGGGCCCACCCCCCACGCGAGGCTGAGAGGTGGGGGGGGGTGAGGCTGGGAGGGGCCCGGAGGGTCTCAGAGCCAGCCTCGAGGCTCTGGGTCTCTCCCCAGCCGGGGTCTGCGTGAGCTTTCCTTTTTCACCATCTGGGTTGCTCTTTGGTGTTCATTGTAACTTGATTTCACGGGAATAAAAATGGCTCTGTGATACTCGTCCCTCCCTCTGTCCTTCCACATGTATTTGTTTTGCACTTACTACGCGCCAGCCACTGTTCTAGAAACAGTCGGCACTGTCCTCCTTGACTGGGCGAGGTTTAAACCCGGATTTGTGAGAAGGAAAGAAGTTAGCTGACAGGTTCTGGGGAAAGAGTACACCAGGCAGGGGGGCAGCAGGTGCCCAGCGGAGGTCGGGGAGCAACAGACGTGCCTGAGACCCCGGGGACACCTGCGGCCAGCGTGGGGCGAGCTGGGAGGGCAGTGGATGAGCTCAGGGCGAGAGCAGGGCCGGGCTCTGAAACCCGAGGCTGTGGCAAGGACGGGGCACAAGGCCCTGACTCTAGTCCAACAGGCCACGCCGGCTCCTGGCCGGGAACTGCGCTGACGGGGGCAGGCAGAGGACCAGGCCCTCTGGCCGGTGTGGCCGGTGACGACAGTGGCCCGGGACAGGCTGGGGGCAGGGGCGGTGAGCACCATTCTGGAGGTGACGCCTGCACTTTTGCTGGGGGGTCGGATGGGGGCGGGGGGTGGAGGGTGGAGGGTAAAGTGGGGGTCCTGTCTGTCTTCCAGTGGTTCCAATTCTGGCCGAATGACTGTGCCCTGAAACTTTCCCAGCCTGCGGGTCCTGCACAGGACGAGCCCCCCAGATAGCCTGTCGGGTGGGTGGGGACCGCGTCCCCCTCGGCCGTCTCCTCCCCATGGGCACAATCTCTCGCTCCCTGCGAGACGGGCTGGACATCTGGTCACCCTCCCTGCTACACGGTGCTTGGCAAAGTGCCTGGCAAGCGGAAGGCTCTCAGTGATCATTTCTGACAACTTTGGAATCCATTCAAAGCTCTAAGTCCCAATCCTGGGACTGCTAAGAGCTCACTGATTCAACAAATACATATTAAGTTCAGAACTGGAAATAATACAGTCACCAAAACAAACACCATCCTGCCAGGGCCCCCCACTAATGCCCCTCAGGCCATCCTGCTTTATCGTGCCCCAGAAAGCTTCCAACTGCTGGCGTCCATCTCTGAGCCCAGCACTTCCTTCCAGAACCACGGCGGAGCAGCGGCTGCTATGCCCACTCGGAGGACAGAGAAGAAGTGCCGGGACTTGGATGCCCCAGGAGAAGCTCTCAGCCAGCAGGACTGAGAGGGGCTGGTGTGTAACCCCCAGCCCCCTCCCCCTTGGGGGTGGGATTCCACACCCTTTTCCAGCATTGCCCTATGGATGGAGCTCCAGTCACCCACTGTGATCACTGGCATGATGACACACCCTTTCTCGTCTGCTCCCCACTCCTGTGTCGGCCCCGTACCTGTAATTCCCAAATAAACTACCTGTATGCAACCTTCACCTCATGGTCTGCTTACAGGCACCCCAGGCTAAGACAGCCCCAGCCTCAGAGGATAATAAATGCGAGAGAGGCTGGGGAGAGACGAGTGTGGGCGTGAGTGTAGGGCCTGCTTTAGAATGGAATCGGGAGAGGGCTCTCAGAGGACGAGACTTTTAAACAGACCTGGAGGATGAGGTAAAGGCAACAATATCCTAAACAGAGGGGAAAGCTCAAGCAAAGGTCCTGGGCACAAAGGAGCCTGGCATGCTCAGGTCCAGCATCGGGAGCAGGGGATTGCTGCATGAGACCAAGCTGCAGCGCTGGGCAGTGTCGAGAGCATGTGCTGCCTGGGCGGGAGGATGAGAGGTTTCTATTTATTGTAAAGATAATGGGTAGCTTCCAGCACCCATGGTGGACCCGATTATTTCAGACCATCCCTCCTGCTAACACTCGAAAAGATGGACATTAAAAGAAAAACACATCTGTTTTGAAAGTGCTGGGCAGTGAGGTTTATGAGGCCAAGATCTGGAAGAGGACAGAAGCCCAGAGAGGTGAGGCTGGCCCTGGGCTCCAAGTTCTCTTCAAGGTCCAACCTAAAAGCAGCACCTGAGAAGCTAAGCAGGACTCTCGAGAGATTCGTGGGGTGGGGGAAGGGGCACAGGAGGACAGGCCTAAGTGTCAAGGCTTTGAGGCGGCACCCTTCATGAGAAGAGTGATTAAGAAACACACCACTCCTCACGGAGACGGAATCCCAGCTCTGAGCCATCTCAGTTCCTCGCTGGATTAATCTGATCTGGGCCACTAGTGTTCTCAGCCCAGCTGGTCACCAGGAGCCAAAGGAAACATTCTCTGGAAAAAGATATCACTTTATCTCCACAGCTTTTCAGACTCAATGTCCAGGCTTATGAGAACTCAGGACTTGAGCAAAAATCATAAATTAAAAAAAAAAAAAAAAAAAAAAGGCCACAAATGCAGGCAATGAAAACAAATCCAAAGAGGTCCAGATAGTGGAATTATCAGGCAGGGACTGTAAAATTGCTATGATTAAGTGTTCCATGAACTACAACACAAAATGGAGAATTTTGGCAGAACAGGGACTCTATAAAAGAGAATTAGATGGAAAATTTGGACTCTTCAAAATCAATAACTAAAATTAAGTACTCAAAAGTTAACTTTAGCAACTGATTGGATGAGAATACAAAATGGCAGTCACTCTGGAAGACAGCCCGGCAGTTTCTAACAAAGCTAAGCTTACCATGCAATCCAGCAATCATGCTCCTAGATATTTACCCAAAGGAGATGAAAACTTATGTCCACACAGAAACCTGCACGTGAGTGTTTACGGCAGCTTTATTCATAATTGCCCAACACTGGAAGCATCCAAGATGTCCTTCCATAGGTGAGTGGACACATCAACTGGCACATCCAAACAATGGAATATTGTTCTGGAGGAAAAAGAAATGAGCTGTCAAGGCATGAGAAGTCGTGGAAGAACCTTAAATACATATTGTCAGTTGAAACAAGCCATTGTCAATTGTCTCAAAAGGCTACATACTGTATGCTTCCAACTATGTGACAATCTGGAAAAGGCAAAAGTATAGAGATAGTGAAAAGGTCTGAGGTTGTCACAGCTTGAGGAAAGGGTAGGGTGAAGGACGGAGCCCAGGACATTTTTGTGGCGGTAAAACTCCGATGCTGCAACGGTGGATACATGGCAAAACCCATACACAAAGGGTGAACCCAGATGTAAACTGTACGTATGGATATTGGTTCATCAATTGTAAAAAATGTGCCATACTAATACAAATTGTCAATAATAGGGTGTATGGAGGGGCAGCATGGGAATTCTGTGAACTCCAATTTTTCTGTAAACCTAAAACTGCTCTAAAAGTAAAGTTTATTATTATTTTTTAAAAAGCGAATTAGATATAGCTAAAGAAAGACACAAGGGGTGGAAGACAAGCCAGAGGGAAATACCAGGCTGAAGAACAGAGATATAAAAGGATGGAAAAAAAGCATGAGACACGTGGGGCATGGTACGAAGGTATAACATTTGTGTAACTGGAGTCCCAGAAGAGGAGAAAGAAAGCATTGGGCAGCAGTAATAATTTATGAGATAACGATGGAGAATATTTCAAAGTGAATGAAAGCCACCAAGCCATGGGATGCAAGAAGCACAATGAACTCTTAGCAGAACAAATACGGAGAAAATCACACTTAGGCACAGCACAGTAGCACTGTTGGAAACCAAAGACAAAGAGAAAAATCTTAGATGTGGCAGATCACACGCGGCTACTGGGGGAGAATGGTGGTGGTAAAGAGACCAGTCAGAGGACCAGTTAGTGGCTCAGGGGAGGGATGATGCTGGGTGAGCCCGGGTGATGGGGGTGGGAGTGGGACGCTGAGGATGGTCTATGTCTGTAATGTAGAATAGGCAGGCTGGTGATGGGAACGATGTGGGGTAAGGAAAGAATCCAGGTGTGCCTCAAGAGTTCTGGTTTGAGCAGTTAGGCTAAAGGTGGTGCAATTTACTGAGGTGGGAAAGGCTGGGAGACGAAGTGGTTTTGAATATGTTGTGTATGAGTAGGCATTTACTTTCTCTGGGCCTTGTTTTCCTCACAGCTAAAATGGGGTCAGAGCTGCACCTACCCCATAGCTTTATTAGGATGGTTAAATGTTAGCTATTGTTGTTCGAGACTTCCAAGCTGGGAGCAGGGTCTTGCCGTTTTTGCCCTGGGGCCCTCTTGTTCTCTGTCGTCTTTGATCCAGAGCTGAAAAACGAGGGGTTTAGGAGCGCCAGAGCACACACTTCGATGCCAGTACCAGCTCTCCATTTATCAGGGAAAAAAAAACAGATTAGCCTTCAATAGCAGCAGGAGATTAAGCTCAAATCATGCCATACAAAAGGTCTTAAGTGTTTTTTCTCCTTCACCCAAGACTTCTCAATTCTGGTCTGCAATCTGAAAATGGCTAATCTGTCTTTTCCTATCTGCATTTGATTGCTCTTGGTTTGGAACCATTCTTCCAGGAGGGAATTTTCCTGTGAAACAGGCTGCACCAGAAATTGTTTTTTTTCTCCCAAGCAGGCACTGACTTGATTCAATTCAATTTAATTCAGATATTCCTTGAGTGCCTTTTTTGTGCTAATTCCAAGCCATGCACTCAAGGAGACGAAAACTATTCTGATAATTTGTTCAGTAAACACTCCACCCACCAGCCTTTTCTTGCGTTTCTCTAATACACTAAGTTCACTCACTCTTAGGGCCCCCAATTCCCCTTCCGCGGCTCTTGGCTGGCTGCCTTCTTCTTAGACCTTCCCTCTGCAGAGAGGCTGCTCCATCTGCCCCTCTAAGGAACCCCGCCCCGCCCACCCCGCCCTGTTGGTCCCACCAATCCCACTCATTCCCAGCGCAGATCAGGGCCTGAGTTTTGTTGTCTACTTAACTTGCCTACTTCTTTGTTGCCTTTCTCCTCCCTACACGGTGGGCTCCGTTGAGTGCAGGAACATTGGCTCAAGCACTGCCATTTCCTCCAGGGCCCAGCACACAGGAGGTGCTCAATTAACACTGTGGGCTGAGTGAGTGAGTGCACGACTCTGCTTCCAGGCCAGGGCAACCCCTCGGGGGACCAGCAGGGGCAGGCAGTAGCTTGGGCTCATGTTTGGAACCTGATGAAAATCTGTAAGACGGTCCCAAAACCCACTAGGAAGAGCCCAGGCTCTGAGGTCAGACACCTGGAGGGTCACATCTCAGCTCCACCCCTTCCGAGATGGGGGGCCAAACGCTCATGTATTCACCGTCACTCCCTTATCTGCACGAGGAGGATGCTGGAGGTAACTACCGTGCTCTGAGGATGAGGCAATTTAAAATACAGGTGTGGCAATACACAGTAGGTGCTCAACGAGTGGTGGCAGCTTGTTACTAGCCTACTGGCTGCCAGACACGCTCTAGGCACCTCACCTCCACCAGGGACCCCAGCCCCCTTCCCGGCTGGGACCCCTTGCTGCCTGGGGACACATTCCCACACGCTTCAGCCCAGAAGCCAGCCCCCCCAGCCCTCTTTCCTTCCTGCGTTCATCAATGATCTCCAAGGTGACTTTGCCGTGCCAGGCACAGGAGGTGGAGGTGGAGCCCAGCCTCCGGCCAGCTCGTTCCAAACCCAAGTCAGTCTGAGAAGGAGCTAAACCGGGCCGGGGCAGGCAGGGGGCTGGGGCAGGGGCTCTGGCTGGGGTGGCCTCTGAGGAGCGACGCCAGGGCTGAGCCTGTGGCTGCGCCCTCGCCTAGGGAGCCGTGGACGCCAGGGGTCTGTCTCAGTTTGCCGGGGCTGCGTAACAAACACCGCACGCGGGCCAGCTTGAACGACGGGGATTTACTGTCTCCCCGTTCCAGAAGCTAGATCAGCATTGAGGTAACTGCAGGCCGTGCCTCTCCTAAGTCCGCAGTGTCCTGGTAGCAGCCGCAGCCATGCACAGCTCGGCCTCTGCCCATCACGTGGCCGTCTCTCTCTCCAGCTTCTCCTCCTGCTCTCAAGGGCTCCAGTCGTACTGGGCTGAGGCTCCTGGATTCCGTTTGGCCTCAGCTGAACCGGTAACACCTTCAAAGTTCCCATTTACAAAGGGGCTCACATCCCAGGACCGGGGTTTAGGGCTTGAACGAGGCTTTGTGGGGTCCCCGCAGGGCCCAGCATCCCCCAGGAGGCTGCGGTGCAGGGGGCTGAGGCCCAGGTGGTGTTGGTGGCGGCTGGTGCACCGCGGGAGCCCAGGCTCTGTCCTCAGCTGGGCACTTCTCCTCCAGCGCGACATCGCGAACCCTGGGTCGTGGCCGTGCACTCGCTGAGACACCGGCCACCCTGCCATGGGCCCAGCTTGCTGACTCCCCTTCCCCAAACCAGCATCTCCACCCAGAGCAGAAACAGGGGACCCAAAGCTCGGGGTTTGAGCTTAATTGCATATGTTTTTTTAATTTCCAACATTCTTATCCACTCAGTGAGTATTTGTGGAATGTACATCGTGTGTGGAATGCTTTCTGGGCTCGGAGGACACGTCGGACCAAGCAGCCTGGGGCTGAGGAGTTCAACCCCTTTCCTTTCCAGAGCCTCGGCTTCCCCATCCACACGATGGGCGGAACTGGATCTCCTGAGAGCTCATCCACCCGGAAGATTCCTGTCTTCTTGAGCCCTGGTTGCCCCGAGAGAGTCTCTAAATACGTGTCTGGCATCACGTGTAATACAGAGGACCTTAAAGAGAGGAGAGAGAGGCGAGAGAGAGAGGGAGGGAGGGAGGGTGTGTGTGTGTTTTGTGTTGCTCCTATACTTAAGATCTAAATGTTTCCCAGTTGTTGGGTCCCAAAGCTCTGCCCCCACCCATCCTGGTTAACACCAATCCAAAAACAATCCAAGATCCCCAACCACCCAGAAAGACATGTTCTTAAACTGAGCCCATCCCTGTGGGTGTGAACCCATTACAGGTAGGACCTCCTGACAAGGCGGCTTCAGTTAAGGTGTGGCCCAATCCGATCAGCAATGAATCCTCTTACTGGAGTCCTTTATAAGAGAATGAAATTTAGACAGAGATGGAGAAAGCACCAGAGGAAGCAGCCAGAAGCTGAACATCTATGGAACCAGAAGAGAAGGCAGAGGCTGGAGAGGCTGCCAAGCTCGTTACCACGTGACAGAGAAGCCCGGGCCCAGGGGTCGCCGGCGGCCGGCCCAGAACACCCGTCTTCGGGGAGAAAGCATCGCCTTGATGATGCCTTGATTTGGACTCAAAACCCTGAGCCGATAAATTCCCACTGCGTAAGCAACCCACGGTCCGTGTGAGCAGCCGGGAAAGGGCAGCCCCCCTTCCCTCCCTGAGCCCTGGAAGCTGCCTCCTCCGCCTCCCGAGCCAGAGCCCTGGGGCCCACCTGCCGGGCTGCACTTTCTTAACAGTCACTCGGTGAACAGCCACAGGGGTTCAGGAAAACCAGAACCTGGCTGCTTCTTTCAGTAAAAATCCATCTTTTCTCCATCCTGGGAGCTTTCTGGGCATGTGGGAGGAGTATGGAGAGGCAATGCTCACAGGGGGAAGGATTTGGGCAGGTGACTGCACCTCTCTGACCCTCAGTTTCATCTTCAGTAAAATGGGACTAACAATAAATGAAATCCTGAGAGGATTAAATGAGGTGGGTGTAAGTGCCTGGCTCATGGCAAGCCGGTTAACGAGTGGCGAGTACTATTATTAATACAAATAAAGGGACATGATGAATTGAGAATAGTCACGTTCCTCCCATGATGTCCACTTGGACATTGGCTAACGTAGCATCTCTTCTGGCTTCGGACGGGCTGGAAAAGACCAGGCACCTCCATGGAGCCGCTGAGCCTTGCCAGCAGCCCAGGTCCAAGGGCAGGCGTCTCCCGCCAGTGCCTTCTGGCTGCCCCGAGAGCCCCCTGCAGCTCCGCAGTGCCATCGAGACCCCCTTCCTCCCTGAAGCGTGCAGCCTCCGTGGAACTCAGGGTGCCCCCTGCCTCCCCGGGACTCGGGACTCGCAAATTAAAGCAACCAGATGCCATGTGCCACTGATGAGATCAGCCCAGAGACAGAAAATGAAACGTGGAATACCATATGTCAGTCAGAAGGAAACAAGCAAGGATGTGAGTTGATCTCCCAATGTTGGGTGAAAACGGGGATGCACGACAATATATACAGGAAACCATGTCTAAAAGAATCTAAAAATAAGCAGTGCAATATGATGTCACATAATGCATTGTTCATCAATAAATACATACTTTTATAGGTATAAAAATAGGGCTTTAATTGTAATGTCTCCTCTCTTAGAAGAAAAAAAGGTGAATGTGCTAAAATTTTAACACATAATTGTGGGTGGTGAAAATATGGGTGTTTGTTATATGATTCATGGCTATTTCCTGTAATTATTTACTTTTTCAGAAAGGAAAATAAAAGGAAAACTCTTTACAGGGAAATGCCAACTAAGAAAGAGAGGAGTGACAGATTTAGGAAATCACTGTCATAGAGGAAGAAGTTATGTTGGGTAAAATAAGCCAGACACAAAAGGACTAATATTGCCTGACCTCACAGATAGGAAATAATTAGAATATGCAAATTAATGGAGTCAGAAACTAGAATGCAGGTTCCTGGGGCTGCAGGGTGGGGAAGGGAGTGGGGGGTTGAGGCCTCGTGGGTGCAGAGCTGCTGTCTGCGGGATGGAGAAATTTTGTGAATGGATGGTGGTGTTCAGTAATTAGCAACACTGAATTATGTATCTGAATGTGGTTAAAAGGGGAAATTTTAGGTGGTAATATGTTGCTAGAATAAAAATTTAAAAACAACCATAGGGCTTTACAACACAAATGGAGCCCTGGTGTTAACCGCGGGCTGCAGTTCATGGTACAATTATAATGATATTCTCTTATCAGCTGTAACGGAGGTACCACACTAATGAAAATGCTAGAAGTTGGGGCAGGTATGTGAGAGCTCTGAATTTTCTGCATGATCTTTCTGTAAACCTACTTCTCTAACAAAAAAAATTGTAAAAAGTCCTCCTTGCAACCCCTGTGTAACATCTGCTTCAGCCAAGGCTGACCAGTGAATTCTGAGGTCGCAGAGAAAGGCGGTTGGGGAATAAGACGTTCACAAGGCCCCAAAGGGTCACCCCGCTACTTGCACAGGGCTCAGGGCACCCTATGCAGGGGAGCCGGTGCCACCCCTCAGCGAGGGCTCACCTGGAGCATCACCCCCAAGGGGACAAGAGGACGCGTGGCACTCCTTGATGAGCCTCGACAGGGAGCATGCAGCATCACCTCGGCAGTCTTTTCTCCAAAAATGCTGACCCTGAACCCACCAGGAGTGTGCAGGCTTAATCTTCAGTTGCCAGGAAATGGCAGGGGATGGAGAGACATGTTAAAGCACCAGGAGGAAACAATCAGACGGACCAGAGGTGGGACCATCTAAGACGGTGGCCAAGCCCCTCCAAAGCCAACATCAAACAGAAGAAAGGAAAAAACAAGAAAAGAGAAAAAGAAAATGAGAGGGGATATTCCAGCCTAGGAAAAGACAACTAAGAAGCCGTAACAACCGAATGCAACGTGTGCCTGTCTCTTCCATCCTGATTCTAAAGAACCAACGGCAAAAGACTTCTTGAGCCGACTGGGGAAACTGAAATACAGAGCAGACATTAGAGGAAGCTACTGAATTACAGTTGATTTTCTTAGATGTGATAATGATAATCTATGTAAGAGAATGTCCCTTTTCTTGGGAGATGATGGCAGAGGAGTCAGGAGTGAAGTGCCACATCATATCTGCACATTGCTTTCAAGTGTCTGCAAAAAGGTAGTGACACGATATAGATTTACACATCAGTGCCAATGGTTGTTGAATCTTGCTGGAGGTTCTATGAGTATTCACTGTACTTTCCTTTTGATCTTTCTCTATGTTTTAAATTAAAGTTTTGGGGTGTTTTGGTGTTCTAGCTGCTAAAACAAATACCATATGATGGGTGGCTTAACAACAGGAACCGACTGGCTCACGGTTTCCGAGTCTAGAAGGCTGGCTCCTCCTGGAGTCGGTATCTGCTGGCTGGCAGCCTTTGGGGCTCCTTGGCTTTTCCGTCCCACGGCGATGCGCATGGCAGCATCTCCTTTCTCTTCCTGGTTCTGCTGACTTCCAGCTTCGGCTGCTCCTGCGGCTTCTTTTTTGTGTGTCCCACTTCCCTTGCTTGTAAGTACCTGAGCCGTACTGGAGGAAGGCACCCCCACTCGGCTTGGCCTCACCTTAGCCAATAACTTCGTCAAAGGTCCTATTTACAGATGGGTTCACACCTGCAGGGCCAGGGGCTGGGACCTGTGTAGGGACAGGATTCAATCCCCCACATGGGAGAAATTTTAAAAATAAAAAAAGAAACTAGCTCTCCCTCATGAAAAGGCTGGGGTTCTTATTGTAAAGGAAATGCTGTTTGCTCTCGGCAGCAAGTTTTGCTCAAATACTGGCATCCAGCATTTTTGAGAAATTAGTACAAATCAAGAGAATGGGTACATTAGCAATGCAGGAAATTCTATGCAAGAGACTGAGCTAGGTATGTAAATTGCAATAATGAAAATTGGGGCTTTCGCTGCATTTCTAAGAAATATCCTTTTTTGGACACTTTTGCTTTTGTCTTACATCTAGTGGGTGGCTGGAGAAGGTTCACTGGCAAGGTCTCTAAGGGGTTAGAGAGGGGGCGGTAAATGCCGGGGCAGGAACCAGACAAAAACTCTCACTGCTGCAGAGAAGACCACATTTAGAACAGGCTTTGGTCCTTAAGAGCAAAATACACAGGTGTCCTTGTTTAAATTTGAGCCATCCCACTGGAAAATACTGATCAAAATGGCGTCACTGCCTGTGGCCCAGGAAGCCCAGGTCAAGGAATTGAACCCGTTCAATGAGACACTAAGAAGTAGAATATGTATTTAATGAGCATATGTAGCAATGTGTAGACAGTAGCTGGAACATTGCAGTTGTGACTTAAATACTTGCCATCATTACTATTCCTGCATTTTAAGAGCACATTAAAAAAGATAAGGATTGACTGGCAGGATATATTAGGTAAAAAAGTAATGGGCTAAACACTGTGTTTAATCTGCATAGGCCAGCAGTTGTGCAAGAAGAGGAGGGGGGGTGTAAGGCAAAATATATAATCTAGGTATACAAATAAGCCTGTGAAAGCACGGGCTTTGCCAGAAAGCTGCGTGAACAAGCTCTGCTAACGGTCGTTGCCTGTGAGCAGAGTCTAGATTATCTTGATGGAAGAGAAATTTACTTTTTACTCTGTTCCCTTTTTCACAGTTTGATTTTTTTCCCAGCATGTGCACATTTGAACAGTTTAAATATACATATGTACGTGGATCAGCTCCAAAATCTCGAGGTCTATGAGGTAGCCCTACTCTGGATCCCAAAGTTCTGTCACCTTGACCGTGAGACTTAAAATTAGAATCCTGCGTTCCCCAGAGACAACTCAGAAAGGGCTGGTTTCGGAATGAGTTTGGGGAGGTTCCGAGTGAAGCTGAGAAACCGCCAGCACCTGTTCTCAGGGACCCGGTGCCGACGAGCCCGGCTCCACATGTCGTTCCCTGCCGGGAGGCGCTGCCAGGGCTTTCTGCTCTACTGTCCTGTCTGAGCCTCCAGGAGAAACTGAGCCCCTCAGAGATTAAACAACTCGCCCCAAAATGCCGCAAACGTGGTTCTGTCTGGTTTAATAAAATCTAATAGGAGAGAAAAAAGCCAGAAGAAAGAAGGGACAAATGGTACGATTCCATTTATACGAAGTTCAGGCCAGCAGTGGGAATGTACTGCGAGGAGACGGGAGTGGCTGACTCTGGGTGGGGTCGGGAGGGGTCTACTGCCTGCGAGGGGCATGAGGAGCCTTCTGGGGGCCACACAGCCCTGACCTGGGCGGAAAACACCCGTGGGGACGTACACTTCAAATGTGTGGCATTCCCTGCATGTACATGACAGCTTCAATCAAAGAAAATAAGAGTAAATCGAATCCATTTCCTCTAAGCCATGTTTGGACAAAAGCCTGAAGACCTTAAGAAGCTATACCCAGCAAGATTTATGGAAGGAACCCCACCCTTCAATTCTCAGCCACCCCAAAAGTTGCGGTGGGTTTCAGAGTCATTCAGAACACACAGGAATGAACTGGCCCTCACATTTACATCCAATTGACCTTTGACAAGGGAGCCAAGTCCACCCAATGGGGAAAAGCACTCTCTTCCACAAATGGGGCTGGGGAAATGAAATCCATACACAAAAGACTGAGGAGGACCCCCATCGCACATCGTATCCAAAACTCAACTCAAAATGGACCAAAGACCTAAATATAAAACCCAAACTATAAAACTCTAGAGGAAAATATAGGGAGGCAAGTCCGAGACCCCGTTAGGCAGTAGTGTCTTAGGCTGTACACACAAAACACAGCAACAGAACAAAAACCAGATGAATGTGACTTCATCAAAACTAAAACTTCTGAGGGACTTTATCAAGAAAGTAAAAAGGCAACCTACAGAATGAGGGGGAAATATTTGGCAATCATATATCTGATAAGGTTTCAATATCCAGAATATATAAAGAACTAAAACTCAACAACAAAAAGACTAACAACCCAATTTAAAATGGGCAAAAATTTGAATAGACATTTCTCCAAGAGGAGTTACAAATGCCAGTAAGCATATGAAAATATGTTCAACATCCTCAGCCACCGGAGAAATGCAAATAAAACCACTATGAGATACCATTTCACACCCACTAAAATGACTATTATTTAAAAAAATGGAAAATAACAAGTGTTGGAGAGGATGTGGAGAAATAGGAACCCTCATGCATCACTGCTGGGAAGGTAAAATGGTGCAGCTGCTGGGGAAAACAGTCTGGTGGTTCCTCAGAAAGTTAAGTATAGAACTACCATATGACCCGGCGCCCCACTTCTAGGTGTCCACCCAAAAGAATTGAAAACAGGGACTCGGATATTTTCACGCTGATGTTCATAGCGACATTATTCTCCATTGATGAAAGATGAAAGCAACCCCAGTGTCCATCCGCCGAAGAAGGGATGAACAGAATGCGATCTATACATATGATGGAGTATTTTTAGGCCATAAGAAGGAATGAAGTTCTGAGACATGCAACAACATGGATGAACCTTGAAGACATCACGTTGAGTAAAATAAGTCAGACATAAAAGGAAAAATATTGTACAAACTCACTTATACGAAATAATTAGAATAAGGAAATCACAGAGTCAGAAATTATAATTCAAGATACCAGGCTGGGGGTAGGGGATGGGGAGCTAATGCTTAATTGTTGTGGAGTTTTCGGTTTGGGGTGAGAGAAACATTTTCATAATGGATGGTGGTGATGGAGGCAAACTTTGTGAATGTAATTAACATCACCGAAGTGGATAATTGAAGTAGATAAAATGGAAACAATTATGTTGTCCATATGTTAGCAGAATAAAAATTTTCAAAACAAACAAAAGAAGCCAGGAGATCATATTCACAGCAACTTTTAGCCAAAATGTGTCTAATTCAGATACAAATTAAATTTTGAGCACCTCAAAAAGATGTTTAATTCTCAGTAAGTGTTTAATTCTACTATCTGCATAGTGTTTAGGAGACATTAGGTTTTATATATCCTGATCTCGTTACCTGAGGACCTGTGGACAGGAGGGGGAGCGAGGTGCACTCCACAGGTGGCAAGAGATCTCCTCCTTGCTCCTGCAGGAATGTCACTATGCGTTGCAGAAAAGGAGCAGGTGGAATAAACTGACTTGATACTTGTCAAATCAGCTTGTTTTTCCTGCTGAGTAAAAACTGTACCTGGAAATATGTGGGACATGTTAGAATAAGACTGAAGAATTCAGAGGAAGGAAGGAAGGAAGGAGAGAGGGAGGGAGGGAAAAAGAAAACAAACAAAGTCAAAAGGGCTACAGTTTTTATCCTCGCTGTGGACTTTTGGGCCCTGACTCAGTGCCAAGAACTCGCTCTAAGAACTTTACTGGGTGAACTCATTTCCTTCTGGAAACAACTCGTAAGACATGTGCCATCTGCACACCCGGCCTCCAAATGAGAAAGCAGAGGCCCCGAGAGGCGGAGGAAATGGCCCAAGGCCGCCAGTGGGCACGTGGCAGAGCCAAGATTCAAACAGGCTCCGGTGTTTTTGTCTCAAGTGCTCCCACAGGGTAGAAGCAGGGCTGGGGAAGCGCGGCGAGTGGGCCCCTCTCCTGGCCTGGTGCAGTCAGGGCGGCTTCCCGGAGGAGAGGGCACCTCAGCTGAGCCTGGCGGGAGGAGGAGGACGAGCTACTCAGACAACGGGAAGGCGTGCGCTCAGGCGCAGTCGGCTTTGCACCCGGGGTAAGGGCCGGGCCTGGGTCCGGCTGGCACCCAGCAGGTGCCCGAGCAGGCGGCTCCCGGTGGGATTCCTGGAGCGCCCGGGCCACGGCCGCCCACCTGGGCTCCCCCGGGACTGACCGCGCAGGCGCGGGGGCGGGCGGGGTGCTGCTGATTTACATCCTCCAGGTTGGGGGGAAAACCCAGGAAGCGCCGCCGGGGCCCTAATCAAATCTAAGCCTAATAATAAACGTCCTGAGTAATGAGCGGCCGGGGTCGGAGCAGCCGCGGCCTGGGGAGCCGCGCCGAGCGCTGTGAGTACCGCGGGGCAGGGGTGCGGGGGGCTGGGGGCAGTAGTGGGGGGGCCCCGAGCCCTGCGCGGTGAGAGCCTTTGGGGTGCGGGGCTGGCAGGCCTAGGGCAGGAGGGGCTGAGGCTGGGACCCGCGGGGAAGGAGGGGACCCCTGTCCCACCCGCGCCGCCGCCTCCCAGCCGCCCAGGGACCCGGAGCCAGACTGGCTGGGTGTTTGCCGACATTTTATTTTAAAGCTGAACTTAGAATTAGCAGGAGCGTAAAATAAACGCCCCCCTGCATACAGCACCCAACTTCGACATTTATCAATACATGCCCAGCTTTATATCATCCAGGGCCTCCCATTTCCCCTCTTTCATCGCCACTGGATTATTTTAAAGCTCATCCGAAACAGCCTATCATTTGGTCTGTAGGTACCTCAGGGTGTCTCTCCTAAAAACCAGGACAGTTAAAAAAACCAAGCTAACCGTTATGCCATCACCACTTTCCTTAATATCATGGAATAGCCAGGCTATATTCTTATTTTCCTAATTGCCTTATAAATGACTTTTTCAGTTGATGTGTTCAAATGAGGATCCAAATAGGAACCACGTTTGGTTACTTTTTTTTCAGATCCTTTTTTTTTAAAAAAAGAAAAACATGTATTGCAGTAACATCTATACATCATAAAATTTCCCACGTTGGCCACGTACGATTCAGTGGTATCAATTACGTTCACAATATCGTGCTACCATCACCAATATCCATTTAGTTATGTTTTAATCTAAAACAGTTCCCGCTTTGTCTTTTTCTTTCCCTTGCTCTTTATTTGCTGAAAAAACTGGATCATTTATCACACAGAATTATTATCAGAGTGGGTTTTAAAGGTTGATTCAAAGATGCAATTTTACTGGAAGCATAACTAACTAAAGTGGGTGAAAGTTTATTACCACCACTTCCTTGTACCCGGGGCTCAGAGAGGCTGTGGTGAGGCCTGAAGTTGCACAGCATGAATTCACAGCCGCTCCATGCTGCTCTCTCACCCATAACTCAGGGAGGGACATCTCTTTTCTCTGATTTCCTCGTGTCCAGTGGCCATGTCCCCACACACGAGCCTAAATGAGAGATGAAATACATAAAATTTCTGAGAGTTGGACCAACAGTGAGCAGAGTTGCGCCCTGGCGATGATGGAGGCTGCGTGTTCCCGCACGGTCAGCCCTGGTCCCTGGTGCCAAGTCAGAACTGCTCCGAGCTGCCTGTTCACACTCACCGTGTGACCTTGGACCTTTCCCCTGGGCTTCCCATCTCCTCAAGCGTAAAATGAAGAGGCGCCTCTGGCTGCCAGATGTACCCCCAAACCGAAAAGGGCTCTGTACCTGCCAGAGCCCCTTCTGAAGAGTCACGCGTAAAGGCTCTGAGAAGGCCTGCATTTTTTAAAAAAAGTTCTGACTTCCCTTAACGCAGCGCTTTTCAAACTGCGTTGGCCGTAGAGCTGTTTCTTGGTAGCACACCTGTTACCAAACCCGGGCGCTTTAGGAAAGCCGGCAGCTCCCTTGAGAATTTCCCTCTTTGCTTTCCTCTTGCCTGCGTGGGTCCTGGCTGTAGCCTGGGGTCCGATCCCGGCCCCCCAACTGCAGCCTGCTCGGGAGAGCTCTCTTTCCCCTGCCTGGCCGCTCTTTGGGGCTGGGGGGGCTGGATTGTGGTTCTGGGATTTACCTGACGGGGTGGTGGAGGAGGGAGCAGGGACAGATTTCCCTCCAGGCAGTCGAGTACTATCCCACCCTCCCCAGGGGTCTGGTGGGGTTGGTGGCTTGTGGGACGAGAACGGGTCTTGGAACCTTCTGGAAGGCTGGCCCCGTCCCTACCAACTTGCCAGGGCTCTGCCCTCTCCTCTCCCCCATTCAAATGGGGAGTGGGAGTGAGGGTCGCTTATTCATTTCATTCATTCCTCTGGATTTCTAAGTTAACTTTTTGAATAGATGGGATACCCACATGGTTTGAAAAACAGAAAATGTAGGGAAAATACAGAAAAAAAGTCCTCCTTTCCTGTTTTTCCTCTGTCTGCCCAGTGCCTGCCTGCCCAGAGAGCTGAGATATCATTTACATCCCGTGAAGCGCCCGTTTAAGGTGTAGGACTCGATGCTTTTAGTGTACTTCAGAGTTGTGCCACCGCCTACCATAATCTAATTTTAGGACACTTTTGTCACACACACACACACCCCCAAGACAACTGGTCACTCATTCCTTGCTCACCCCCACCCCAGCCGAGGAACCGCCAATCTACTTTCCGTCCCTAGAGACTGGCCTGTTCTGGCCATTTCGTATCAGTGGAATCACACAATCCCCGTGTTCTGTGCTTGGCTTCTTTCACCGAGCATTGTGTTCGAGTACTTCAGTCCTTCCCTCCTTTCTGTGACCAAGTAAATCCCACTGTGCGGATGGACTGCCTTTTCTTTATCCGTTTTTCCACTGACAGACATTTGAGTCGCCTCTGCTTTAGACTATTGGGAAGGATGCGTCTATGGACATTTATGTGCCAGCTTTTGCGTGGACCCAAGCCGTCATTTCTCTTGGGTAAACAGATGCCCGAGTGGAACTGCTGGACCACATGGAAACTCGACACTTAACATCTTGAGGAACTGCCAAACGTTTTGAGGGACGTTGCCAGTAGCAATGTATGAGGGTTCCAATTTCTCCACACCCTACCAGCACTCGTTACTGTCCATCTTTCCCACTGGAGCCGTCCTAGTGGGTGTGAGGTGGTATCCCTTGTGGTTTTGATTTGTATTTCCCTAATGGCAATGATCTTAGCACCTTTGCATGTGCTTATTAGCCATTCACATATCTTTTTTGGAGAAATGTCTGTTCAAAGCCTTTGCCCACTTTTAAATTGCGTTATTTATCCTTTTATTATTGAGTTATAAGTGCTCTTTATACATTTTGGATACAAATCCCTCATCAGGTACATGTTTTGCAAATAATTTTCTTGATGGTTTCCTTTGAAAAAGGAAGTTTTAAATTTTGATGAAGTCCAATTTATCAATCTTTTCTTTTATCACTTGCACATTTGGTGTCAAATCACAGAGATTTACTCTTGTGTTTTCTTCTAAGAGTTTCATAGTTTTAGCACTTGCATTTAGGTCACTGATCCATTTTGAGTTAATTTCCATGTATGCTGCATTTCTCCTTCATGTGGATATCCAGCTATGGATACCTAGCACTACTTATTGATAAGACTCTTCTTTTCGCCATCGATTTGTCTAGGCAGCCTTGTGGAAAATCAGGTGGCCGTAAGTGGACACTCCGAGCTCCCAATTCTATTCCACTGACTGTATTTCTGCCTTTATGCCAGACTGTCTTGAGAACCGAAGCTTTGTAGTAAGTTTTGAAAGCAGGAAGTGTGAGTCCTTAAACTTTGTTCTTTTTCAAGACTGTTTTGGCTATTTTGGATATCTTGCACTTCCAAATGAATTTTAGGATCAACTTGTTAAACTCTGCAAACCAGCTGGGATCTTGGTTGGGATTGCATTGGATCTGTAGCTAGATCACTTTCTTAACAATAGTCAGTCTTTCAATCTGTGAACACGAGTCATCTTTCTATCTATTCAGCTCTTCTTTAATTTCTTCCTGCAGCATTTTGTAGTTTTCAGTGTACAAGTCTTGCACTTCCTTGGTTAAACTTATTCTTAAGTATTTTATTTAGACCATTGTTTTGGTTTCTTATGTTTCATTACAGGGTTTCTTTATGCATATGCCAACAATTATAAATAAAGTTTTATAACTTCTCTTTTTTTTCAAAAAAGGGAGTCCATGAGCCATGCTGGTTTGTGCCTTGTGCTGTTCCTGCTTTCCATTTAATGTGTCTCGGAGTCCTTTCCATAGCGATTTACAAAGATCTTACTCACTCCTTTTCTGTATAGCTGCATACTAATCCAATGAATGAGTGAACCTTATTTAATCCCCTACTGATGGACATTTGGGTACATTCTAATCTTTTGCTATTATATACACCACTACAATGAATTTTTTATTTTGCTCTCTGGGATAAATCCCTCAGATCTCTAGTTTGTTTTGTGTAGTCTATTTCGTCAATCTTTTCTTTTATGGCTTTGGATTTGGGGTCATAGTTAGAAAGACCTTTCATGCTCCAGGGTTGTAAAAAAACTATTAAATGGTTTCTTCTCCAGAGCGTTTATAATTCTTTTTCGCATTTAAATCTTTGGGCTGTATTTTGTTTGTTTGTTCTTTTTAACTAAGAGAAATTATTCTCCATGATTATTTCTCCCCAAGTCACTTTGTCTGTTTCAGGAATCCTTCCCCCTAAGTTTTTTTTTTAATTCAGTTTTATTGATATATATTCATATACCATAAAGTCATCCATGGTGTACAATCACCTGTTCACAGTACCATCATATAGCTGTGCATTTATCACCATCTATTTTTGAACACGTTCCTTATACCAGAAAGAATCAGAGTAAGAATAAAAAATAAAAATAAAAAAGAACACCCAAATCATCCGCCCTCCTAAGTTTCTGAAGCGAAAGTCGGGATTCCTGACCCCCACTCGACATCCCCCCGCCCCGAGTTGGGAGCATGAAGTTAACAAACTGCCTGAGTCAGGGCAGGCGTGGCTGAGGAAGGTGCAGAAGGAAAGTCACGTGTGATCCCAGCTCCACTGCTCTTGACACAAGGCAGGAAGATGGACTGCGTTTTCACTCAACCGAGCAGTCATGTGCAAGCGCTTCTCCACTCCTGCGGTGTGCACGGTGGCCCGGCAGGCGCTGGATTCAGAGGTGGGCGAGGAGGGGTAAGGAGGGGAGGTGACGCCCCAACATTCCAAATCACAAAACTCACCAGGGAGCGGGCACTCGGACCACATGGTCAGCAAGGAAGCTCGGGAGAGGGGTTGTGCCCAGGACAGCTGTGGGGACAGCTGTCCTGGAAGATGACGATGCTTCAGCCGTGATTGCAAGTCCTGGGAGCTCTGTTTGATGCTACTGTCATTATTAACAGTTATTAATATTTTAATCATGTATTAGTATAAAATGACTGTTATTAATCCATTACACTTGATACCATTTACATCAGAACAGTAACTACCCTTCGGCAACATGTCCTGGTCCAGTTACGTGTTTGGTGTGCCCACATCCCTGAGGAGCAACGGAAAGCTTATCGTGCCCATTTCCTAGGTGAGGGAGACCCAGGTGTGACACGGCTCGGAGCCTTTCCCAAGGTGACCCGGTGGTGGCCTCAGAGCTGTGCTCTCCACCACGAGCACTTGGCGCTCACACGCCTTCCCTCACTGGACCGTGGCAAATCAGCTTTCAGAATGAGATGACAGAAGGCAAGCAGGACAATGGGTAGGAAACTGTCATCCCCATTTTACAAAGCAGAAAAACCCAGAAAGCCACTTGACTACTTCTCCCAAGACCTACTTACGTCCTTCTGATTTAAATCCAGCTTGGGGTGGGGGGTTCCCAGACTGAAGGTCTCTGAATGTTGGTCTGGGTCTCCCATTCTGTAGGTTCTCTTTTCAGTTTTCTGAGAATGTCCTTTGATGCCCTAAAGTTTTGAATTTTGATGAGGTCCATTTTATCTATTCTTTTCTTGCTCATATTTTGGATATCGTTATCTAAGGATCCATTGTCAAAAGCCATGAAGATTTACCTCTGTCTTTTCTTCTAAGACTTTTGGTTTAAGATCTTAATTTAGGTCTTTGATCCACTTTGTTTTTGTTTTGTTTTGTTTTGTTTTGTTTTTTTGGTATATGGCATGAGGTAAGGGTACCATTTCCTTCTTTTGACTATGGATACCCAGTTTTCCCAGTGCCATTCATTGAAGAGACTATTCTTTCCTCACTGAATGGTTTTGGCACCCTTGTCAAAATCAATTGGCCATAGATATGTATTATTTCTGGACTCTCAATTCTATTCCACTGGTCTGTATGTTTATCCTTATGCCAGTACCATGCTGTTTTTTGTACTGTTTCCTTTTACTTAAGTAATTCAATAATTAGCAAAGCAGATAAGCGCCTTTTCACAAATGCAATGAAAATTTCTAGTACAAATGATACTAAAAATATGTGTTGACTTGAGATATCCATATTTTGCATCAGATTTAGATGTCTGTTGAAAATACCTGCATCAGAGAATATATTCATTTTAGAAAGTCATTCTTAAGCGAAATATCAGTATTACAATAGTAATGCACGTATGTGTGATTATCTCAGTGGAAATAAAGGATCTTTTGAAAGAAATATAGCTATTAGATCTCGAGATGTGATAGGTAGTATTGCCAAGGAAAGACTGAAGATAGGAAAGAAGGAAAAAGGGTCATGTGGGGTGGTTTGCACACATGTATTAGGCATGTACATTTAGAAAATTACTCTTCTAGAACTTCTGGGAAGTGACTAAATGCTGTAAAATTTTTCTGTTGCACATTATAGTGAGATATTTAAAAACAAAACGCCAGTTTCTTGTGACTCCAATTAACATGTAAATGAGTACCACACTGTTTTTGATTATTGTAGCTTTGTAGTAAGTTTCAGAATCAGGAACTGTGAGTCCTCCAACTTTATTTTTCTTTTTCGATAACTTTCTGGTCATTTGGAGCTTCTTACCATTCCATATGACTCTGAAATCAGCCATTTCCATTTCTGCAAAAATAGGCCACTGGAATTTTGATAGGGATTGTATTGGATCTGTAGATCGCTTTGGGTAATATTGTCATTTCAACAATACTATGTCTTCCAATCCATAAACACAGGGTATCTTTCCACTTACTTAGATCTTCTATCATTCTTTCAGGACTGTTTCATAGTTTTCAGTGTACAAGTCTTTCACTTGGTTAAATTTATTCCTGGATATTTTATTCTTTTGGATGTGACTGTAAATGGTGATTGCTCTACATGCTTTTTGGATTGTTCATTGCTGGTTCATTGAAAAACAAATGATCTTTGAGTGTTGAACCTGTCCTCTGCCACCTTTGCAGAATTTGTTTATTACTAGTTTTTTATCAGTTTTTTTAATGGAGTCTTTAAGATTTTCTACATACAGGATCATGTCATCTGCAAATAGAGAGTTTTACTTCTTCCTTTCCAATTTGGATGCCTTTTAATTTTTTTTTCCTTGCCTAATTGCTCGGTTAGAACCTCCAGTGCGATGCTGAGTAACAGTGGTGACAGCAGGCATCCTGTCTTTGTCCCGATAGAGGAAAAGATGTCAGTCTTTCACCATTGAATGTGATGTTACCTGTAGTTTTTCATATATGCCTTTTATCATGTTGAGGAAGTTACCTTCTATTCCTAGTTTTCTGAGTGTTTTTTCATGAAAGGGTGCTGAATTTTGAAAAACGTTTTTTCTACATCAATGATCATGTGATTTTTTTTTAAATGATGTGTTATTTTTCCCTTTGTTCTCTTAACATGTTGTATTTCATTGGTTGATATTCTTATGTCGAACCACCCTTGCATTCCTGAGGTAACTCCCAGTTGGTCATGTTGTATAATTCTCCAGATGTGATACTGGATTCGGTTTGCTAGTATTTTGGTGAGGATTTCTGCATCTATATTCATCAGGGACATGGGTCTGTGATTTTCTTTTCTTGTGATGTTTTTATCTGACTTTGGTATCAGGGAAATGCTAGTCTATAGAATGAGTTAGAAAGTATTCCCTCCTCTTAAATTTTTGGAAGAGTTTGAGCAGGATTGGTGTTAATTCTTCTTGGAATGTTTTGGTAAAATTCACCAGTGAAGCCATTTCTTCCTGGTCTCTTCGTTAGGAGACTTTTGATTACTGAGCCAATCTCTTCACTTCTTACTGATCTGCTGAATCTTCTGTTTCTTCCTGAGTCAGTGTAAGTAGTTTGTGCATTTGTAGGAATTTGTCCATTTCACATCTAGTTTATCTAATTTGTTGGCATACAATTGTTTACAGTAGTCTCATAATTTTTTTTTTATTTCTGTGAGGTTGGTATTAATATACCTGCTTTCAGTTCTGATTTTAGTTATTTGTATCTTCTCTCTTTTTTTCTTTGTCAGTCTAGCTAAACATTTAGCAATTTTGTTGATCTTTTTAAAGAACCAACTTTTGGTTTCGTTGGTTCTCTCTGTTGTTTACCTGTTCTGTTTTGTTTATCTCCACTCTAGTCTTTATTTCCTTGCTTTAGCTTTAGTTTGGTCTTCTTTTTCTACTTCCTTAAGACGTAAAGTTATCAATTTGAGATTCTTTATTCTTTCTTAATGTAGATGTTTAATGGTACAAATTTCCCTTTGAGCACTGGTAATATTTATCCTTTTATGTCTGGCGTATTTCACTCAATCTGATGTCTTCAAGGTCCACCCATGTGTCACATGCATCAGGACTTCATTCCTTTTTATGGCTGAATAATACTCCATTGTGTGTGTATACCACATTTTGTTTATCCATTCATCTGATGATGGGCACTTAGATCTCTCCCATTTTTTAGCACTCTGGATAATTTCACTATAAACATTGGTGTGAAAATATCTGCTTGAGTCCTGCTTTCAATACATCGGGTATATGCCTAGAAGTGGGACTGCCAGGTCACATGGAAATTCTATATTTAACTTTCTGAGGAACTGCCAAACTGTTTTCCACTGCAGCTGCATGTTTTACATTCCCACCACAATGAACAAGTTTTCCTAGTTTTCCACATTTTCTGCAACACTCATTATTTTCCAATTTTTCAATAGTAGCAATTCTATTGGGTCTGAGATGGTATCTCGTTACGGCTTTGATTTGCATTTCCCTGATGGCTAATGATGGTGAGCACCTTTTCATGTGCTTACTGACCATTTAAATAACATTTTTCAAGAAATGTCTATTCAAATCTTTTACACATTTTTAAATTGGACTGTTGGTCTGCTGCTAAGTAGTAAGAACCTTTATGGATCCTGGATATTAAACTTTTATTGGATATGTGTTTTCCAAATATTTTCTCCCATTTTATAGGTTGTCTTTTTACTATTGTGGTAAAGTCTGTGATGCACAAAAGCTTTTGATTTTGATGAAATCCCATTTATCTATTTTTACTTTTGTTGCTCCTGTTATAGTGTAAAGTCTAAGAAACATTGCCAAATACAAGGTCCTAAAGATGTGTTTCTGTTTTCTTCTAGGAAAACACAGGTTCCCAGATTCTTATATTTAGGTCTTTGATTCATTTTGAGTTCATTTTTGTATGAACCTATGAGGTAGGTGTTTACTTCATTCTTTTGCATATGGATATCCATATTTCCCAGCACTATTTCTTGAAGACACTGTTCATCCCCAATTAAGTGGATTTGGCAACGTTGTCAAAAATCGATTGTCCATAGATGTGTTTGTTTCTGAATCTCAATTCAATTCCTTTGGTCTACATGCCTGTCTTTGTGCCAGAACCATGATGTTTTGATTACATGGCTTTGCTTTAAAATCAGGAAACATGAGTACTCCAATTTTGTTCATCTTTTTCAAGATGGTTTTGACTATTCGGGGCCACTTACCCTTCCATATGAATTTGATAACTGGCTTTTCCATTTCTGCAAAGAAGGCTATGGGAATTTCATTTGGGATTGTGTTGAATCTGTAAATCCCTTTGGGTAGAATGGACATCTTAACAATATTTAGTCTTAGTACACTGAATGCCCTTACATTTATTTAGGTCTTTACTTTCTTTCAGCAATGTTTTGTAGTTTCCCATGTACAACTCCTTTACATCCTCGGTTAAATTTATTCCTAAATATTTGATTATTTTGTTGCTATTATAAATGGAATTCTTTCTTGATTTCCTCTTCAGATTGCTCTTTACTAGTGTATAGGAATACTATTGATATTTGCATGTTGATCTTCTACCCCACCACTTTGGTGAATTTGCTTATTAGCTCTAGTACCTTCGTGGTAGATCGTTCAAGATTCTTTATATATAGGATCATGTCATCTGCAAACAGGGAAAGTTTTACTTCTTTATGTTCAATTTGGATGCACTTTTTCTTTTTCTGCCTAATTTCTCTGCCTAGAACTTCCAGTACAGTATTGAATAACAATGGTGACAGTGGACTTCCTTGCCTTGTTCCTGATCTCAGAGGGAAGGCTTTCGGTATTTTGCCATTGAGTATAATGTTAGCTGTGGGTCTTTCATATATGCCCTGTATTGTGTTGAGGAAGTTTCCTTCTACTCCTCATTTTCTAAGCATTTTTATTGAGAATGGGTACTGGATTTTCTCAAATGCCTTTTCTGCATTGAGATGATAATGTTTTTTCTTCCCCCATCATTCTATTAAGGTGGTATATTACATTATTTTATTTGTTGACTTTCTCTTGCAACCGGGATAAATCCCATTCAGTCATGATTTATAATACTTAAAAGAATTGTTGGATTCAGTTTGCTAGTATTTTGTTGAGGATTTTGCATCTATAATGATAAATGACTTTGTTCTGTAATTTTCTCTTCTTGTGATATCTTTGTCTGGTTGTGGTATCAGGGTGATGCTGGCCTACAGAATGAGTTATGTAGTGTTTCCTCCTGTTCTGCTTTTTTTTTTTTTTTTTAAGAGTTGGAACTGTGTTAGTGTAATTCTTCTTGAAATATTTGGTAAAATTCTCCCATGAAACCATCTGTTCCTGATCTTTTCTCTGTTGGGATGTTTTTGATTACTGATTCAATCTCTTTGTTATTCATCTGTTGAAATCTTCTATTTCTTCTTGAGTCAGTGTAGGTAGTTTGTGCATTTTTAGGAATTTGCCCAATTCATCTAGGTATCTAATTTGTTGGTGTACAACTGTTCATAGTATTCTCTTATAATCCTTTTTATTTCTGTGATGTTGATAACAACATCCCTGCTTTCACCTCTAATTTTAGTTGTTTGTGTTTATTCTCTTTTTTTACTTTATCTGTCTAGCTAAAGGTTTGCTGATTCTATTGATCTTTCAAAGAACGAACTTTTCCTTTGGTTGATTCTACTGTTTTTTATTCACTATTTCATTTGTTTCCACTCAAATCTTTGTTATTTCTTCCTTTCAACTTGCTTTGGGTTTGCTCATTTTTATTAGATCCTCCAATTGGGAGGTTAGGTCTCTGAATTGAGAACTCTCATCTTTTTTTAATGTAAACATTAAGAGTTATAAATTTCCAGCATTTCCTTTGCTGCATCACTTAAGTTTTGATATGCTGTGTTTTCGTTTTAATTTGCCTCAAGATATTTCATAACTTCCCTTGTGATTTCTTCTTCAACCTATTGGTTAAGAATGTATTGTTTAATTTTTATGTATTTATGAACATACCAGTTCTCCCTCTGTTATAGAATTCCAGCTTCATTCCATTGTGAATGGAGAAGATATATTCATATGATTTCAATATATTTGAATTTATTGAGACTTTTTTGTGACTTAACATATGGTCTATCCTGGAGAATGATGCAGGTGCACTAGAGAAGACTGTGTATTGTGCTGCTGCTGGGTGAAATGTTCTAGATATGTCTGGTAGGTGTAGTTGGTTTATGGTATCATTCAAGTCTTCTATTTCCTTATTGAACTCCTTTCTAGATATTTTATCCATTATTGAAAGTGGTGTATTGAAGTCTCCTACTATGAATGTAGAATCATCTATTTCTCCCTTCAAAGCTGCCAATATTTGCTTCATACATTTTGGGACTCTGCCATAGGTGTATGTACATTTATAACTGTTCTGTCTTCTTGTTGACTTGACCCCTTTATCAGTATGTTGTGACCTTCTTTGTCCTTTGTAACAGTTTTTGACTTAAAGTCTATTTTATCTGATGTTGGTATAACTACTCCAGCTCTCTTTTGGTTACTCTTGCATGGAATTTTTTTTTCCATCCTTTCACTTACAACCTACTTGTCTTTGAATTTAAGGTGAGTGTCTTGCAAACAGCACATAGTCAGGTCATGCTTTTTTATCCATTTTGCCAGTCTCTGCCTTTTGACTAGAACATTTACTCCATATACATGTAAAATACTACTGATAATGCAGGGCTTTCTTCTGCCATATTCCTATCTGTTCTTTGTAAGGCTTACCTTTTTTGTCTCTGGATCTTCCATTAATGCCTACTTTCATATTTATTTGATTTTTTTTTGCATTGTATCATTTTGAGTCCCTTCTCCTTTCTCTCTGTATATGTTTTTCATGTATTTTGGGGGGCTTAAGTTTAGCATTCTAAATCTATAACACTCACATTTGACACCAACTTGACTTCAATAACATACCCATACACTGTTCCTACACCCCTCCATCCCCCACCTTCTTGTTTTACTTGTTACAAATTGTATCTTTATGTGTTGTACATCCAAAACTACAGATACATCATTACTTTTTATCCATTTTCATTTTATAACCTGTAATAAGTGAAAAATGGAGTTACATGCAATACAATAGTATTGGTATTTTCAATTACCCACACGGTTACCTTTACTGGAAGTCTTTATTTCTTTATGCCACTTTGATCCTTTCAGTCTGAAGAACTCCCTTTAGCATTGCTTGTAGGGCAGGTCTACTGGTGAAGAATTTCCTCAGTTTTATTTATCTGGATATGTCTTAATCTCCCTCTCATTTTTGAAACACAGTGTTGCTGGTAATAAAGTTCTTGGTTTGCAATTGTTTTCTTTCAGCATTTTAAATATTTCATCCTACTGTTTTCTTGCCTCCATGGTTTCTGATGAGCAATTGGAACTTAACCTTACTGGGACACCTTGTACATATGTTGCTTTCCTCTTGCGGCTTTCAGAACTCTCTCTTTGTCCTTTGCACCCTATAGTGTAATCAGTATACGAAGAGATGTATTTTCCTTCATGATTAACCTGTTTGGTGTTCTCTGAGCTTCTTGAATGTGCGTATTTTCATCTTTTGCTAAGTTTAGGAAGCTCTTTATCATTTTTTTTTTTTCTGTTCCTTCTGCATCTTTCTCTCTTTCTTCTTCTGGGATTCCCATAATGCATATATTCATGTCCTTGATGGTGTCCCAGAGGTGTCTTAGGCTATTTTGACTTTTAATATTTTTTTTCCTTCTGTTTCTCAGCTTGACACATTCCAGGAGTCTTGTCTTCAAGTTCACTGATTCTTTCTTCTGTCTTTCCATTAGACAGTCTGACCGCCATGCTCCGGGCACGGTGCTCTTTCCGTTTATCCTGTTTGGGATTCGCTGACCTTCCTGAATGTGTATATTCATGTTTTTATGTTAAATTTGGAAGTTTTCTGCCATTATTTCTTTGAATATTCCTTTTGCCCCTTTCTCTCTATCTTCTCCTTCTGGAACTCCCAGAATGTGTTTATTGGTGTGCTTGATGCTGTCTTAGGCTTTGTTTGTTTTTCATTCTTTTTTTCCTGCTCCTCAGCCTGGATCATTTCAATTGTCTTTTCTTTGAGTTCAATGACTCTTTTCTTCTGCCAGCTCCAATCTGCTCTTGAAACCCATTAGGGAATTTTTCATTTCAGTCATTAGGGCCCTAAATGCCAATATTTCTGTCTGGTTCCTTTTTTATTATTATTAAATTCAGTTTTATTAAAATACATTCACACACCATACAATCATCCATGGTATACTATCAACTGTCCACAGTATGATAACACAGTTATGCGTTCATCACCACAATCTATCTCTGAACGTTTTCCTTACATCAGAAAGAACCAGAACAAGAATAAAAAAGTGAAAAAAGAACACCCAAATCATCCCCCCCACCATCCCACACCATTTGGCCTTTAGTTTTTATCCCCATTTTTCTACTCATCCACACTCTAGATAAAGGGGGTGTGATCCACAAGGTCTTCACAATCACACTGTCACCCCTTGTAATCTACCTTATTATATAATTGTCTTCAGGAGTCCAGACTGCTCGGTTGGAGTTTGGTAGTTTCAGGTATTTACTTCTAGCTATTCCAATACATTAAAACCTAAGAGGTATTCTCTATATAGTGCATAAGAATGTCCACCAGAGTGACCTCTCGACTCCATTTGAAATCTCTCAGCCACTGAAACTATTTCGTCTCATTTTGCATCCCCCTTTTGTCAAGAAGATACTCTCAGTCTCACGATGCCAGGTCCACATTCATCCCCGGGAGTCATATTCTGCATTGCCAGGGAGACTTACACCCCTGGGAGTCAGGTCCCACGTAGGGAGGAGGGCAGCGAGTTCACCTGTCGAGATGGCTCAGTTAGAGAGAGAGAGGGCCACATCTGAGCGACAAAGAGGTACTCAGGGGGAGACTCTTAGGCACAATTATATACAAGTTTAGCCTCTCCTTTGCAGTAACGACCTTCATAATGGAATGTCCCATGCTCGAGGGCTCAGCACATCAAACCGCCAGTCCCAATGTTCGTGACATCAACACCAGTCCAGGTGAGGAAGTCCAACACATCCGCATCTTCCCCCAGATCCTTGGGGCTGGGGTGGGGGAGGCTGTAAATATATTTTTTATTATCTGCCCAAATTACTCTGGGATGTGTCACTATTTCACTCCAGCCTATACTAACCTACCGTATCTCACTTCCTATTCAAAGTTCCATGCAATTGTGGTGTTTGAACAAACCGACTGTACAGTTGTACTGTTTAGAAAATTTAGATCCTTTACCAAATAGATATCTCTTCCCTTGGTCTCATATGGAAGTTGAAGTTTTAAAACACAGTCAGTTTCGACCTTTACCCTGTGGCCTGGCTTGCCCTGGTCTTAACCAGACCTGCTTCATTCTTATCACTAATTGAAGTCTGGGCTCTTTTTTTTTTTTTTTTTTTTTTTTTTTAACAGTTGCTGTGTGCACTAATACTGACATTCATATCTGCTGAGCTCTAGCTCTGAGTTTCAGGTGTCTCAGAGATATGCATTGTTCCAGAGATGTCTGGTTCCTTTTTAAAATTTTCCATATGTTTATGAAGATTCTCATATTGTTTGTTCATTGTTTGCCTGACATCCTTTAGTTATTTCTCTGTGTTTTCCTTTACCTACTTGAGCATACTGAGGATCATTTTTTAAAAGTCTTTGTCCAGTAGGTCCATAGTCTTGTATTCCTCATTGATGGTTTCTGGCTTTCCATCTTGTTCCTTTGGATGGGCCATCATTTCCTGTTACTTTTTTTTTTTTTTTCGTCTTGTGATCTTTTATGGCACACTGTACATTTTAATATTTTAAAGTCTTAACTCTAGGATTAGTCCCGTGGCAGTCTGTCTGTTCTTTTAATGTGTATACAGCTGGTGATATGACAGAGATTTTCTTGAATGCCAGGAGCTAACAAAAACAAACAACAACAACAAAAAAAACACCTTTCATGGTCTTTGAAAATTGTGTCTGCCTTGGCTTGTTCTCCTTCAGAGTTCAGCCCTCCTGTCAGGAAGCCTGCTGCGAAAATGAAGCGCAGCATCCTTTTTTCTAAGCCTGCATCTTGGCTTGCTATGGTCTTAGATATTCCCTTGTTTATAGGAATCTGAATCCCCTCTACTCTCTATGAAGTAGACCTTCTCCTCCACGCAGGGGCTCTATCATATGACTCCCAGCAGGGAATCCTTTATCCCTGGCCACTTGGACTTAAATCTTTCTTGCACAGCTTCAGCTGTCTGCAAGCTGCTTCTGCCTGCAGGGCAAGTTCTGGGAGGATGAGTGTGCCAGTTTGAATGTATTATGTCCCACAAATGCCATTATCTTTGATGTAATCTTGTGTGAGCAGACCTATCAGTGTTAATTAGATCGTAATCCTTTGAGTGTTTCCACGGAGATGCGCCCCACCCAACTGTGGGTGATGACTCTGATTGGATAATTTCCGTGGAGGTGTTGGCCCGCCCACTCAGGGTGGGTTTGAATTAAATTACTGGAGCACTATGTAAGATCAGACAGAAGGAGCAAGCTGCTACAGCCAAGAGGGACACTTCGAAGAACACACTGGAACTGCAGATGAGAGACAGTCTGAAGACAGCCGTTGAAAGCAGACTCTTGCTCCAAAGAAGCTGAGAGAGGACAAATATCCCAAGTGCAACTAAGAGTGACATTTTTGAGGAACTGCAGCCTAGAGAGGAATGTCCTGGGAGAAAGCCATTTTGAAACCAGAACTTCGGAGCAGACGCCAGCCTTCCCAGCTAACAGAGGTTTTCTGGACACCATTGGCCATCCTCCAGTGAAGATACCCAATTGCTGATGTGTTACCTTGGACACTTTATGGCCTTAAGTCTGTAACTGTGTCACCAAATAAACCCAACCCCCTTTTATAAAAGCCAATCCATTTCTGGTGTTTTGCATTCCAGCAGCATTAGCAAACTAGAACAGATTTTGGTACTGAGAGTGGGGTGCTTTTGCTGCTGAGTTTGCAAATACCAAACATGTTGGAATGGCTTTTTAAATGGATAAGGGAAAAATTCTGGAAGAACTGTGAGGAGCTTGATAGAAAAGGCCTAAACTGCTTTGAAGAGACTGTGGAAATATGGACTCTAAAGCTACTTCTGACGAGGCCTTGAACAGAAATGATGAATATGTTGTTGCAAACTGGAAGAAAGGTGATCCTTGTTTTAAAGCAGTGGAGAATTTGGCAAAATTGAGCCCTGGTGTCAGATGGAAGGAAGAATTTGAAAGCGACAACCTGGAATACTTAGCTGAGGAGATCTCCAGACTATGTGTGGAGAATGTACCCTGGCTTCTCCTTGCAGCTTATAGTAAAATGCAAGCAGAGACTGAACTCTTGGGTTCAAAGAAACCAGAAGCTGATGGCTTAGAAAATTATGGGCTTCAAGGGGGTGGTATCCCAGAAGCTACAGCCCAACATGAGGATGTAACCAAACGTGGAACCCAGCCACTATTTCAGTGTCAGCCAAGATTGGAAAAAGAGTTAAGCAGAAAGGATTTGTGGAAAGTCCCATCGTCTGATGGCTTTGACCCCTGTGTGCTTCATGCAAAGCCAACAGAATTTTTGTGAGATATTTATAGACAGACCCATTGCCCGTCTGGACTGGAGGAGACAGACAAAGAACAAATTGAAGGAAAAATTTCTTCTAAGACAGAGCCATGGAGGTTGAGGTCTGGAGTCAAGAGGTCTCGGGCTGGGAGAGTGGAGCAGCCCACATGCATGGAAAGGATGAGTTTGCCCTGGAGGTCTAGGGTGGGCCTTCTGCCTTGATGCTCAGGAAATGTTCTGCCACCCCAAGCTCCAAAGAGGGTGGAGCACATTCCCAGGGAATTGGGGAGAGCCTGGCTGCCACCACACTGTTCTGAAGGGTTTGAGTATGTGCCCCAGAGATGGAAGGGAATCCAGGTGCTGCCCCGATGTTTGAGGAGGGTGGGGGCCGAAAAGGTGGTCTCCCCAATGTGTGGATATGTTGGAACACTCACCCAAGTGTTTGGAGAGGAAAGGGCTGCCACAAAGGCCCTTAAGAAGTGTTAGACTCCCACTATCTCAAGCCCCAAGGATGCAACGTCATTCTGTTAATGACTCTCAGACTTTGAAATCTAATGCAGTTTGTCCTGTGGGTTTTAGGAACTGTTTTGGTCCTGTTAACCCTATTTTCCTTACTCTTTCTCCTTATGGCAATGGAATGTTTATCCTATGAATGTCCCTCTTTTGTATATTGGAAGTACATAACTTGTTCTAAGTTAACAGATCCACAGTTAAAGGAAAATTATGCCTTAGGACTGACCATGCCTATAATTGATTTTGATGGAATCTTGTACTTAACTATTGTAAATAAAATGATTTAAATTTCTGTGATATTGTTGTGGGATGAATGTATTTTGTATATGGAAAGATAATGTCATTTTGGGGTCCAGGGGTTGGAATGTGCCAGTTTGAATGTAGTATGTCCCACAAACGCCATTATCTTTGATGTAATCTTGTGTGAGCAGACCTATCAGTGTTAATTAAATTGTAATCCTTTGAGTGTTTCCATGGAGATGCACTCCATCCAACTGTGGGTGATGACACTGATTGGATAATTTCCATGGAGGTGTTGGCCCGCCCACTCAGGGTGGGTCTGAATTAAATTACTGGAGCACTGTATAAGATCAGACAGAAGGAGCAAGCTGCTACAGCCAAGAGGGACACTTTGAAGAAAGCACAGGAGCTGCAGATGGGAGACAGCTTGAAGATGGCCATTGAAAGCAGACTCTTGCTCCACAGAAGCTGAGAGAGGACAAATATCCCAAGTGCAACTAAGAGTGACATTTTTGAGGAACTGCAGCCTAGAGAGGAATGTCCTGGGAGAAAGCCATTTTGAAACCAGAACTTTGGAGCAGACACCAGCCACGTGCCTCCCCAGCTAACAGAGGTTTTCTGGACACCGTTGGCCATCCTCCAGTGAAGATACCCGATTGCTCATGTGTTACCTTGGACACTTTATGGCCTTAAGTCTGTAACTGTGTAACTAACTAAACCCCCTTTTATAAAAGCCAATCCATCTCTGGTGTTTTGCATTCCGGCAGCATTAGCAAACTAGAACAGTGAGCTAGAGACAAGTTTCCTGCATCAGTCTTTCAGGCTGCTGCCAGTAGATGGGCACCCACACACACCCCAGGATGCACACGGGGTGCTGCTCTGCTTCTTCTGGAACAGGGCCAGGGACCCTCAATGGGCAGCTCCTCACTGCATGCAGGAGTGGAAGGGGGAGGGGAGGCCAGCACCACGAGCTTCTCCTACCATTGTCAAAAGCTGCGTTTTCTTGAATCGGCACCTGCCCAGTTACAGCAACCCTTTCGCTCTTTTCCAGAGTTCTGAGGAAAATGGCTTTCCCTGTTTTTGCTAGTTGTTTGAAGATTCTGTGCAGTAAGGGCCCCTGGGGCATCTTACACCACCATCTGGGTCACCTGGAGCCTCCCCTTGTACTTTTCCTCATGCTGATAACTCCTGGTTTTCTAAACACCCATCGGTACTATATCCCCAGTCCTGTGGCAGAGCTCTTAAACTCTTCCCAGTAAGGCAGAACACCCTCAGTTACCTGCTGTTTCCGTGTTTTATTAGAGACAGCCCTCCCTCCCATCTCCTATTTCAGCAGGCACAGGGTGTCCCCTGAACCTACAGGTGGCTGTCACCCCAGGAGTTCCTTCACCACTATCCTGAGAATTTTCATTTTCACCTCTCGGCTGGGATGAATCCTGCTTTGCTTACTTTTTTTTTTTTTTTTCATATATACTGTACCAGACATAAAATAATTTTCTATTGTAAACTTAAAGACACTGTTCCACTTTCTCTCACTTTTGGCATTGCTTTTGAGATGTCCGCTGACTTCCTAACTCACAGGTCATCTGTTTGTTCTCGAGCAGCTCTAGAATCTTCTCTTATCTCAGTGTTCCTAAATTTCTCGATGATGTGTCTTGGTTTGTGAGAATTTATTGTCCCAGACATTTAATTGGAGCTTTCAATCTGGAAGCTCACGCCCTTCAATTCTGTTTTCCTGGAACTCCTATCAGTCAACTTTGGTCCTTCTGAAATGATTCCATAATTTTCATATATTTTCTCTCCTATTTTGGGGAAATTTTCTTCTATTATATTTTCCAGCTTTTCTAACATTTTTATCATGGCTATTATATTTTTAATTTCCAATAACTGTTTATTCTATGAATGCTCTTTTAATTAAAAATAACACAGTGTTCTTTTCCATGAATGCAAAATTTTCTGTTATCTTTCTGAGGATATCAATTGATGCTGTTGTTGCTGTTTTTAAGTTCTCTCTGTTCTCTGCATCATCTTGTTGGCTCGAAGCACATTTTCTTCTGTTCGGTTCAAGTTCTCTTTCCTGTTAGAGGCAGTTCTCCAATGCCAGGTGAACTTTGGCTGTTGGTTCACAATTAAGCTCGTGGCACTCACAGCCTAATGGAAATTCTGGGTAAACAAATGGGCGTGTGATGTGTAAGCTTCAGGCAGGGACCTGGCCATTCTGTTGAGAATCTCCCTACTGCCCAAGTTTCCAGGTCTTGTCTTTTGGGCCAGTTTTCCCAGAGCAAAATTCTTCCTATTTCCTGCCAACTGAGGGATGGGAAGGAAGCAACTTTAAAAGCCTGGCCACAGGTGCTCCTTAAGTACGGAGCCAGGGTCAGAGTGTTTGGAGGATGGTCTTACCATTCAGAAGGAAGACTTTTACTTAATGCCCCTATTTTCAAGAAAGTACTCCCCACTACCCTCAGCTGGGCCTTCGGAGACTCCCCCCCCCCGCCCCGTATTCTGCCTGGGTGAGGGATGGGCCATCACCTACCTGGGGCGGGGATCTGGTTGGGGTCAAGCACTCGTTACACAGATTTCCAACCACTCCACCTTCATCATCCTCACCTCCACCCCTACCTTCAGAGGTACGTGGTGTCCAATTCTGGAAACTTCCTGGGTTTTCTGTGGCTCAAATCAGCTTCGTCCCCCTATTTCCTAAGCAGGGAAATCTTAAACGGAAGCCAATTGCCCAATCCATCTGCCATTCATCTTCCAACATGTGACTGGCACCTGCCCCTGTTGCAGTTTCTTCTGCCTTTCTCGTCCCATCCTTGAGGACAAAAGTCCCTCCATGTCATTTTAGTAGGGTTTCAAGAGGGAGGGAAGATGGACCCAGGTGTCTATGCTGCCGTGTGAAACGGGAAGCTGCTGATCTTCTCTCAGCTTACTATCCTTGAAAAGATAAAGGACAACTTGCAGAATGTTTCAGAGGAGAAAGCGTTGGGGAAGCACGTCCTGAAGTCAGAAAATTATGGAGGTGGTGATAGATTCATGTAACGGCAGATTCACAGCCCTACAAAAACAAGCTGCCAATAGAGGGGCTCATGGATACATCTCAGCTGCCATGTGGGACACAAGTTCAAGATCAGGCTATTTAACCTGGGGTGATAGAAATAAAAGTTCTAGTTGCCATGGGGTGTGGGTATTGGTTGAGAGGGGGCCAAGGGGGCCATCTGGGGTATAGGAAATGTTCTGTATCCTGGTGCAGGTGAATATACAGACGTAAAACTCACCAAGCTGGGCACTGAAAATACCTGTACTTTCTGATTTAAAAAAAAAAAAGAGAGAGAAAGGGGAGGAAATTGACATTTACTGAGTGCTTGCTTTATGCTGGGCCCTGGCTGGGTCTGCTTTTTCTAACAAGTCATTCACCGACTGGGTTCTGAGACCCAGCAATGAGGGGGAATATAGACCCGGTCCCTGTGGGGAGAGGGCCCAGAACCACAGTCCTCAAAGTCAAGTAAAGGACACCCTCCATGTGTGCCAGTGGGTGGTCCTGGTGCTGGGGTGTCAGAAAGGCTTCCCTGGAGGGTGAGCGGCATTGCCAGCTCGGGGCGGGGGGCACGGGGGACAGCTGGGAGCAGGCGGAGCAGGCACATGTGGCCCCCCCATAGCAGCTGCTTCTTGGTGGGGGACGAGGCGAGGCGAGGTGAGGTGAGGCGAAGCGGTGGCCAGAGCCCACCCAGCATGCAGCTCTGGGCGGAACCAACTCTGTGGGCTTGCCCTCTGCTGGCTGCGGTGTCTGGCGGCCCCATGGCTCCCTGCCTCTCAGCCCCACAGGGCTTATGGACCCCGGCGGCCATGGACTCCTGCCCTGAGGAGCAGTACTGGGACCCCCTGCTGAAGACCTGTGTCCCCTGCAAGCCCTTCTGCAGCCGTCGGAGCCCGCGCACCTGTATAGCCTTCTGCAGTGAGTTCCAGGGTGCTCGCTGGCAGGGGTGGGGGGAGACATATAACAGGCCCCTCTTTCCCCCTCCAGCTCTATGCCGTAAGCATGCCACATTCTCTCCTGCCCCACGGCTTCACACATGCTATTCCCTCTGCCTGCAGTGCTTGTCCTTGTTCTCCTCACCACAGCTTCCTCCCCCCAAAAGTCCTTTCCCACAAAGGCCTCATCTGACTGCCCGGTGGCACCTGGTCCTGCCTTGTCATTCTGTTTCACTGCCTTTGAGAACCTGTTAGTATAGAAAATGTCAAACAATACAAAAACATGAGAGAGCATAATACACCCCTGTGTGCCCAACACCAGCTTCAAAAATCATAAAAATTCTTTCTATTCCCCAGCCACTTTTTTTTTAGTATCTTAAAATCCAAGGCCTCATATGTTACCCATAAATACTCCATCATGAATCTCTACCATGGAAGAACCCTAAATGATTCTTTTATAACTTGTTCTTTTTCTTGGTAGAACCTCCCATGTGTGCAGTTATGTTCTTTGTGTATTTGTTTCATGTCCTTGTCAACCGGTGGACTGGGTGCTCCCAGAGGGGAGAAACCAGGTCTGACTTGAGCCAAGAGTGGAACCTGGCACACAGTAGGTGCTTCATAAGAACTTGTTGAGTGAAGCTCAGAGAGGGCAAGTGGCCTGCCCAAGATCACACAGCGGAAGAGTGGGAAAGCAGGATTTGAACCAAGGGCTGTCCAACTCCACCATCCACTAGTGAAGTCGAACAGTCATTGCTTTACCCACAAATACTCATGGAACCCTCCAGCCCCATGCAGGTGACTGACATGAGCCTTCAGGAGGGCAGGCCACCGAAAACCCCTGAACATCAGCATCAATTTAACTCTGTCTCCCGAGCAGCAGTGTTGGGGGTCCCTATGGGGCTCCAAGGGACACCGGGACATAGAGGCCCGGGGCAGGGGAATCACGGGTCCCAGCAGAGCCATTTCAGAGTTTTTCCGGAGGTCCCACTTCCAACATCTTTCTGGTCATTTCCTTCACCCCATCGGGGAATACGAATGGGCATGAGTTTGCCTCATGAAGGGCTGAGACGAATGGTCGCTGCAAACCTTCCACCAGCTGAGCACTGACCACATAGCAGGCACTACACCGGAATGTCGAGTCCTGACAACCTGATGGTGTGGTTGTTGTTGTTATTGTTATTACTATTATCCCTGTCTCAGAAATGAGGAAACTGAGGCACAGAAAGGCTAGGACCATGGCCTGCAAATGGCAAACCAGGTCGTCTGACCCCGAGGTCTGAGCTCTTCACCCCGTCCCTACACTGTGCCGCTGAGTATGTCCTTAAAATCTCAAGGATGGGTCACATTTTAAATACAGATGCATCCTAAAGACAAGGGAAATGTGCCCTCTGAAAGTAAAGATGTATTCTGATTCCTTTCATAAGGTAAACAACTTTCCCAAATATATTCTTTTTATGCACTCCGAGTTGGGTCCGCTGCTCTCTCTTAAGGCAATGCCTGAAGCAAAATTGGGCTTTAATTGCCCAGTTTCTGCTCCTTGCCACTGATACCTGTTTAAGCACCTGCGATTCTCATTTACTGACAAGACAGAAGACATACGGCCAGTGTGAGTCTCCCACCTTCCTTCCAGACCCTTCCACAACTTGCCAGAGGATTCTGCCCCACTTTCTCTCTTGTAGTAACACGAAATGTTTCTCATCAATGGGGTTTGAAAAAAATGGAAATAAAGAATCTGAGTAACAGCATAATTCACTTAAGTGAAAAAGATAACTAGAAAATTCTTATATGTTTGGATGCTAAGAAATGTACTTTTAAATAATCTACAGGTCAAAAAAGAAACATTAATGAAAAAAAGAAACATTTTGTGCTATGTATCAGTATGTGTGGGATGCAGCTAAGGCCACACTCAGAGGGCAATGTATAGCCTTCACTTTGTATATTGGAGAAGGACTTGGATGACTCTTGCTTTTTGGTACCTGGAGTATGATTTTTTTCCTTAACTTTGATGCCTTTTGTGGCCATACCCAAAGCTCCTGCAGGGCTCCGTCCCCCTCAGCATCTACTTGTTTCTCCCTCCCAGAGTCGCTCAGCTGCCGCAAGGAGCAGGGCAGGTACTATGACCTGCTCCTGAATGAATGCATCAGCTGCATCTCCATCTGTGGGCAGCACCCCAAGCAATGTGCGTACATCTGCGAGAGCAGGTTCGCTGGACGGAACAGAGAGAGCTTCCCACCAGAGCTCAGGAGGCAGCAGACAGGGGACGCTGACAGCAGGCCAGACCACACCGGCAGCTACCAGGGATCGGTGCCCAAGGGCTTGGAAGCAGGTGCAGGTAAGCTTGGTGTTGGCACGAAGGTCAGGCAACAGGCCTAAATGAGGCGGGGGATGCAGAGCAGGATGTCTATGGTCCAGGCAGACACCAGGTGCATTGAGGCTCATCACAGGATGGTAAAAAATGCAGGGGAAATTTCAGCAGCCCGTAGGCATAAAGGGAAAATGGATGTTCAAGACCCCCGACAGGTTAGAGTCTTCCATTGAGGTCACCAAGGCAGGGTGAGCTCTTAAAACACAGGTGGCAAGTAACTAGCCTTGAAAGCCGTCAGGTCAGGAGATCAACACCTTCCTTCCACCAAGACTGCAGGCTTCAGTTCAGAAGCAGTAGAGACTTCCTACAAATGAGCACCTGTGTGGCAGGAGTTGGCCGCACGGATGTGGTAACTGGTGTCCTAGAGCTAGGCATCTCCAAGAGCCGGGTGTTGGAATGATGTGATTTTATAGTCTCAGCTCCTGGCTCACGTCCCTGGCCTGTGGTGTCAGAAAGGCTGGGAGGGGGCTGCCCTGTGGGTCCAGGAACATCTCAGATGGAGATTTCCCCTGCCCTGGGCTTGTCAGTGACAAGACCACAGAACTCCAGCTCCCAGATGACAGACTGGTTTATTTCCTTGGCCTGTACCTTCTTTCATAATCACCTAATCTCCATGAGGTTGGTCCCTGTGCCAGTTTGGATATATTATGTCTCCCAGAAAAAGCCATATTACTTAATGCAATCTTGTGGGGGCAGACTGATTAATCTTTTTGATTAGGGTGTGACCCATTGATGGGATGTTTCCATGGAGATTGGGCCCCGCCCATCCAGAGTGGGCCTTGATTGGTTTACTGGAATCCTTTAAAAAGAGCCACACAGGCCCAGACGCTGCTGACACTTAGAGATGCTCAGTGATGCTTGGAGTTGTGGACAGAAGAACGTTTGGAGACGCTAAGCCGAGGACACACAGGAGCTAAGAGAGGACACAACGCCCCAAGAGCAGCTGAGAGAGACATTTTGGAGACAGCCTCTGAAAGCAGATGCTTGGAAAAGTTTGGAGAAGCTAGCCCAGAGTTTGCTCTGGAGAAGCTGAGAGAGACAAGTCAGAGACATTTGGGAGAATGCCATTTTTAAACTCAACCCAGGAGCAAAGGACCAGCAGACTTCAGCCCTGTCATTTCCCGGCTGACAGAGGCGTTCCGGATGCCATCAGCCTTCTTTCACTGAAGGTATCGTCTTGTTGATGCCTTAGTTCCTAAGAACACTTTTATGCCCTCAGGACTGTAACCTTGTAACCAAACAAACCCCCTTTATAAAAGCCAATCCATTTCTGGTATTTTGTGTAGCAGCGGCTGTATCTAACTGGAACAGTCCCCATTACCAAAATACCAAAGAGATCATTTCTTGAACTAATTCTAAAATTCATCCGACAAAACACATCAGGTGATGAAGAAGTCAGTGCTTGTGATACGTAATTAAAATGTGGAACTAGGCATGACACTGGAA